>NC_084480.1:133779403-134082433 GCF_030035675.1 Rhineura floridana
GGTAAGGGGAACTCGTCCCAGACAAGTTGTGTCTGTGCCTTGTTCCGGTTCTCCTCACATCCGCAGGATTGCTGGTTGTGCTGTCAGTCAGCTCTCAGATCTCCAGGTGCTGCTTTTAAATGCCAGGTCGGCCCTTAATAAAACTCCCCTTATCCACGATCTGATTGTGGAGAAGGATGCTGATCTTGTGTGTATTACTGAGACCTGGGTGGGTGAACTGGGAGGGGTTGCTCTTTCCCAGCTTTGCCCACCTGGGTATTCGGTGCAGCACTGTGGTAGATCTGAGGGCCGGGGAGGTGGGGTTGCTGTGGTCTATAGGAGTTCTTTCTATCTCACCAAGCACCCTGTCCAGGTGGCGACTGGTTTGGAGTGTCTTCATCTTGTGTTGGGCCAAGGAGACAGACTGGGAATACTGTTGGTGTACCGCCCACCTTGCTGCCCAACGGCTTCCCTAGCTGAGCTGACAGAGATAGTCTCGGAGGTATTGTTGAGGTCCCCCAGACTTGTGGTACTGGGGGATATCAACATTCATGCCAAGGCTGTCTTGTCTGGGGCGGCTCAGGACTTCATGGCCTCCATGACAACCATGGGGCTGTCTCAAATTGTTACTGGCCCAACGCATGTATCAGGACATACTCTTGATTTGATCTTCGCCACCAGTCATGGAGATGGTGATCTGAGGGTGGAGTATTTTTCATCTACTCCATTGTCATGGACAGATCACCGCTTGCTGAGCTTTAGACTCACAACAGCCCTTTCCCTCTGCAGAGGTGGGGGACCTATTAAGTTGGTCCGCTCCCGGAGGCTTATGGATCCTGTTGTTTTCCAGAACGCTCTGGGAGTTTTTCCGGCTGATAGCACTGGCGCTCCTGTCGAGGCCATGGTCGATCTGTGGAATACGGAGATGACCCGGGCCATTGACATGATCGCTCCCATGCGCCCCCTTCGGTGCAGAGCTCATACAGCACCGTGGTATACCCCGGAGCTGAGAGTGATGAAGCAAGAGAGAAGGAGGCTAGAGTGCAGGTGGAGGCGAACTCCATTCTTTGGTAAGTGCTTCCACTAAGCTGTATGTAAAAGCGGTTAGGGCGGCAAAAAAGTCTTTTTTTGCTGCCACCATCAGATCATCTCTCTGCCGCCCAGCGGAGCTTTTTAGGGTGGTACGAGGGCTTTTACATTCTGGCCCTCATGATACCAAGGAAACATCGGAAGCCCGCTGCAACGAATTTGCGGAGCACTTCCAGGACAAGATTGCATGCATCCGTCGGGACTTAGACTCTGATGTTATGACAGATGATTCCGTTGAAGTGTCCAGAACACAGTCTTGTCCTTCACTGTTGGATGAATTTCAGTTGGTGCAGCTCGAGGAAGTGGACAAGGTGCTTGGAATGGTGCGGGCAACCACGTCTGCTCTGGACCCTTGCCCATGTTGGCTGGTGAAGGCCGGCAGGGCTGTGACCACCGGCTGGGCCAAAGAGGTGATAAACGCCTCCTTGAGAGAGGGAATAGTCCCTGGTAGTCTCAAGGAGGCAGTAGTGAGACCTCTTTTAAAGGAACCCTCTTTGGACCCAGATGTTTTGAACAACTATAGACCGGTGGCTAATGTCCCTTTTTTGGGCAAGGTCTTGGAGCGGGTGGTCACCGGCCAGCTCCAGGTGCTTTTGGATGAAACCGATTATCTGGATCTGTTTCAATCCGGTTTTAGGTCCGGTTTTGGCACTGAAACAGCCTTGGTCGCCCTGTATGATGACCTTTGTCGGGAGAGGGACAGGGGGAGTGTGACCCTGTTGATTCTCCTTGATCTCTCAGCGGCGTTTGATACCATCGACCATGGTATCCTTCTGGGGAGGCTCGCGGAGCTGGGAGTTGGGGGCACTGCTTGGCAGTGACTCTGCTCCTACTTGGCGGATCGTCGCCAGAAGGTAGTGCTTGGGGAACACTGCTCGACACCCTGGACTCTCCATTGTGGAGTCCCTCAGGGGTCGGTTCTGTCCCCCATGCTTTTTAACATCTACATGCAGCCTCTGCGTGTGGTCATCAGGAGTTTTGGAGTGCGTTGTCATCAGTACGCTGATGACACGCAGCTCTACTTCTCCTTTTCACCTTCTTCAGGTGAGGCTGTTGATGTGCTGAACCGTTGCTTGACCGTGATAATGGACTGGATGAGAGCTAATAAACTGAAACTCAATCCAGAGAAGACTGAGGCACTGTTGGTGAGCCCTTTACCTGCCCAGATGGTGGATGTTCATCCTGTTCTAGATGGGGTTACACTCCCCTTGAAGGAACAGGTTCGTAGTTTGGGGGTCCTTTTTGACCCTTCCTTGTCGCTTGAGGCTCAGGTGGCCTCGGTGGCACGGAATGCGTTTTACCATCTTCGCTTAGTAGCCCAACTACGCCCCTATCTGGACAGTGACGATCTCGCCTCAGTTGTTCATGCTCTGCTAACTTCTAGATTGGACTACTGTAATGCGCTCTATGTAGGGCTGCCCTTGAAGACTGTTCGGAAACTCCAGCTAGTGCAAAATGCGGCAGCCAGGCTGTTGACGAGGACCCATCAGTCTGCGCATATAACACCTGTCCTGGCCCGCCTGCACTGGCTACCCATCTGTTTCCGAGCTAGATTCAAGGTGCTGGTTTTGACCTATAAAGCCTTATACGGTGTGGGACCGCAATACCTTGTGGAACGCCTCTCCCGCTATGAACCTACCCATCCACTTCGTTCAGTATCTAAGGCCCTCCTCCGGGTACCAACTCATCAGGAAGCCCGGAGGATTGTTGTTAGATCTAGGGCCTTTTCTGTGGTGGCCCCCGAATTATGGAACAGCTTACCTGAGGAGATACGCCTGGCGCCTACGGTACTTTCTTTTAGGCACCAGGTTAAGACCTGGCTATACTCCCAGGCATTTTAATGTTTAATGTTTTCATGTTTAACATTGTTAGTTAACCTGCTGTTATGTGTTATTGATGTTATTATACTATTGTATTTTAATCCTGTTTGTACACTGCCCAGAGAGCTATTAGCTATGGGCGGTCTAAAAATGAAACGAAATAAATAAATAAATAAGTAAAAATAAACGGTGAAGCCTACCACCTGTCTGACTGATCCTTGCCCATCATGGTTCCTTATGAACTGCAAGGAGAAATTGGGCGAAGGGATCAGGGCGGTGGTAAATGCATCCTTGAAGGAGGGTGTAATGCCACCGGCCCTCAAGGAGGCAATTATAAAACCCATCCTAAAAAAGTCCTCCTTGGATCCCCAAGTTTTGAACAACTTTCGCCCCATTTCGAATTTGCCATTTTTGGGCAAGATCATTGAGCGAGTGGTGGCTAACCAGTTGTCAGCACACTTGGATGAAACGGATTATTTGGATCCATACCAATCGGGTTTCAGGACTGGACATGGTACTGAAACAGCCTTGGTCGCTCTGGTAGATGATATGAGGAGGGCATTAGACAGGGGAGAATTCACCTTTCTTGTCCTCCTGGATCTCTCAGCGGCTTTTGATACTGTCGACCACGGTATCCTGTTAGATCGCCTGGAGGGATTGGGAATAGGAGGCACTGTTTTACAGTGGTTCCGTTCCTTTCTCTCTGACAGGCATCAACAGGTAGCATTGGGGGATGAGGTTTCAGACCCTTGGCCCCACACTTGTGGAGTGCCACAGGGTTCTATCCTCTCTCCCATGCTATGTAACATCTATGTAAAACCGCTGGGAGCCATCATCAGGAGTTTTGGGCTGCGGTGTCACCAATATGCTGATGACACTCAGCTCTATCTCTCCTTTAAATCCTCACTGGAGTTGGCTGCGGAGACCTTGTCCAAGTGCCTGGAATCCGTGAGTGGGTGGATGGGAAGGAACAGGCTGAAGCTCAATCCTGATAAGACCGAGGTGCTACTTGTGGGTGACAGGGGAAGGTTGGGTGTTGTTGACCTGAATCTTAATGGGGTAAGACTACCCCTGAAGGATCAGGTCCGCAGCCTCGGGGTTGTTCTTGATTCCAAGCTGTCCATGGAGGCTCAGATTTTGGCAGTGAGCCGGGCAGCTTGGTATCAACTACACCTCATATGGAGGTTGCAACCCTACCTCCCTATTCATCAGCTCCCACTGGTGGTACATGCCCTGGTCACCTCTCGATTAGACTACTGCAATGCGCTCTACGTGGGGTTACCCTTGAAAATGGTCCAGAAACTACAACTGGTGCAGAATGCAGCGGCGCGTTTGCTTACAAACAGCCGCCGCCGTGATCACATCACGCCGGTGTTATTTCATCTACATTGGCTTCCAGTTGTTTTCCAGGCCCAATTCAAGGTGTTGGTCTTAACCTTTAAATCCCTATACGGTCTCGGCCCAGCTTACCTGAAGGAGCACCTCCAGTACCACCAATTAAGCCGCCCGACTAGATCAGCCACACAGGGCCTTCTCTCCGTCCCACCAACGAAAACAGCTAGGTTGGTGGGGACTAGAGAGAGGGCATTCTCAGTGGTGGCCCCCACTCTCTGGAACTCCCTCCCGTTAGATCTTCACCATGCCCCTTCCCTGGATACATTTCGCCGAGCCTTAAAAACATGGCTCTTTGGACAGGCCTTTGGGATCCCCGGGGTGGGCTAATTTCTCTATATTGTTTTAAAATTGTCTATTGATGGCCCTAAACTGTTCTGTACTGCTGCTTTTTAAAATGGTTATTGTTGACTGCACTGTATTTTATTATGTATTTACATTGTACTGTTGAATTTTAATGTGTACGTCGCCTAGAGTGGCTTCGGCCAGATAGGCGACACAAAAATTAAATTTATTATTATTATTATTATTATTATTATTATTATTATTATTATTATTATTATTATTATTAAGAAAGATAAGGATAGGGATGGAGATATGGAGCCAGAGAGGCCTAAACGTAAAAGGGTTGAACGGACTTGGCATAATTGGTTGCCGGCCTATATGATTTATGCAGGGGTAGTCATGGAAAAACAGCCATTGCGGGGGGCCCTGTTGATGAAATACCTAGATATTATTTATAGGGCCTATATTGAGTTTTCTGGCCTGGCTTGGTTATCCTACGACGAGGCCTTCCATATGTGGGTGGCTTTTAATAAAACACTCCCCTGGGACAAGAAGGAGCCCGAGCTGTGGCTGCAATTCATGGCAGCAGCGTGCGCCATGACTGGGGACAGAGCAGATAGTGGGCATTTACTTGGAAAACAGTCTGCTCCCCTGCCCCACGGTAATGCGGGGCAAGGGGTTCAACAACGGCTGTTTTGCTGGGAATTTAATTCCCGTGGATCCTGTACCCGGAACCCATGCCATTTTCATCACGAATGCTCCATATGTGATGCGACACACTCAAGTGCAAATTGCCCCAGGAGCAGACCCTTTCGGGGCGGGGGAGGCCGGAAACAGACCCCTGCAGGAGGTAATCAAGGAAAAGGGCCCCTCCCCAGTTAAATTAAACATTTTAAGACACCTCCTGGACAGTTACCCGAACCAAGGGGTCGCACATTTTTTGTTCGATGGTTTTTCATTAGGCTTCCGAATTCCCTACACCGGCCCACGTTTGGCTTTTAGATCTCGCAACCTCCGCTCCACCGTGGGAAAGGAGGACTTAGTGCAGCAGAAAATTGGTAAAGAAGTGCAGGCTGGGCGAGTTCTCGGCCCATTCCAGTCTCCCCCTTTCTCTAACCTTAGGGTGTCTCCCTTGGGCATCGTGCTCAAAAAGGCAGCCGGGGAATTTAGGCTCATTCACCATTTGTCCTACCCACAAGGGATGTCAGTTAATGATTTCATTCCATATAATTTTGTTCTGTCCACTACACGTCCCTGGACACTGCAGTGTGCATGGTGCGCTCCTGTGGTAAAGGGGCTTTTATGGGAAAGTGTGATATCAAGTCTGCCTTCCGTCTCCTGCCAGTTCACCCAGCAGATTTTGAGCTACTGGGCTTCACCTTTTCAGGCCATTTCTATATTGATAGGGCCCTACCCATGGGATGCTCAATTTCTTGCGCCGTTTTCGAGCGCTTTAGCTCTTTCCTGGAATGGGCTGTCAGGAGACGGGGGGCTTACACACGGTGGTGCATTATCTGGATGACTTCCTATTTGCAGGTAAGGCAAACATGGGGGAATATCAGCACTTAATGTCCCAATTTAGTGAGTTGGCCGGGGAACTTGGTGTGCCTTTGGCCTTAGAGAAGACGGAGGGACCTGCCCGGGTCTTGACATTTTTAGGTATTGAAATTGACACGGCAGCCATGTGCTGCCGGCTTCCCATGGCTAAAATTAATCTTTTGCGCATCAAGATCTGGGAGGTAGTTGGGGCTAAAAAAGTTTTCCTTTCTACACTCCAGGAATTGGCAGGACACCTGAACTTTGCTTGCAGGGTTGTCGCACCCGGACGGGCCTTTTTGAGGCACGTCTATGATGCTATGATAGGGCTTTCAAAACCCCGTCATAGATTCAGGGTTATGGCAGCCCTGCACGCCGACCTAGCAGTTTGGTCCTCCTTTTTGCAGGACTACAATGGGATCTCTTTTTGGAGACACGAACGGCTCCTGGAAGCAAAGATGCAAGTTTGTTCGGATGCATCGGGGTCTTATGGTTTCGGAGTAATATTTGGGTCTTCCTGGTGTAAGGGACAATGGCCTCAGGGTTGGGTTCAAGAGGGACTGGACAAGGACCTGACCTTTCTTGAATTCTTTCCCATTGTTCTGGCGGTGCATTTATGGGCAGAGAGGCTGCAGAACTCTACTGTCCATTTTTGGTGCGACAATGAGGCCACAGTACATGTTATCAACTCTCTTACATCCAGGAACGCCAGGGTTATGGGCCTAGTCCGGGCTTTTGTTCTCCAGTGCCTGCGTTTTAATGTTCTTTTCCGGGCACGGCATGTTCCTGGCATTGACAATAGTGTTGCTGATGCTCTGTCACAGAACCAGATGGACCGTTTCCGTCAGCTGGCGCCGTTGGCCAGCGCTCAGCCGGATGCCGTGCCCCCTATGATTTGGGAGATTGGAGAGCGGAGTCGGAGAGGGCCATAAGCCTATCCGTTGCCCCCAGCATGCTCGCCAGTTACCAGAGAGCAGGTAGGGCAATGGAAGACTTTTGGGCCACCAAGGGATATACGCCCCAGTGGTCCATTCCGGTGAGTCAGCTGCTGGAATTTCTGGTGGATGGCAAGAGGCAGGGCTTGTCTGTCCAAGCCTTAAAAGGTAAGCTAGCCGGACTTTCCTTTCTAGCTAAGGCACAAGGTTTCTCGGATCATTCCATGGATTTTAGGGTCCGGCGCATGTTGGCTGGGTGGGCTAGGGAGCATCCAGCTGCCCCTGATCACCGTCGCCCTATGTCTCCAGCACTTCTGGAGAAACTCATGAGCCAATGGTCAGCTGTATGTTCTTCCACCTATGAAATACAGCTATTTCAAGCAGTGTCCCTTACATTATTTTTGGGGGCATTTCGGATTGGAGAAGTAGTGGGTGGGTCTAAGATGGACCAGTCACAGCGCGCCCTCTTAATGTCAGATATCAATATGAAAGCAGGCAGCGCTTACCTTATGTTACGTAGGTCTAAGACCGACCAAAGGGGTAGGGGACGGACTGTTATTTTAGCTCCCTCCCCCTTGCCACACCTTTTCCCAGTGATGGCCCTGCAAACATTTATGACAGCTAGAGGAGCAGTGAGTGGATATTTATCTGTTCACAGGAATGGTGATCCCCTCACTAAATATCAATTTTGGGCACTTACGAAGAAGGCCCTACACAGATTGGGAATAGACCCATCAGGTTTCGGGACCCACTCTTTTAGAATTGGAGCAGCTTCCATGGCAGCGGGGCTGGGTTTTCCACGAGCCAGGCTGCAAGCTGTTGGAAGGTGGGCTTCGGGGGCCTACAGGAGTTATGTCCACCCCATGAGTGGGCATGGTAATACGGAAGCCTAATGGTGTTGCCTTGTTTTGGCAGGTTGCCAGAGGGGGATGGAGCGGATGCGCATCCTAATCTGCGGCCACAGCATGATTTTCTGGGCGGGCCACAGGGCCGCCTCGTCTCGAATGGGCTCGCAGCTAGGGCTCAGTCAACAAACTACTGTACAATGACTTGGCCAGCAAGGGATGCGCTGGGATGGGCTCCTACCTGCCCTGTTCCGGCAAGGGTTAGTGTGTGACATTCCGCACATTTTGGTCATTCACCTGGGAGGTAATGACCTGGGTTTACTGAAGGGCAGGGCCCTTACTATTCAAGCATGTAGCAACATGCACGTTATAAGGCAGCGTCGGCCTTCAGTTTGTCTGCTTTGGTCAGACATACTGCCACGCAGGGAATGGCGTGGAGTTTGGGACCCCAGGAGGATAGACTGGGCATGTAAGAGGGTCAACCGACAGATTCGGTTGGCTCTTCTTGGGGATGGTGGGTTGCCCATTCCGCATCCGCTTATACAGCATTCTAGGGTTGAACTCTATAGGGCCGATGGCGTTCACCTGTCGGACAAAGGGAACAACATATTTTTGCAAGACCTGCAGAGGAGTCTGCTGGAAGTTCTTCTATGCAGTGGGGAAAAGGGGACTAAATAGAGATTTGTCCCCTTTTTGTGGCGGTAAAGTGCGGGAGGGGAAATAGGTAATGACAGCTAGGTGGCCCCCTTAGGCACCTTTCAAGGTGATTGGTGGTTCTGGAGGCCTGTCTCTCAGGGTTTTACGGCCCGAGGGCAGGATATGGGCTGCTTTTGGGGCCAACTTACCTCATCCACCTGTTCTATGGCCCCGGGGGGTGGTGATGTGGGAAGGCCTCCCTACTCACCTACAAGGTGTGGCCGGGGCAAGGGGTAAGCAAAAGGGGGCTTGCCTTTGGCCCCAGCAGGGGCTGGTCACCCGAGAGCTGTAGGGCAAGCTGCTTGCCTATAGTTAGTTCCCGCACTTAGGTTTCACCTCTGCAGGTCGCTTTAAACGTTCTTGTTTATAATTTAATAAAGTGGCCCTTTATTCAACCATAGCTGCTGTTGTCTGCGTATTATTTCACCCATTGACCGCAACGTGCAAACCACTTATATGCCAATAATACCTGTATTTCTGTTAGTTTGTATTTGCGATATTTCACAAAATCGACTGTATGCGTTCCCACCTTTACGCATATTAATGTTTCTGGAGATACACATGGCTGGCAATTCCACTTATTTCTCCAGAAACGCAGCGTGATGCTCTAGCAAACCACTTACAGGAATATCCCGCTATATGGACCTTCACGTAACGTACACAAATCAGCTGGGAGGCGTGATCACGATCAGCTGAGAGGCGCGGCAGCGCAGCAGCAGAGGCTTTAGCATGGGGCTTTGAGGCTCCGCATGAAGGAGTGGAAAAAAAAGATTTAAAAGGTAGTGCTTCACTTTAAGGACATTTTCGGTTTACGTACTTGCTCTGGTCCCATTGAGTACATTAATGCGAGGTATTCCTGTGCCAATATTTCCTGTATCTGCGCAGTAGAAGTTGCAGAGCCCCCCCCAACACTGGACCATTGCTCTGATAGGTTCCCTTTTCCTGGGCTTTCCCCGGACATTTGCGCACATGCACAAAAGTGGAAATACGTGATTGGTTGGGAATGAGGGAAGGAAAAGCCCAAGAACCGCCCACAGCTGTAAAGTCCGCGGTATTGCATCCAAGCAGCTGAAGGCACAGCAGATTATTCCCGATTTAAAAAAGCAAATCGCATTTTTCGCGGTTATGCCAAAGCGGATTTAACAGCGCGAAAATGTGCAAAAGCGCGCGAGGTCATCTGGACGACTGAAAAATAATGAGAACACAAAGCGATCATTTCACACATTATACAGTCGTCTGGATGAGCCCTAAGATCTTCTCAGTGTTTAGGCCCAGGATGCTAGTTCTAAAACTAAGAAGAAAATGTTAGTGCATTTAAAGAAACAGCAACATATTTTCTCAGTCAGGCTCAGTGTCTTCACACGGTGCTAATTAGCTTCTAAGTAATCATATCTAACAGGGCTAATGAAATAATTATGCCACCTTAATAGGAGAAATAGTTTGGCCTTACTGCAGCAATACAATTATTTCCTCTTAACAATTTATTATATTTTGTATTTTACAAATTATTCAAGTTTCTTGTACATTACCGATAAAGAGGTTAATCCCAAAACAGGTAGCATCTTGTTATCATTGCCCTCCCTTTAGACAGACAAATCTTTGATTGTTATAATAAGCATATTACACAGGGAGTAATAAACACATTTAAGTCAGTTATAATCCTCATAAAGCCTGAATCCTCGTAAAGCTTACTGAACACACTGATTGATGCAATTCACACAGGAACGTGGTGGGAAATGTCTAATTATTTAGAGCTGATTAAACAACAAAATAATAACTAGAAATGCATTTAATCCCCAGAGAAAACAAAGATTTTTTTTAAAAAAACTAAGTGTTGTAGATATATTTCATAAGGTCTATTTCTTTTTTTTTTTACAATAATTTTTATTCAAATTTTCATAAAACATACAAAACAAAATCATAAAACATTCAAAGACAAAAAACAAAACAAAACAAAAATAATTAAACAAAAATAAAATAAAATATTGACTTCCCATTTGTCACAGATCAAATCAGTTATAGGTCTACAATATATAACAATCCTGTCTCTTAAATCATATTATAAAATCACTTTCCTCCAGTAGTTATCTTAATTAATCATCAAATCTCATAAACATTACTTTATTCTTTCCACAAAAAGTCAAAGAGAGGTTTCAATTCTTTAAGAAATATATCTATCAATTTTTCTCCAAATAAACATGTCGATTAATCCATCTCGTTAATAATTATAATAATCTTATTGTCATAACCATAGTCCAAATAAACATTTCGATTAATCCATCTCATCAAAATCTGTTAGGTTCAATAATTTCAATAGCCATTATTCCATTATCCCTATTAGTTCCATCTTCCATCTTCAATAGTCCTGTTAAGTCCAGTAATTTCAGTGTCCAATCTTCCATTATCAGTATTCCATAATAATCTTGCTGTCGTAGCCATAGTCATATAATAAGAGTCTGATGGGAATTTCCTCTATCCCAAATATTTTCTTGCCATCCATTCTGAATAAGTTGCTGAAATACTGTTGTAAAGTCATATCTCTGTTCTTCTTTTTTACAAAATGCACTGGCTCATCTCTTCAGAGTTTTTCCATTGTCACATGGCTGCAGTTAATTCCATAGATTTTCTCTATATCAAACTCCACCACGTCATTCCAGTCCAAAAGATTATCCAAGCCATTGATAACTTTATCTCTAATATCTTCATTAATTTCTTCAGAGATAACGTTAAATTCCAAACAGTAGATTTTATTTCTAAAATCCATAAACTCCAGATCTTTTTCCAATTCCACATTTGTTCCAATCTCCAGGGCTTGTATCTTCCCTTTATTTTTTCTTTTCTCATCTCTGATCTCATTCTCCTCTCTCACAGGATCCCCTATTTCTTTAAGCTCCTGCGTCATTTTGCTCAGTTCAATTTTCAGCTCCTTACTACCCTGCCGCAGGGTTTGTTTCGTTATCTCAATCTCATCCATTATTTTCTGAAACATAGTTACTTCCAGATTCTCAGCCACTTTCTTGATTGCCATTTTTAAAACCACGAAAACAAAGCAAAACAAAAATAAAGAAGAACCACTTCTTATTTCAGCAACAATTGGGTTAATATTCCAGGCTTGATGACATCACAGTATAAACAGAGCAGCCTGCCTTATCTCTCTATGTTCAAGAATGCAAAACAAATTTAATTCCCAGCATCAAAACAGTTAGTGGCGTCATGAAGAAGCAGATTCGTCAAAATAAAATAGACCAAAAAGAGAATAGTCCCAGACAATATAATATTCCTCGGAATAGAAATCAGGAATAGAAATCCCTCTTCTGTTTATATCTTTAGAATGCACTTCCAGGACAGCTTTTTGCGACAGAAACAGAGATAAGCTGTTAATTTCGTGAATAACAGAGAAGAGTTATAGCTCACCCAGAAGTTGTCCAAAGCCGATCAATCTGACAAATCTCCTTTTGCTGCAACAATTTAAACCAAGTAAAAAAAATAATAGAAAGAAGGGTGCTTGCCTGTTAGTCCGTTCTCTCTTTAAAGAAAAGATAAACGTATCGCTTAAACAGATAGAGCTTGTTCGGAAGTCCGTCCGGCATTGTTGGCTGGACCTTATCTCATAAATTAATGAAATCCAGTCCTCCCAACAAAAACAGGCTTTTGAGGTTGATCTCTACGTTTCTCCCTGCCCGGGAGAAATTTCATCAGTCAAAAAAAAATGTTCTGACTGATTTATATCTGAATAAGCTTCTTTTGAGGCGGGAGCCCGTCCCAAAAGCAGGCACAAGCGAAGTCACCCTTCCCGGAAGTCATTTCATAAGGTCTATTTCAAAACTTATGAGGTAGGATTGCCAGGTTTATAATGGACCAGATGTTGTGTCATTGATCAAAGAAGGTGTTGTGGTTCCCAATCACATGGAGCAGCTATGCACATATGCCTATATATGCAGTTTAGGTGTCCCTTTTCAGATCTTTGGCTGTATGAATGAAGGCCAAGTAGGGTGGCGAGATACGTATTGCTAAAACAGAGCATTTGTACCACCAAAAAGGAAGACAAACATTTGCATATAGTACTTTATACGTATAGAGGCAAATGTAGAAATAGTTACTATAATCAGAATATACATGCAATACATCTTACCATTGCAGGAAGGACACCAGGTGACTTGTGTGCCTGTTCAGTCTGCTGACCAGCTGCTGCTACCCTTCATGTTTTTTATCTTTAAATCAGACTTAGATTGGGCAGCCTTCTAGTAAAGGGTTGTCCTTTTACAGCCCTTCACAACAGAATATAATGTAAGACATATGGCCATCCTAAGGCCAGGATGTGGAAGAAGTGGGTTGTAAAGTCCCACTCTCTCTGATCAGTCTGGAAGACCAATAAATTCTTATGTACAAATTACAATTCCAGGTGTCTTTGGGGAAATTGCAAATCCAGGTGTCTTTAGGGAAAGCCTTGACAGTGAAACTGGAGTGAAACCATGATAAACTTGTACCAGGCAAATTAGGCCCATATAGTCTAACCCTAAATATGTTTACTCAGAAGGAAGTTCCACAGAGTTCAATGGGGCCTACTCCCAAGTAAGTACATATATAATTGTGGTTTTATTTCTATTAGGGATGGATGAAGCTTTGTTCACTCAAAGGATGTTGGAGAATTCTAATGAAAATAGAAAAGGAAACAGAAATTGTTGAAGTTCTTTATTCATCTGTGAATACAATTTGTATTTGTTCACGTTATTGTTGTTTTCAGGTCTACAAATGACATGTAATTAATGACTTTTTTACAGTGTTCTGATGTTTCTTTTACATTGAAATAAATGTAAATTACACAGCATGGACAAAAATCAGTGATTTTAAACAAAACAGATACAAACCAGATTTTTACATGCAAATTGTATTTTTTTTGATGTGGATATGTCTGAAGAACAATGTAGATCAACTGGTTAGAAAATTGAATAATTAGCTTTGTAATGCATTATGGGAATGCATCATTTGTCAACACTCTCTGCCTTGTAGTATTATTCAACAAGCTGTTTACTAAGTTGGATATTAATATAAAAAAGCTTAACTCCTTATGGCTTCTTTAATCAGTTAACTGGGTTTAGAATCTATAACCAACATTTATGGTACAGAAAAGTGAAGTTCAGAGTTGTGACGGTGTCAGAGCATAATGGTGATGCCTTAAGTCTATTACCTGCTTTACTTCAGCGTAACTTATCTTCCCTAGGGAACTCCATTCTATACTTGTTTTCTCAAAAAGCAAGCATCTGCAGCTTGACACAGGCAATATTCCTTATTATTTCCAAAATTAATAAGTCAAGTTATCTAAACAATTACACAAAGTCTACCCTCCTTGTAGAATGCTATATTGAGTTGTAAATTAATGTGTTTTAGTAATCAGATGTGCACCATTGTTTAAGAGATATAGTTCTTCACAAGTGACAAACTTGATTTAAATCAAGGGTTTCTCTTAGTGATTTAAATCACCTTGATTTACATCAATCCACCCTGAAGTTATGTGACTTACTTATGTTAAATATTGGGCAGCAACACAAATAATGTCATATTTGGCAGAACCCAAACTGCAGCAGTATGAAAATAGCACTGATTGTGACAAATATAGGCCAGACTGGAAATAGCTGCCTTCTTACATTTGTAGTTCACTGAAAAAATCATGCCATCCCATTAATGCATTCTTCTGCATTTTTAAATGCATGAACATTACTTTCTATTTATGTATTTAACATAATTTATATGCCACTTGATAGTAAATAGAACATATATGTGGTTTACAAAAAATATAATTTAAATGCATATTTTAAATGTATTTTCTTCTCAAGGTAGCATTTCTAAACATATTGTCTCACCAAAGGCACATTTTAAAATACATTTTGATATTTTTTTTAAGACAAGAACCAAGTTTTGACCTGCACATTAGTCTGGGAGGCTCACATCACTTCAGAATTTACAAATATTTTATTAAGTTTCTCAAATGTCCCTAATGTCAACATATCCACCCAGACAGGAATGAAACAAAGTCTGTATGAAAGTTTCGGAAACATAACTACAAGTAGCTGCTAAAGGTAAGGATTGCTGAGTTCTATTCCAGTGACTATAGTACAATCCTACTCATGTTTACCCAGACGCAAGTCCCACTGTGTTTAATGGTGCTTAGTCCCAGATAAATATGCATAGGACTACAGCCTTAAAGATATTCCAGTAATTGTGAAGGGAGCCAGAGAAAAAATTATGGAACTTTATTTATCTTCATTTCATCCTGGTGTGACAAGTTGCAGCAATTTACCACCTGCTACAGCATTTTTACAAACTCCATGGTGTTCACCAGGCTGTTCTGTCTTTAAGGTAGATGATAATATTTTGCTCCCTCATGCATATATTAATTTCTAATTTTACACCTGCTGGTTCAAATTGCACTTGTTAGAGTATTTGATGGTAATACCTCTTCATTAATATATTGCTGACTAGAACATCTAAAGGACCATCTGGTGGGATGCTTTCTCAGACAGATGAGCAGTAAGGTAAGAAATCTTCTTTGTACCTGGAAACATGTTTCAGGTTACTTCATTGTAAATCAAAGCAACTGAAGACAGCTTGCTGAGATACTAATTTTATGTGTTTTATCTTTTCAAAATGTATCTCATGGGAAAAGACCATAGCTCAATAGTATAGCATCTGCTTTGCATGCGAAAGGTCCCTGGTTCAATCTCCAGCATCTCCAGATAAGGTTGGAAATATGTCCCATCTGAAACTCTGGATAGTCACTGCCAGTCAATGTCAACAATGCTGAGCTAGATGGGCCAATGGTTTGACTCAACAGAAGGCAGCTTCCTGAGTTGCATGTCTTAAATCAATGTACAGACGCATAAATGTAATTTCAAATAACCCAGCAGAAGATAGTTGTGACTACTAAATCAGAATATTGCTGTGATCCAGTGGGAATTAAAGTTGATACATAACCCTGGGATAAAATAGGCCACAAGTTTTAAACATCTATTCTATTCCATTCCATTCTATTCCATTCTATTTAGTTGTATGAAAATTTTTATACCGCCCCAGCCCCTAGTTCAATTTGATTTCAATGTGGCAGTGGCATCACTAGGGTTGGTGTCACCCGGTGTGGTAACTCATGGTGTCACCCCCATGACTTCCTCCCGTACCAGACCTAGGGTGCCTAGGGGTGGGGCGGCTCTGGTTTAGGGTTGCCATATTCCAGCTCCACAAATCCAGCAGGCTAATTTGCATAATATTATTTGCATATTATGCAAATATTTGCATATTAATATTTGGATTGTCCAGTTGTTTTGTTTTTGTGCCTAGGAAGCACCACCAAAAACTGGGGAAAGATGTGAGAAATCTTTGTTAAAAAAAACTTAACATTTTCAGCCTTAAATGCCTAGACTCAAGTTTCCAACACTATGGAATGTTGATTGATTGATTAAGAGGATTTATATCCTGCCCTTCTGCTGTTAAAAACAGAGCTCAGCATAGCTTACAAATATAATAAAAACAATAAAAATGCACAAACAATATAAAAACATAAAAACACAAAATAGCAACAAACATAAAGTAAGTCAGGGCAGCAGTACGGTTAACCATTACATATACGATATATTTCAGAGATGTGGTGGGTGGAGAAAAACAAGAAGCCAAAATGTTAGGAAAAGGAGTCTTTCACGTCACATGCTCAGTTCTAAATACTGTTGCAGCAAGTTTTACAAGATCCTCCAGTATTCCACTGGTGCAGGCACTCAGACATTCAAAGTATCTGTATGTTTCTTAGGTTTTATAAAAGCAGAGCTTTGCTTAACTCAAAATTTATTCTCCCTTTGATCAACCACATCTACCCAGGTTCCACCTCCATACTCAAAATGAAACTGGGCCTGGAAGTGTGC
The DNA here is from genome assembly GCF_030035675.1 of Rhineura floridana. Lineage (NCBI taxonomy): Eukaryota > Metazoa > Chordata > Lepidosauria > Squamata > Rhineuridae > Rhineura > Rhineura floridana. The sequence goes on from NC_084480.1 coordinate 133,795,888, forward strand.
AACAACCCCACACATACCTTGCTAATTAGATTACCAATGCCAGGATGTCTGTCTTATCGACTACTCTCCTGCTCCCCCCCCCCACCGGGCATCATGAAAGACCCAGTCCTGGGCTCAGAAAGAAAATAAATATCTGGTCCTCTTCAAAGTACTGATAAGCCTCTTGTTTTAATTAAAATAATAATTATAAGTTCTTGGTCTTATCACTAATGGGAGTTAATTATCTTGCATATGCTGCTGTTGCTTCGTGGCTGTAATGGAGTGAGGTTAAAGATAAGTGAAATGCAAATAGGGAAAAAAACACAGAAGGCAGTAACACTTTCCTAAATGTAATACCATACCAACCACAACAAGATTCCTATGAGAAGGCAGAAAACTAAGCATCTCACAAGTCAGGATTGCTAACCAAAAACCAAAAATATGATAAATGAAGAAATATTTATATAAGCATGACTATGAAATATATTTATTATTTACACAAACTGTAAAGATATTTATAGTGCAATCCTAGGTTTATTTATTCAGAAGCAAGTCCCAGTGTATTCAGTGGAACTTACTCAAACAGGGACAGAAATGCAACCTCAAGTGATAAGCAACTTCATTCACACAACCCAAAATTCTGAATCATGCCACTTTATGCTGTTTTGCAACTGTTTATACCTGTTTTTATGGTTACTGGATTTTAAATGGCTTTATTTCTTGTTGTGAGCTGCCTTGGTTTCCAACCCTACCTCACAGGGTTGTTGGAAAGACTACACACACACACACACACTGCAGATGTATAAATACATACAGCCCATAGAATAGTTTATTGTCAAACTAGTTGGTCATTGCAGAAAAGTCAGTATTAGTTTCCTACAGAATAAAAACTGTAATACCTAAGTAAGCCCTGCCTACTTGCTTTAAAATAGGACTGGAGGAGGGGGGGACAGAGAGAGAACACAAACACAATTCTTTTTTACATTCACTCCAAAGTCCCATTGATTTTCAGCACATTCATAACCATGTCTACTCAAAAGTAAATCCTATTGAATTCAATGGGATTTACTCTGGACATATGGGATTAGCAATGCTTTTACCCCCACAAAAGCAAATATTGGGAAGGTTTTCAAAACACAACTCCTACACACATGAGGGGGAAAAACTGAAATGTATATACTTACCCAATTTATGAAATTTTCAGATAAACGGGGGGGACCACCATTTTCTGGCCTTGCAATGAGGTTTATTAGACACTGCCACAGGTCAACCAAATGCTTCACTGATTGGCTGCAATCCTGAACGGGCGGGGTTAAAGCTATGAAGTGCTATACAGTAGTTTAAAAAAAGATTTAACGGGGGGACTGACGTTTTTATGTATATCTCGAGAACTGGACCACCTAGAAACTTTTTTTTTTAATGAAAGCTGAGAATCCAGGCCAGCTAAGGGGTTAAATGGACGCTGGGTGGCATGCAAAGAATCCGGGTAAAACCTGGCTAACCGAGCAATATGACAACCCTACTCTGGTTGACACCCCCCTCTCATGGTGTCACCCTGGTGCAGTCCGCACTCCCCTCACCCAGCTAGTGACGCCACTGCAATGTGGTTTACAGCCACATATAAACACAATCACAAAAGAACCACATCCACTCAAACTACAATAAAGCACATGACAGAGCACAATAGATATCATTTGGAACAGAGAGATATAGTCAGTTCCTCTGAAAAATTTCACTAGACCTAGGGATGGGGGAGAAATTGGATTCAGTTCTCATTTAAAACTGAAACTATCACATTCACACTTGCCAAAACAATATGAGAACCAAAACAGCCATCTTTCAAATTCACACTTATCCAAATTTTGCGATGTAGTTCTCCAACCAAACAATGTTTACAAAAATGTATACGTTAAGGGAAATTATGTATAAAATGAATATATTAGTGAAAAATAACACTCAAAAATATATTAGCAGAAATAGCTTGAAATGTGTACGCATTAGTCAAAACTGCATACAAAAATGTATTTATTAGGAGAAATTTGCACTAAATTTCATGAGGATTTTTTTTAAAAAATTGCTGCAGAAAGTGGAAATGTGGAAAACTGAATTTAATATCGGAAAAATGAGAAACTAAAAGAACCAAAATTGACAGTTCCTACCATCCCTAACTAGACTTATCAATCTCTTCTGGCTTGCTTCAAAATTCCTCAGATGTTTTGTCTATGAAGGAACCACCAAATTCATTATAAATGTTGCAATAGGTGACATTTAGGTGACAACTATAATACTGATTTCTATTTATATTAGTATCTTTAGTTTTTACCCCTCCCTTTTTGCTTCCGTACACTGGGCTGTATCTAATGGCACCCTTCTGTGAGTGGAAGGCATCCTTGGTGGAGAGGTCTTTTATCAAGTGGTGGCTTCTGTTTACAAAGATGTTCGTGGGGACTGACCTTGATGTACAACATGTACTCGACGATACTAAATTGTTCAGGGTTGTTAAAACAAAAAGGGATTGCGAAGAGCTCCAAAAAGACCTCTCCAAACTGAGTGAATGGGTGGAAAAATGGCAAATGCAATTCAATATAAACAAGTGTAAAATTATGCATATTGGAGCAAAAAATCTGAATTTCACATATACGCTCATGGGGTCTGAACTGGCGGTGACCGACCAGGAGAGAGACTTGGGGTTGTAGTGGACAGCACGATGAAAATGTCGACCCAGTGTGTGGCAGCTGTGAAAAAGGCAAATTCCATGCTAGCAATAATTAGGAAAGGAAAATAAAACAGCTGATATCATAATGCTGTTGTATAAATCTATGGTGCAGCCACATTTGGAATACTGTGTACAGTTCTGGTCGCCTCATCTCAAAAAGGCTATTATAGACTTGGAAAAGGTTCAGAAGAGGGCAACCAGAATGATCAAGGGGATGGAGCGACTCCCTTATGAGGAAAGGTTGCAGCATTTGGGGCTTTTTAGTTTAGAGAAAAGGCGGGTCAGAGGAGACATGATAGAAGTGTATAAAATTATGCATGGCATTGAGAAAGTGGATAGAGAATAGTTTTTCTCCCTCTCTCATAATACTAGAACTCGTGGACATTCAAAGAAGCTGAATGTTGGAAGATTCAGGACAGACAAAAGGAAGTACTTCTTTACTCAGCACATAGTTAAATTATGGAATTTGCTCCCACAAGACGCAGTAATGGTCACCAGCTTGGACGGCTTTAAAAGAAGATTAGACAAATTCATGGAGGACAAGGCTATCAATGGCTACTAGCCATGATGGCTGTGCTCTGCCACCCTAGTCAGAGGCAGTATGTTTCTGAAAACCAGTTGCCAGAAGCCTCAGGAGGAGAGAGTGTTCTTGCACTCAGGTCCTGCTTGCGGGCTTCCCCCAGGCACCTGGTTGGCCACTGTGAGAACAGGATGCTGGACTAGATGGGCTACTGGCCTGATCCAGCAGGCTCTTCTTATGTTCTTAGAAGGTGGGGGTAATTTCTCCTGATTCCCCTTTCCCTCTGCAGCTTCTTTCCACACTTTTCTAGAGGGTCTCCCAACTCTCTGGAACAGATTTCTGAGCTGGAAGGGCAAGGGATAACTGGTGTCTACTGGATCTAAAGCTGTTCTATGAATGGAAGCACAAAATTGGATCCAGCACAATTGGTTTAAGGTGACCTCTTAGCCTTTGGGTTCTCATCATGATCACAACTCCTGTGAGAAGTATTTGGTATTCATGCAATTGGTGTCACCTACTTGTCACCAGCATCACTGGATAGCATGCCAGGTGTCCAGGCCTACTTTCTTCACAGTGGGCAAGGATAATAAGACCTGGGGCTAGAATAGCACCTAAAGTGAAATTTCAAGGAAGGTTGGGAGAGCTGTGCGTGGAAGAAACATCAGCAGAATTGCCAGGGGAGCAAAAGGAATTTCAGTAAAACTAGAGATGGGCAAATCTGTCAATTTCAGGTGCTCTCAAGTTCTCATTTTTCCGATCTTAAATTCAGTTTTACATCTGTTTGTGATTTTTTTTTAAAAAAAGAAGTCCTCATGAAAACTCATTAGTGTGCTAACTCAGTGCTTTTAGTGTTAATTTCACCTAATATACATCTTTTGTATGTAATTTTGCTTAAAACCCATATAGGAACATAGGAAGCTGCCTAATACTGAGTTACAGGGCCTGCCCCAGGCATGATTTGGCCCTTGGACACCAGCCTGTGCCGGGCCCGCAATCTCATAAGATCAAACATCCTCTCCCGATACATGTGGCACAGGGCTTACATAACCCCACCTGCCGCACCTACCTGCTGTGTCAGTGCATCTGCATGCATACCTCCCATCATCCAAGATGGCAGTGGAGGCATCATGGATGATGGCAGAGCTGAATACACAGAGCATGGGGCGTTTGTGATGACACACTGAAGCAACAGGTAGGTGGCATGGGCAGGCTTATTTAAGACCCACGCCGCCTGGTGGGGGTCCATGGGAGTTGCTGCTTTGTGATCTATGGCAGCGTCAGGTTGCTGAGTCCTGCAACCCGACACTGCCATGGATCACTGAGCAGGATCTTCACCATCCCACCCTAAGGAGAGTCCCCTCAGGGTCCCCTCTGGCCCTCAGAGGCTCTCAGCCAGGGCCCAATCTGGCTGCCTGCTGGTGCTGGCCCTGCTGAGTTGGTCCATCTAGCTCACTGACCGGTAGTGGTTTTCCAGGATTTCAGGCAAGGTTCTCTCTCAGCCCTACCTGGAGATGCCAAGGACTGAACCTGGGGCCTTTTGTGTGGAAAGAAGATCTACCACTGAGCTATGGCCCTTCCCCCAAATGAAACTAATATGCAAGACGTAACTTTCATTACATTGCCAGTGTAGTCTCTGATGCTGAGCATTTCAGTATGATCTGCAAGCCAGCTTCATGCATTTACTGCCCTAATTGCCTTATGCCTGGGAGCTATAGCTACTATGAAACCATCTAGAGAATTAACAATAAGAACTTTCCCTCTTGCACTGTTCTCAGAAGGAAGCTGGTTGTATTTACCAAAGAGAAAAGAGAAAAAGGTGGGGGGAGGAAACATAGCTTCCTACAGCAAATGATTTAGTCACTAAAAAAACTCATAAATTAGTTTAAAGGTTAGTGCCTTGAATAAGGCTACATGCCAAAGCGCTGATATTATTAAATCTTTTGCATTTAATTTATGTTGGTATAACTGAATAAATGTGTGACTCTTGGGAATCATAAAACAACACTGACATTCTTTTCTTTTCTTTTTCATTTGCCACTAAAGGACTTAGTTAACAAAGGTCACAATCTACTGCCTGCTTACTCTGGAGCAGGTGCTGCCAAAATAAATATGAGTGTGCAGACAGAGAGAAAAATGTGTCCAAAAACTACTGCCCTGGTAATGGGGAACTCTGTATTTTTTTTCACTTTCCTCTGAATAATTCAAGATCTTGGACTAGTTCACAATATATCTTTTGATCACATAAACAACCATGACCTTTCTCTTGTACAGACTCACACATCTGAAGAAAAATAATAGCATTTACTAAGAAAAAATCTAAATCTGATTGGCAAATTCAGGGATACAAAATAGAACAGGTGAATTCCTTAAAGTATTTAGGCTATATATTTCAATCCTCTGGCAGCTATTTGATGCATAATGAGTGTATGATTATGAATGCACAGAGAACTTTAAAAGCATTATTAGCATTTTTTTATACAAGAGGAGGTCAAACTTTTCTTCCAGTTATGAAGATTTTCAATGCCAAAATAGTAGCCCAACTGACCTTTGGATCCCAAACAAATGTAAATCAGAAATTTAGTTCATTTGAAACAATACATACTATCTTTCTGAGATCCATTATGTCAACCCCGACATGTGTATCTAATAACATTCTAAGACTCGAAGCAGGGGCTCAAATGATTGAAACCAAAATTTGGTTAATGAGAATTAATCTATGGTTAAAACTTAATTTTAACCCAATAGGTATTGCTCCAGATATTCTGATTGATAATCATCAATCCCCTTGGGCGAAATCAATTACAGACAAACTATCACAGATAGGCTTTTCAACACATCTTATTAAATTTATGGGTTATGAAGCTGCATTGGTTGGAATAAGACAGCGTCTGTCTGATATAGACCACCAACAGCAATTACTTTTAATAAAAAATCAAAGACACAACCAAATTTTTTTTAAACCAATGCCTTATTTACTGACCTTAGAAATACCTAAACATCGCAAAGCCTTTACTAAGATCCGATTAGATGTGATGCCTTCAGCTGTTATGGATGGCAGACTACTCAAAATACCATATAAAGATCAAGTATGTCTTTGTGGAGAAGGTGATGTGGAAAATAATAAACACATACTTCTTCACTGCCCCCTATACAAGACACTAAGGCAACAAATAATTACCCCATTGTTAATAAACATACTTCACAAATCTGAATTAGATCAATTAGAATATCTATTGGGAGATACCTCCCCTAAAATTACACTTCAAATAGCAAAATATAGTGTAGCCGTGCAAAATATACAATCTAATATTGTAAAAGCTATTTCTTTCTGTAAATGATAATTATAATCTGTCATACTGGATTAGATATTTATTGACAAATGTGTTGTCTTAATAAGTTATTATAAAGTGCCAAGCGATTGATTATAGTTAATTTAAGATGATATGTTAGATATATTAACATTGTAAATTAAAGTTTAACCTAGGCCTCACGGAAATTTAATTAACAAATCTAAGTTTTAAATGTTCTTAAGCTATTTTAAAAATTCATGTTTTTATATATAAAACTATGTATTAACTAAAATGTCATATAGCATATTGCTACATGTATGTTTTTGTCTTACTATGTTTTAAGCTGACCTATGGTCGAATAAAGATTGGATTGGATAGTGCATATACCATGAGATCACAGATATTGTCAGTAGCAATCCTGTGATTGTAGGAACTTGCTTTCTTCCGAATGAGATGGTTGGTCTATCTAGCCCACTATTGCATATGGAGGGTGGAAATAGTTAGGGTGCATTCAAGTAGGGCCACCTTACTAAACATAACAAACCAGAACTGCATAAGGAAAACCTGGCTGTGCAGGAATCTAGTTCAGAACATTAAACAGCAAGCTCCTAAACCTGAATGATATTGTGCAAACCTACCGAGTCTGGAAAAGGGGTGGTCAAATATAGCACACCTTCCCCAAAGCCATGCCTCTTCAGGAAAGGAAGGAGCCTTTCCTGATTCACACCCCCTATGTGCCATAACTCCAAGTGAGTGATAGAGGTTGGCCAGAAAAGTGATCTGTACCCTGCCATGATATTAATGATGCATGCAGGTGTTCCTTCCTGCATGCTGTTAAAGCATCACATCAAAAGAATATTGTTATAACCATACTCACAATCACACCTAGACTTTTTTCTTTGCAGTATTTTATCAATATGTGAGTATTTTATCAATATGCATTTTATCAATATGCAATATTTCTTTGCAGTATTTTATCAATATTACTATTTTCAAAAGCAGATCTGTGATGATGTAAAGGGGTGGAAAACAATGCATGCAAACTGAAGAAGCTGCGAAAGCTGCTAGGAACTGTACATTCAAGCTTGAAAATTATCCTAGTTAAGCTAAAAAATTAAGAGGAGTGGAACTTGAGATAGAATGAACTCATGAAACAAAGAACAGGAGCAATCCACTTATCCTTATGGAGCTGGTGTATGGATGGGCCAGTCTATAGCCTGGTTTAGTCTGGTTCTTCCCCATACAAAATCACTGCCAGGCTCTCATTTTTTTTTCTGTATATATGTTTTTGCCATATAATGTCCCTGGGTGGGATGGGAAGTCATCACATCACATCCCTCCTGGAGACATTTCCATCTTGGTGCAGTAGGAGCCACTCCTAACTGCTCCAGGCAGCTATTATCTGTTTTTTTTAAAAAAATAAAGAGACAGATTAGGTCAGTCCTTGGACCACCTATCACTTTTGTTGTGGGTGTAGATTCCAAAAATGATCATTATCCAATCTGCACAAAAACTAAGTAGAAGCAGATCAAGTGATTTTGCTTTGGAATGCCAACCCACGGAATCCCTCCAGCATCCCTAACCTAGCAAGTTTGCAATCAGACTAAACCATTTACTTGACTTCCAGCCAAATCCTCCTGGAATCCAACACCTCTTCTTCCAGCATCCAGGAGTTTCTTCAGGTCCCCAGAGGACACTCCAACCAGGAGAGCCAACAGGGTGTAGTGGTTAAAGTGTTGGACTAGGAGAAAGTGACCAAAGTTCAACTCCCACTCAGCCAGAAAGCTCACTGGGCAACCTTGGGCCAGACGTCAACTTGGGCTCTTGTTGAGTCCATATCAGGTGTTTAGGAGGAGTCTTAGTAGGAAGGAACATGGGTGATGCCACCCCAATTTCAGTGATCATGGGTGGAGGGAGGTATGACAATGGGGAAATGGGGAACTACCATAGGAGACGAGGGCAAAGCTATCTATGCCTTGTTCCTCGCTCCCACTCCTCTCATGGATGGGTTCCTCGTTGCTCATCTGCTGTGCCTACTAGCCTGTGTATGCTGTTGTTTGATGCCAGATTGGTACACAATAAGACCACACTCATCAGTGATCTGATAATGGATGTAAGTGCCGATTTGGTGTGCATTACCAAGACCTGGGTGGGTGAGCTGGGAGGAGTTGATCTGACCCAGCTTTGCCCACCTGGATACTCTGTACAACACCAGTACAGGCAAACTCCAGGCAAGACTGAGCCAGGTTAATTCCACCCACCCTTTGCCTATCCCACTTTCTATCCTTCAAAGTCCCAAGTACTTCCCCAGAAGTACTTTGCCATTTGCATCTATATCTAATGCTTGCTACTCTTCTCAGCGCTGCTACTGCTAACTTGCCTGGCCAGGACGCAATTGCAAAAGTCTCTGTCTGCTCAGCCTCTAACTCTGCCCCGGATACTCCTAGCACTTCACTGCCAATCCTGCAGCCCCCTACCCCTATCTGCCTTCTGACTCCTGAGCTTCTTTCTTCTCAGACACTGCTTCCACCTTCCTTCTCTGTCCCTCCCCTTACCTTACATGAGGGATAGGGAACCTCAGTCCCTAGAACCAAATATGGTCCTCATGGTCTCTAAAACTGGCCCTTAGAATTCTACCCATCCCCTTCCTAGGTCACACCCTTCATTGGCCCTATTTTGCACCTCAGTTGTTTGCTGGCTTGAATGTGTCCTTAAACCCTATTAATGCCTCCAGCTTGTCTGGATGGAGGACAGAGACAACTGTGTGTAAGATGTAGCTTACTGTCCAGAGGTAGCATTCACATCGGTTTCTGCTCTCACTTTTGCCTCTGGCCCTGCCCACCACTGGCCTTTGAAGGTTGTCCAGAAGGGAATGTAGCCCTCAGGCTGAAAAGCATTACCCACCCTTCCCTACATGCTATATTCACTGATGCCATCCATCATCCAGTTTACGCCCATCTTTAACTCTTCTTTGCTATCTTGTCTCCACCTTCAGCCCCTTTCCCCTGCCTTCACTTTTCCTTACAGGTCTTGCTCTTCCCCTGGATGCCACTTCTGGTTGCCTCTTTCAGCCCACAGTGGTTCACTCAGGCTTTTCTGGTTCTCTGTTAATGCATTCTATGCTCCAATTATGCCTAATGCAGCTCCCCGGGCACGTATTTTTTAATTGCCCCTGTTGACCACCACGTGGAAGATTGATTCTGCTAGCTGAAATAGAACACTGAACAGTTTATGGCAGCATTTGCTTGGGGAGGATTTTTTTTTTTAGCACCATCATAAATGGTGTCCAGTTCTTCCTCCCCTGGGAGTAAGTGCCGCCCTTAGCTCCTACTGGGAGGAAGGGTGGGATATAAATTTAATAAATAAATACGTGGTTTTTTTAAAAAAAACCTTATTGTACTTTGCCTCTCTCTGCAGCCTTTCTAGATTTAGTTTATGCATTGAACCATTTAATTAGCATGAATAAAGAGGAGCTTTCTGGGGATAAAGCAAACACTTTGAACTCAGCATTTCAAAGCAGGAGAAATCCTTCAGAACCTGAGATACCACTTCCATGTGGCCTCTCAATTGTCAGCCAAAAGCATGTAGAACATTCAATTGATAACTAAGGCTGGGGTGAGGGGGAATAGAATTGGCAGAAGATTGAAGCATAACAATAGGATTAGGTTTCGGGTCTAAAAGTTGACCCCCCCCAAAAAAAACCCTCCATAATGATGTATTTATTTATTTTATTTCTGTTTACAAATTGCTTCCTTTGAAACAACTTGAAGTGATTTAACAGTAAAAGCAGCGACAATAAAAACATGCATAAAGCAACTTCATATATAAAAACATTTTTTTTTTAAAAAAACAAAACATAAAAACAATTTTTAATCCAGTGCAGATACAGACTGGTATTTTTTTTAAAAAAAATCCACTTGAAAGGCTTCTTGAAAAAATGTAGTTTTTCAATAACGGGACAGCGTTCCAAAGGGTAGGTGTTAAACTACTGCCCATTTATTCTTGGGAAGACCAAATGATCCTGTTTGGGGAATCAATTTTTGAGACTAGTAATAAGACACTAAAAGTTATCAGCCTGAGTGGAGACTCTTAATTTTGGAACAGTTAATTTCATAGGTTTCTATTAATGTTATTTCATTTATCAATCAATTTATACAATAAAAAGTCTCAAAGCAACTTGACAAATTAAAAGTAAATACATAAAAACAAATTAAAACCAGAAAACAATTAAAACAAGGCAATACAAAATCCATAAGCTTTGTATGCAGCTGCTTTGAGGCCTCTCTGGTGCCTTAGCTCCCAGGGAGGCAGCATCATGCTGCACCTCACTGGCACAGAGGAGCTGTGCAGTCCCAAGTGGCAGCAAGGGTCAATCCACAGACTCCATCCTGGGGAACATATGTTTCAGTCGTGCTTGGTAATTCTGAGTAGGCAGCTATGAGGATTAAAGAAGTCTCCAAAACTTGCTCACCTCAAAAATAAGGGAAACGTTGTGCTGCCATAATTTTCCAGTTTGGATTTTAATCTGATCTAATGGGGAGAAAGTTCCTGGAAACTTTCCCCGGGTCACATCCCTCATTGGCTCTGCTGTGCATCCCAAGTGTTTTTGTCTGGCTGGAACGTGTTCTGGAATTCTGATGATGCCTCCTTCTTGTCTGGATGGAGGATGCAGATCACTGATTTTGTTTGTATGGGAAGTCATTCTTTTTCCTTTTTTAAAAATTTGATTTCTTTAAAGGTGAACATAATTCACTTAAAAAAATAGCAGTGAACAGCTGTCAAGATCATGCTAGCCGTTCTCCTTGGCTTCCAGAAAATCCCAGCCAAGAATACAACGGGACTTTCAGGACGTGTGGGCACTTGGGAAGGCCATTGACTGCAGTCTACCAGAGAGACAATTCATAGAACGAAAGAAAGAATGCTCACTGTCAGCTGCCTCAAAAACGAAATGAGCACAATACAAACCCAGCACCCCATACATGATAATTCCACTGAATTTTCTCTCCTTTTGACCATTTTCAAATGCAATTTCATCTCTCATTAATTTATGATGAATAGTAAACAAATGCTTTTTTAGAACAGCAATAAAAATCATTGAAGTATATTGGATGTTATTAAAAAAAAAATTGATCATGCAGGGGTTTAGTATGTGTTGCCGTTTGAAGCTCACACAATTAATATGTGATGCTGCCAAAGCCAGTACAGAAGGGTTTTGCATCTACAAATACCTCAGCAGAGCAACTGCTCTTCTGTCTCTATCTCAGAAAAAAACAGCACTGAGTTTCTTTGTACATAGAAGGAGAATGTTTCTCCCAAATGCAGAAATAACAAGATATCTAATTACATCAGGGCATCACAACCTCTGCCTACCAGTGAATCAATATTTGACACAGTGTCATATTAGAAGTGTTTTGTTATTGATGTTGCAGAGGTTTTTTAGATATGCATTGTTGTTCAAAGACATGTGATTGATGGTCCACACTTGGCCTGCGAGCACATGTGGATTGGACCAACCATAGTTAAATTATTGTATTTATTTAATTGCTTATTTGTATGGTATTTATGATGACTTTTATTTCCCTGGGCTGTTAGCTGCTCTGATTGCATCAGCAGAAGAACAAGATTGTATCATCATCATCATCAAACCCCTGAAGGACGTATGGCCCCATCACTGGTGATTTTTAAAAGGTCAGTTAAGACATTGAGAATTTAACCCAATGAAGTTGTTGTGTGAGTGAAATGACTTGTGATCATGCAGTGGAATTTCCCCTCCCTCTTCTCCAACTGCCTGCCACCTGCACCAGCCTCAAAACTGCTCCAGAGGGTTGGGGGAAAACCCAGAGTAGATTTATGGGGTATGCAGGAGTAATGCACAGATAGAAGAGGGAGGGGAAATACCTGTGCATTAGCTCATACAGTGACTTACTTGTGTGTGTATATATACCTGTATATATATGTGTGTGCGCGCGCACATGTATATCCCACCTTCCTCCCAAAAGGAGCTCAAAGGGTGGCAAACAAAACACCAAAAACCCTCCAAAACATCTTAAAAACAAACTTTAAAATATATTAAAACAAAATAGCTTCAAAAACATAGTAAAACAAAACATCTTTAAAAACATCATTTTTAAAAAAGCTTTAAAACAACTTAAAAAGCAATTTCAACACAGAAGCAGACTGGGATAAAGTCTCTACTTAAAAGGCTTGTTGAAAGGGAAAGGTCTTCAGCAGGTGTCAAAAAGATAACATAGATGGTATCTGTCTAATATTTAAGGGGAGGGAATTCCAAAGGGTAGGTGCCACTACACTAAAGGTCTGCTTCCTATTGTACTACAACCTGGGAGACCAGGATTCGAATCCCCACACAGCCATGAAGGTCACTGGGTGACCTTGGCCCAGTCACTGCTTCTCAGCCTCAGAGGAAGGCAATGGTAAAACCCCTCTGAATACCGCTTGCCATGAAAACCCTAGTCATAGGGTCGCCATCAGTCAGAATCGACTTGAAGACCATCCAAATAATAAATCCTATATTGTGAGGAACAGACCTCCCGATAAGATGGTATCTGTAGGAGGCCCACACTTGCAGAGTGCAGTGATCGACTGGGTGTGTAAGGGGTAAGATGATATTTCAGGTATCCTGGTCCCAAGCTGTATAGGGCTTTCTACACCAAAAACAGAAAATTGAACTTGGTCCGGTAGCTAAAGGGCAGCTAGTGCAATTCTTTCAGCAGCAGGGTGGCATGTTGGCAATACCCTGCCCCAGTGAGCAGTCGCACCACTTCATTTTGCACCAGCTGCAGCTTCCAGACAATCTCTCCCTTCATCGCTGCCACCATTAGATACAGTTTCTGTTCAGCCTTGGTAATTACCTTGCCTTCCCTTCTGGTCTGTATATTCCCCCAGCCAAGGATCAGGCCTTTGGTAAACCAAATAAGTATTTATTTAATATCAGAAATAACAAGATTACTTAAGGAATGTTTCACAAGTGTATGGTTTCATCTATATGCTGTTAGGTACTTAACTTCTTACTAATTGCCTCAGAACTCTGACTCACTCTCAATACCACCAAACCTCAAACCTCAAACCTCTCTCAACCTCTCAAAAACCACCTCCCCGACACCTTCCAAACACCACCTCCTAAACACCCTCTAAAAACCACCTCCCAGATTCAACTGTCATTCTTCCATTTATACTCCCAGCCATTCAAATGCTCAGCCAATCATCCAGCATTCTACCACTCATGTACTCCCCCCTCCTCTTTCACTCTACTTACCATATACTATATAACCAGCATTTACCATATTTACAATATAATCAGGAACATCACAAAGACCACATTCCCTTTTGAGCAACTTTCCGAGGGCCACATGCCAGTGGGCAGGGCTAGAGGCGAATGGGGATGGAGCAACACATATGAATTCTACTTTGTGTACAATAAGCTAGTATCTACACACACTCACACAGCCTTGTGTATCCTCCATCCAAGCAAGCAAAAGGCATGATCAAACTTCAAGGACACATTCCAGCCTGGCAAAAACTCTCAAGGAGGGTGCAAAGCAAGGCTGCTAAGGAAAGAGTGTTTTGTGGCATGGGAGTGCAGCATGGAGGGAGTACAGACAGAGAGGGCCGCATTTTGCCCATAGGCCTGAGGTTCCCTGTCCCTGTGTAACAAGAAAAAACACCTACCCACACATACCTACCTTCCACGTGGATTCAGAGAGCTGCCCAGGCACTGGATGTGATGTTGCTGCACCTGCTTCACCCCAGATTATCACACACACACACACACACACTGTAGGTTTGCTTTGTTACTTACACAGAAGCTAAAAAAAAATTCATGTCCACATTCTGCCTTTGAAAAACATCTGCAGCACCTCAGAGGTGAATGGGGAGGTGCTGTGTTAATGTCTTGAAGAAGCTCCTATTATGAAAAGAGAGGGTTTATCATAGAGTCCTCCTGTAGCAAGCAGATAACTTTTTAATCTTGGCTCCTTTGGGATAATGCTTATGATATGTTGGTCCTGATAAAAGTCATATAAATGATAACCTGTGCTCTAGTTTGAGAGCACAGAGAGCCTTTGGGTGCATTTGTCGGGGGGAGGGGTATAAATGACTTTAGATTTTATGGCAACTCAGTCCTGACAGTCAGCTTAAACCCTTAAACATAAGAAGTGACATATCTCATCTACCCAATGACACTGCATGATGGGTCTGAATTTGACAATTCATTCTTCCAGGCATAATAATATTTTGTTTTCAGTCCTGAGTGTAAAAGACTTTTATCTCTTTTCTAACAGTCTCTCAGCTATAGCAGTTGTATGCTAGTCAGTTTGTTCTAAGTTTACAAACCATTATTTTGCTCTCCTTTGCACTAAGCATGAGTCAGTGATGATCTAAAATATGTGCATGTGTGTGCACAATATAATCTTATCTGGATTATTTTTGCTGCATTTGGTGGGTGGGCTACTCATGGGAATCAGAGCATCCATTAGCCCCATCTCAAGGATGATAGTGGCTCTGGGCAGGAATTCCATCAGCAGACCCAACACAATATCTGGGAATCCCAGGGTGAGGGTGGTGGTCCTGGAGGCAATCCATATTTCTAAGGAGGCCTACTGTAGGCTGATCTGTCAATCACCTCTCTTTTCCTACTTACCCATTGCCTCTAGCCCAGCGTTCTTCAACCTGGATCACCAGATATTGTTAGACAGCAACTTCTAGCTGGTGGTCAGGGATTAGTTAAATCTGTGGGGGTGCAGTGCACGAGTGGAGAAACATTTTCAACCAGAGGGCTACATTTCTTCCTGTGCAACCTTCTGGGAGCCACATGCCTATCTTGTACAGGCGCAGAGGAAAAGGTGGGTAGAGCAATGAATGTGAATTTGACATTTGCATAGGAGGCTAGTATCTACACACACTCACCCGCTCCTCCCTATATTCCATCCAGGCAAGCAAGTCTCATTATCAGAGTTTGAGGACGCATCCCAGCCAGGCAAAAACAGTCAAGGAAGGTGTGAAGCAGGACCGGTACAGCAGGGATGTGACTGGGGAGGAGAATCCTGACTATCAGATAAGAGATCTCTGGGCCTGAGGTTACCCAGCTTGAAAGAATTCTGGCATGAAAACCAAAGGGAGAGTATAGGGAAAGTTTTGTGTGAAAGGGCTGAAACATGGGCATGTTAATGCTGTTCCATACCACAAGGAAAGAGATTTTTTCTGCCAATTATTCAGGGATTTAGACAACTCAAGCTAACCAGATTTATTTATGTTTAGTTCAAAATACAGTCAAGAAACTAAACCACACACACACACACATATATATATCTCGGAGACAAAGACGAGGAAGAAAAATGCTACCGATTGTGTAAGTGACTAAAAGGACAGCATAATCCTTCATGGTGCAGAGAGGTAAGCGGCGGTAACGCAGCCGAAGCTCTGCTCATGGCCGGAGTTCGATTCCAACGGAAGGAGGAAATTGAATCTCCAGTAAAAGGGGTCGAGGTCTACTCAGCCTTCCATCCATCCATGGTCGGTAAAATGAGTACCCGGCATATGCTGGGGGATAAAGAAAGGCCGGGGACGGAACTGGCAATCCCACCCCATATAAACGGTCTGCCTAGTAAACGTCACAAGACGTCACCCTAAGAGTCAGAAACCTTTTTAATCCTGCATTAATGGCTGAAAATGTTATTGCATTATTATTATGCAAATAGTGAGTGAGAGAGGTTTGATTATGTTTAAAAAGTTTTTTAACACCTTCATTTCTACAACTGCTGAAAAAAAAGAAAATAGAATTTCAAACAAAAGACTCATCATGTAAGTCAGAATTTTTTTTCTTTCCATTCAGGTTTTGATGGCAGCAGGGAAATCACATGGGGTGGTATTGAGTGCCTTTCACTCTACTGAACAGGAACAGGGGATGGGAAAGGGAGGCAATTTTGGGGAATTTTTCTTTGTCCCTGTAGTCCACCCCTACCCTCACCCCATCAAAACCAGCTCAGAAGGTCGGAGGACCCTCCAGATCATATTTTGGGGGTGTGCAGGGGAATTGCGGGGGGAAAGAGGAAAATTGCCTCCTCCCATTCCACTGATGGATGTCTTCCCTTGGGGCAGGGGGAGCACTGAATTCCAAAGAATTAAAAAAAAAGTTTGACTGGATAACATTTTCTGAGTCCCAATACTATAGCCTCTCAATCGCCTGTAAATGAAACAGTAGATAGATAGATAGATAGATAGATAGATAGATAGATAGATAGATAGATATTACACACCTACCAATTAGAAGCCTATGCTGTTGTTCAAGGTCCAAATATTGCATGTTCTCAGGAGGCAACATTAAGTGTGATTTGTGTGTGCCAATGTGTCATCACAACACAAAAACTAGAACTAGAATCTCACATCATGCCAAATGCAACGCTTTTCAATTGAGGCCACACACATACCATACATTTATTCCACTATTATTCTACTTAACAGCCATTGCCTCCCCCATGGGAAGTGTGGTGCATGAAGGTTGCTGAGAGGTGTTAGGAGACCCCTATTCCCCTCTCAGAGCGACAATTGTCAGAGTGGTTTAACAGTCAGTCCCTCTTCCCAGAGAACTCTGAAATTGTAGTTCTGTAAGAAGAGGGGTCTTAACAACTCTCAGCACCTTTCACAAACTGCACTTACCATGATGCTTTGGGGGAAGCTGGGACTGTTTAAAGTGGAATAATAGTGGAATAAATGTATGGTGTGAATATGGCTTGTGTCAGTTTGCTTGAGGGTCACTGTGTTGAGTGATCATACAATGAGATGTGAAGTGACAGACATTGATTGTCACTTGGTGACAACATGAAAACAGGTTTTCTCATTGGTGGCACCCACCTTTTGGAATGCCCTCCCTTGGCTGGTTTGAGAGGAGACAATAACCAGGTTTAGACGCCTCTTAAAGACATATATGTTTGCCCAAGGTTTCCTGGACTCTCTGAATCCTGATTCTTAAACTTTTTTTTTTCTTTGTGTGCCCTGCTCAGTTTTATCTGTAGCATATAGTTTGTTCTGGTTTTACTAAGCTTTGAAACAGTTTTATTTGGTTGTTCCCTTTGATATGAATTTATACTGATTTAAAATTATTTTTGTATTTTTTGTAAATCTCTTAGAGATTTCTTTTCATATTAAGGAGTAATGTGACCAAATGGAGGTCACCATCCCACCACACTGTCCTTCATTGGCTAGGATAAATACGCATTACCTCACTTATGCCAGCTTAAGTTCCTCAAAAGGAGTGCAAGATACAAATGGGACAATTAAATTGCTCAAAAGGTTGTAGACTGTTTTCTTGCAATCCATTATTCTGCACGAAAATTAGTGTTTGTACTAAAATGCTAGTTAAAATATATAATTAAATGCAAACAAAAACAAAAATGTGAAATGACTTTAGAGCCACATTGCAGTTAGAACTTTGATTGGTCGTAAGAAATATCATCCCATTGTGTTGAGTAACCAAAGCAAATGTATAGGTCCTACTGTGTTTCTTATTTATGCATTGATTCCCATTTCATAAATGCAGCAGGCACCCCAGGGTTATGAATATCTGGATAATTTTCATTGCCCGTCTTGGGTGGTGAATTTATGGCCTTCAGACTTGCATGCTTGAATACTCCTGAGGCTTAAGATAATCACACATGAGTGCAGTGCCTGCCAAGCAGCATTGTTTAATTACTGTTAATTTGTTCAGACTTTTAAAAACATCATATATATTCTCCCACAGTAATAATAAATTTTCGTTCATTTCCTTCATTCTGCTTGATGCAGACTTTGTTTGTTTGTTTGTTTGCTTACTTTGGCCTCTGGTCCAGCATCAGGGTAGACCTGAGGGTCGGGGAGGGGGGGTTGCTATGGTCTATAGGAGCTCCATCTCCCTCTGCAAGCACCCTGTCCATGTGACTATTGGTCTGGAGTGTTTGCATCTTATGTTAAGTCAACGGGACAGACTGGGGATTTTGTTGGTGTACCACCCACCCCGCTGCCCAACAGACTCCCTAGCTGAGCTGACGGAGGTGGTCTCGGGTGTACTGTTGAGATCCCCCAGACTGCAAAATGTGTAACACGCCCGCTATGTGTGTTCATTATTTTTCTGTTGTCCAAATGATGTCTCGCGCTGTTACGCATTTTCACGGGTTAAATCCGCTCCTTGCAATACTGGCAAAAATGCGGTTTGCTGTTTAAAATCGGGAATCATCCGCTGTGCCTTCAGGAGTTAGGATGCAATACTACGGACTTTACAGCTGATGGGCAGTTCTTGGGCATTTCCCTTTGCCCGTTCTCCTCATTCCAGCCAATCACGTATCTGCACTTTTGCGCATGTGTGAGAATAAGCCCGGGAAAATTGAACCAATCATCGCAATGGTGGGGTGTTGGGGGGGTCTGCAATAACTGCGCAGATGAATTTTATTTTTTGCCAGCCTGCAAACTGGGCGGCCGCTCTGGGTGAGATCTGCAATGCACAGCAAGCGAGAAAGGGGGGGTGGTTGGTTTCAGCCTGCCTCCGAAAGCATTGTCAATTTCATTCTACTTGCTGGGGGTTTTGCTTCAAATCAGAAAAGCATACATTTGTTTAAGTGTAATATCGCAAATACAAACAAGAAAAGGGCTTCTGGTCGGTTTGAAGCCTGCTCCGGAAAGCTTTGTCAATTTCATTCTCCCTTGGAAGGAAAAGGAGAAGGGGGGGTGACACGTTTCTTGCTTTTTTGGAGAAATAAGTGCAATTGCCAGCGTGTGTATCTCCTTAAATAGCAATAAAGGCAGAAAAGCATACATTCGTTTAAGTGTAATATCGCAAATACAAACAAGAAAAGGGCTTCTGGTTGGTTTCAAGCCTGCTCCGGAAAGCTTTGTCAATTTCATTCTCCATGGGAAGGAAAGGGAGAAGTAGGGGGGGTGACACGTTTCTGTTGGCATGTGTGCGTTGTTGTGTGAAACAGCATACATTACGTTGGAGTTAAGTTGAGCAAGAAACTTCTTCAGAGCATGTTAAGAGTCTTTATTGAAAGACATTAAGGCCAGAAGCTTAAGAGTAAATATATGTAGAGATTCTTCAGTCACCCCCCTTTCTGGTACATCTCTCTCCATAGATAAAAACAAAAGACAGCCTCTCAGCTCAGAGGCATCATTCAGAAGACAACAACTCATAGACTCTGTTAGAACTTTCCCAGTCGCTATCAGATGGCTACCATAGCAACGGCCCTGGCAGTCCGTTCCCAGACAGGGCATAGACATAACTCCCCCCTTAACCACAGTTACGTCTTCAAACTTGCAGGCTTCATGGAAAACAACTAGAGACAGTAATGCCTACTGGTCACCAGCCCAACAGTCTCCCCTTTTTCCATTAAGACTGCAAAATATACATGAAATACATCTCCATAATACATAGTCATACAGTCATACATTTCTACAATACCTCTTGCAATACATTTCAGTACATTGCATCATACATTTTCAGTTCAGTACAGTTCAAAAACTTTATTCACTCAAACTTTGGTTCAACACATGTCAAATAAAGTGTCTCAGGATCCATGTCTACAACTTTATTCATTCCAGGACTTGTTATTAATCCCACAGTAAATCTGTCAGGCGGTTTGCCTAAATTCGCTCTCGTGGAGCGTCTTAAAGGAACCAGAGCCTCGGCTCTCTCTGCCCCCACATTTGTGCTTGTGCTTGGCACCGCGTGCTCAGGATCATCCATTTCCTCTGCTTTTCGTTTCTTCGATCTGCGTTTTCCACAAATGAGCTCATGCAAAGCATCTCTGAGAGGAATTTGTGTACCTTCCACTTTAATGTCAACATCTGGCTTAAATTTCTGTGATTGTGTTTGTGTGTCATTTGTTCCTGTAAGACGGACTGTCTCCCTTTGATCCCAAGGCTTTTCTGAGACTTTAATGCTTCTACTCAGAATTAACTGCCGTGTTTCTGGACACCAAACTCTGTAATATGCATTCTGAAATCCCAAAACAAAACCTTGCTGTGCTCTGGGCGCAAGCTTGCCCCTCCTTTTTCCCTGTGGAATGTGGATCCAGCACCTTGCCCCGAATTTTTGAATGTGTTGTATTCTAGGCTTTCTGCCAGTAAGTTTCTCATAAGGAGACATTCCAATAGCAGTGTGTAACACCCTGTTGTGAATGTAATTCGCATAAAGAATTGCTTCTGCCCAGAAAGAATTCCCTAAACTGCAATCCAGCAGCATGGCTCTCATTGCTTCCCCAAGCACCCTATTTTTTCTCTCAGCAGTTCCATTGGAAAACGGGCTGTGTGGAGCAGTGAAATTCTGGTTTATTCCCTTACTCTCCAGAAAGTCACCCAATGCTTTACTCGTGAATTCCCCACCTTGGTCCGAGCGTATAGCCCCCACCGTGACCAAGTGTTGAGTTTCAATTCTCTTAATGAACAGTTTCAGCTTCTGCTCAGCTTCACTTTTATGCTTTAACAGAAAAACATGACAAAATCTTGAGAAATCATCTACCAGTACCATGTAGAATTTCACACCTCCTCGTGAAGCATTTATTGGCCCTGCTAAATCAACATGAACTAGCTGGTAGGGAGCTGTTGTGGTTCTCTCAGCCTCCCGGTTTATTGGTGCAATAGTCATTTTAGCTTGATTACAAGAATCACAATCCATTATCTGTCCACAGTCTCTTAAACGCATGCCTTCACTGTGCAAAGGGGTTTTCTTTATCGTGTCAAGGTTTGCATGCCCCAGCCTTTTATGCCATTCATGGACGCAGCCCTGATGTACCTGTGCCTCAGCGTTTAACACAGCACACCCTGCTTGACTGCTCTTTATTACAAACTGTGAATCATTAAGGCTTCCCTGCATGCACACTTCATCTCCCCTCATTATAAAACATTGGTCTTTGTGGAACAAAATTGAATAATTACAACTCACCAGTTTGCTAACTGATAAAATATTATGAGCCAATTCCGGAACAAACAAACAGTCTGACATTATGCCAAGCTTGTCAAATTTCACCAGACCACGAGCTTCAACGTTCTTACGCGATCCATCAGCAAGTAAAACAAAGTCTTTCACTTCTTCTGAAACGTAAAACAAACGTCTGTCTTTAATTAATATATGGCTTGCTCCGCTGTCGAGAATAGAGTTCATTTGTTCCAAGTCTTTAGACTTCTGTTTACAAACAAAGTTCACACTGCCCTGCTTCAAGCCTCCGTCCCTGGAGTTTCGCTTGATTGCACAATCTTCACGGAGATGCCCACGAGCCCCACAGGCAAAACAAGACTTCAGCCGCTGCTGCTCCCGCTTGTTTTCCTGTCTGCTTTCGGCAGCCTGCTCCGGTTCGGCATATTTCTCCTCCTTGCTTCTGACAGCTTCCACCGGCTGGGCTCTCTGCGCCTCCTGCCTCCGCTGCCATTCCTGGGACAAATCCTGCAACGCGTCCCACATCTGTTTAGCCGACGGCTCATCTCTCACACACATCAGTTGAGAATCCGATAGAGCCAAGATTATAAACGCCTGCACCCTCTGGTCTCGACGCTTCCAGGCCGCGGTCGGTACCGCCGGGGGTTTTTCCTTAATCACGTCCCATAAATCCTCTGTTATCAGCAAAGCCCGCATCCTCGGCTTCCAGCTGTCATAATTCTTTTCATTAAGCCGTTCCATCGGCAAGCCTCCCCCAGACAGGTTTACAGCCATGTTGCTCACCTCCGTCTGGTTCAATCAATCAAGCTGCCCTCTCTGGAACTCCATCTGCCGTTCAGACCAGCAACTTACTCCCGTGTAATGCGCTGTGGAGCGCAACCATCCTCTGCTACCACTGTTGGCATGTGTGCATTGTTGTGTGAAACAGCATACATTACGTTGGAGTTAAGTTGAGCAAGAAACTTCTTCAGAGCATGTTAAGAGTCTTTATTGAAATACATTAAGGACAGAGGCTTAAGAGTAAATACATGTAGAGATTCTTCAGCCACCCCCCCTTCTGGTACATCTCTCTCCATAGATAAAAACAAAAGACAGCCTCTCAGCTCAGAGGCATCATTCAGAAGACAACAACTCATAGACTCTGTTAGAACTTTCCCAGTCGCTATCAGATGGCTACCATAGCAACGGCCCTGGCAGTCCGTTCCCAGACAGGGCATAGACATAACTCCCCCCTTAACCACAGTTACGTCTTCAAACTTGCAGGCTTCATGGAAAACAACTAGAGACAGTAATGCCTACTGGTCACCAGCCCAACAGTTTCTTGCTTTTTTGGAGAAATAAGTGCAATTGCCAGCATGTGTATCTCCTTAAATATCAATAAAGGCAGAAAAGCATACATTCATTTAAGCATAATATCGCAAATACAAACAAGGCAGGCGTGAAACCAACCAGCAGCCTTTCCTTCCGAGGCGAGAACTCCTTTACAGCCATATTGTGCTTCGTTGCAAAGGGGGAGAGGAGCATATGTAATGCTTTTGCTGACCAATTGGTTGATAGGGGGAGGTCTTAGAGGCGGAGCTTGGAAAAAGCGAAAAGAATGTAGGGATCTTACCACTGCGTGTGCGGGTGCAAAAAAGCATTTTTTTAATTGGGAAAGAGCGAACTAAAAGGCAAAGTGGGGACTATCAGATGACACACCGAATATGGAAACCGTGGATTATCCCGCTCCGTTTGGATAAGCCCTAAGTTGGAGGCGCAATGCCCAGGCTTGGGAGTTGCCCCTATGGCTAGGAGAGAGAGAGCAGAGACAAAGGTGTCTCCTCTCTCCCGGACAGTCGGAGAAGAGAAGAGAGGAAAGGGCGTTAGGAGGAGGGGCAGGTAAGCTTCCCTTAAGACGTAACATTCTAGTAGCCGGAAGGAAGTCAGTCAGAGCATCACAAGTAAAGGTAATCAAGCCTATCCATCTGGAGGACCCTAACTCTATCTTCCTTCTGGAACATAAACAAAAGAACAAACAGGAGTTGTTCTTGCCCCACTTCCAACAGATAATTATTGCATCACCTGGGATCCCCTTTCGTTTGGATTGGGATATATATTGAACACTCCCAGTCTGTTGGCCATTGTTTTCTTTTCCATATTTGTTGACAGTTTTTTGTCAAAATTTGAACAGATTCAGTCTCAATAACTTGTAGCAACTCTATTGGTATGCCATCTGTTCCTGGTGATTTGTTTCTTCCAAGTATTTTAAGAGCAGCTTCCACTTCACATTCTAAAAATTATGGTTCTTCATCATATGGTTCCTCTTTGAATGTATCTGTCATCCTTGCATCTCTTTTATATAATTCTTCAGTGTATTGCTTCCATCTTTTATTTTATCTTGGTCAGTCAGTGTGTTCCCTTCTTGATTATTCAACATCCCTACTCTTGGTTTAAATTTCCCTTTAATTTCTCTAATCTTTTGGAATATGGCTCTTGTCCTACCTTTTTTATTTTCCTCTTGTATTTGTATACAATAACTATTGTAATACTTCTCTGTGTCTCTACATACTAGTTGCTGTATTATTGCATTTAGATTCTAACTGTGTTTCTGTTTGCTTTTGCTTTCCTTCTATCTTTAACAATTTTAAGAGTTTCATCAGTCATCAATTGAGGTTTTTCTCTCTTTTTAATTATTGGTATGTCTTTTTGCATTCTTCCCTGATAATGTCTCCAATCCATAGTTCTTCTGGTTCTCTATCAACTAAGTTTAAAGCCTTAAATCTCTTCCTTATTTGATCTTTATATTCTTCTGGGATGTTATTTAGATTGTATTTTGGCATTATGATTGCTTTGTTGTTCGTCTTTAGCTTAACCCTGAACTTCAATATGACCAGTTCATGATCTGTACCGCAGTCTGCTCCTGGTCTTGCTTTTGTAGAAAATATGAGACTTCTCCATCTTCTGCTGCCGTTTATATAATCAATCTGATTTCTATCTTGACCATTTGGTGATGTCCACGTGCACCGTCATTTTTTTGGTTGCTCAAAATATGAGTTCGCAAGAAACAAATTATTGGCTTCACAGAATTGAGTGTCTTTCTCCTGCTTCAGTTCTATCTCCTAAGCCCCATTTCCCCACAATTCCTAGTTCTTCTCTGTTCCCTACTTTCACGTTCCATTCCCCCATGATTATCAGAACATTTTGTTTTGGTGTGTGATCAATTTCTTCTTGTACTTCTGTGTAAAATCTCTCCAATTCTTCTTCTTCTGTGTTTGATGTTGGAGCGTAGACTTGGATGATGGTTATGTTAATAGGTTTCCCGTTTAATTTCATTGGTATCACTCGCTCAGACCTTGCGTTGTAGCTCCTAATTGCTTTTGCTACATCACTTCTCACTATTAGAGCAACCCCATTTCTTCTTAATTTCTCATTTCCTGCATAAAATATTTTCTAGTTGCCTGACTGAAAATGTCCCATTCCCATCCATTTTAATTCACTCATGCCAAGTATGGTAATGTTGATATGTTCCATTTCTTGCCTGACAATTTCTAACTTTCCTTGGTTCATGCTTCTCACATTCCATGTACCTATTGTCTACATCGTACAACTCCAGACTCTTCTTTCACATTTGTGCACATTAGCTTCCGGGCTTCCATTCGGCTTTGACCCAGTTTTATCATTAGTCACAATGCTACTCGTACTTGTCTGTTGTTCTTCCCCAGTAGCTTGCTGAGTGCCATCTGACCTAGGAGTCTCATTTTCCAGCACTATCTCATGTTGCATTTTGGATAGTCTATTCATAGGGCTTTCATGGTAAAATGCCCCATCTAACAAGGAAGGCTGGCTACAGGGCTGGACTAGAGTCCTAATTCTGCTGTGAAGGGTGAGTTTGTTTTCCCTTAGGCAAATCCTGGTATTTTGTAGAGAAATTCCTGATCCCCGAAATGTTACCATTTAGAGCAACAAACAAAACCCATGAAAATTGGGCTAAACTTGATTTGATCAACACCCTGATAATTTTTCAATGCAGAGACTCACTTTTTCTCATTTGTGGTTTATGTCTGAAAAAGAAAATGTGGAAGATGAAATTGCTTTTACCTGATGGAGTCAAGATTAGGGATTAGTGAATTGATGGGTGCAACCACAAAAGACTAATGTCAACACTATAAACTAGGCTGTGAGCCATTGTGGTGAAGTGATTAAAGTGTTGGATTGGAATCTGGGACACCAGGGTTCTAATACTCACTTGGCCATGAAGCTCATGGAGTGACGTTGGACCAGTCACCATCTTTCATTCTAACCTACCTCACAGAGTTTTTGTGAGAATATGATGGCATGGGGGAGAAGTGGAAAGGAGGAAAGGTGGGATATGAATGTAATAGATACATAAATAACAGGCTGAAATTAATAACACACCTCAAATAAATATAGAATAGTGATTCTATGAATTCTTATTTCTAACCCTGTTTTTTTCCCCTGGTGTTCTTTGAGCAATATTGTTCTAAATCATTTTTAGCTTCTCAGCTCGCCATTCAAAGTAACTTAAAAAATCCTAAAAAGAATTTAGCTTTAGGCAAACAATAGATTTTTAAGGCAGTTGAAAGTTATTATGGAGACAGCATTGCTTATGATGTACACATTCATTTTTTTATTATTGGAAGTCAAAGATGGCCCTGGGTTCATGCTTATCCAATTCTATCATAAGGCCTATGACTGGCTTGTAAATAGCTACCTAGTTCCCTTTGGTGGGTGTGAATCTCATCCAGATGGCTAGAGGGTTAACTATTGCAAAAGCTGGTATGTGAAGCAGACCAGCTAGTAAATATTTTTATGTTGTGGAAGAAAATAGTAGTTTTGTAGGCTTGTCGGGTATACTAAAAGAGAAAAGAGACCTGGTCCTTGCATCTATAGCCTATCCCTAACAGTGTCCTGGAAGAGACTTTGTGCTGCATGTTTGCAGTACAGAAGAGATCCTGTGCCCCTCTCAGAAGCCAAGGGCCTCTCAGGAGATGCTGGAGGGTTTGGGCTTTTTTTTCCAGTGAGCTGAAATGTCTAACCAAGAGGTGAGGTGCATCTGTTAAGTTGGAGCGGTAAGGTGTAAGGTCAACAATTCCTCAACAAGGAACAGCAAGGAGAGGTAAGGGCAGGGTCCAAGAACTGTAGGAAGACCTGCAGATGTTGCAAAGTAAGGAAATGGAATGGGAAAAGGAGTGGGAGAGTGCTGTTGTTTTTAGATCCAGTCTTCAGGCTTTCCACAGGCATCAGGCTGACCACTGAGAAAAGCCACCAGCACTCTTACGAGAGGACAAAGCAAAGAATTGAGACTCTGGGCTGCACATGTGAGGTGGCTTGTTGCACAAAGTCTGCTAACTATTTGCATTATACATTTAAAGCAGTATCATACCACTTTAAATAGTTATGGCTTCCCCCAAAGAATCCTGGGAACTGTAGCTTGTAAAAGGTGCTGAGAGTTGTTAGGAGACTCCTTTTCCCTTCACAGAGCTACAGTTCTTGGAATGGTTTAATAACCAATCCCTCTTCCCAGGGAATTCTAGGAGTTAAACCTCTGGGAGAGGACTAGTGGGTTTCCTATTATTATTATTATTATTATTATTATTATTAAACTTCTACGCTGCCCTTTCTCCCAGAAGGAGACCAGGGTGGCTCTCAGCATCCTTCAGAAACTACAGTTCCCAGGATTCTTTAGGGGAATGTTTAAGTGGTATGATCTGCTTTAAATGTATAGTGCAAATGGAAGAACTGACACACTTTGCTAAAAGGAGAGGGTCTTTCAACAAAGGAACATAGGAAGCTACCTTATACAGAGTCAGACCATGGTTCGATCCAGCTTGGACTTGTCTATACAGGGCTGGCAGTGGCCAGGGTTTCAGGCAGAGAATACTCCCAGCCCTACCTGAAGTGCCAAGAATTGAACCTGGGACCTTCTGCATGCAAAGCAGATGCTCTACTACTGAGCTACAGCCCTTCCCCAAATATCATGTCTTGAACATATGAATAACTAGGGGCCTTTTTCCATTGACTGGATTCTTAAGTTAGTTGTCACGTTTAAGCAGTTAAAACTCTAGAAGGTTGTGGAATATCGTTCAATATCTCTCTCCTCTCCCACCCTTTTATTCTTGAAAACTGTAAAAATCTTTTTATATATATAGAGCATGAAGAAGCAGGAGCAACAGCACACTACACTCCTATGGTTGATCAATGCTCATCCTTTTTTCCTGAACTATAAATAGAGTCTCTATCTTAGCCAAGATGTGAAAATCAGACAAAATGTCAATTCCAACTACGGAAGCAAATTCAGGTTTGTACATTAGGATTACTTTTCTTTTACTTAATACATGATCAGTAGTAGTCATGATGCTGCAGGGGTATAATGAGACAATTTTCATTGGGGGCAGAGACAAAAATTGAGGGGGGGCAGAACGGTTGGGGCATTGGTCACTATAAAAGAGGTTTTGGGGGGAAGTTTTCATAGGTAATAAATACCCTCTCCCCCAATTTATGCATTTTAATTAGGAACTATGGCTTCTGAAGTTTACAAAAAAGCAAATCAATTTAAATACAATATTTTCCACATGTAGAATAGTTGTGTAAACTAAACAGTGAGTAGGAACTAGGGTTGCCAGGTTCAGGGCCTGAGACTGATCCTGTATCTTTAGGAGAAGAGAAAGTCAGCCAAGTGCATGTGTTCTTGC
Source organism: Rhineura floridana (assembly GCF_030035675.1). Classification (NCBI taxonomy): domain Eukaryota; kingdom Metazoa; phylum Chordata; class Lepidosauria; order Squamata; family Rhineuridae; genus Rhineura; species Rhineura floridana. Next base: position 133,823,999 of record NC_084480.1, read on the forward strand.
AACACTGTAAAGGGAAAAACCACAAGGTGGAATTCTCCCTTCCCCCGCCACAACTTTTAAAGATACAGAAGACCTCTTGGACACTGTGTTTGCATTCCCTTGGTAACTTTGCCCTACTCTCTTTGGATGTCTAAACTGTATTTCTAAAAGCTCAACTGAATTTTAACTTAGTGTAGTGCATGAAATGAAGGAAAATTTCATTGGGGGCAGAATTATCATTTGGGGGGGCAATGCCCTCATTGCCCCCCTGTTGCTATACTCCTGTGCTGCTGTCACAAAAATCAACCCTATTAACATATTCATTATTATTAATTTTTCCCAGTTCAGCAATGCAATTGGTATTTATCCATCCTTTGTGTTGGGTAAAGGGGAGGAAACATTTAATTATCTGCACCCTTAAAACACCCCATGTAAGGCCCATCATTATTCTTTTCATTGCAGAGATGGTAACCAGAAGCTGAAAGAAGCCTGGAATGAGATCATTCATGGACTCAAATGGCATTTAAACTCAGTGCTAGGCCTATATGTAAGAACTGCCAGATTTGACTGGCTAGCTGGTTAAGACTTCAGACTAGCCCCCTGCTACATGTATTAGTGACCTCAGTGGAGCCAAGGAAATACAGCCCTGAGCATTGCCTGGAGGGCACATAATGGAGCCAATTTGCTAAAGCTAAATAGGTCTGGGTCTAGTCAGTGCCTGAATGGAAGATCTCCTAGCACTTCACCTGTATTCTGCTTGAGTTCCAGGGCAGAATGAATGGGAGATGTAAATATATTTAAATAAATAGGTGGGTTTTGAATGTCATGCATCCACCTGGAGTTTTCCTTATTTGCTTTTTCCCCACTGCAGAAGTTATCACTGCTAAAGAGATCACCTGCTCATTAAGCTGAAAACAGCATGTTTCTTTGGCACTGCAGCAGAAGCTGTAGGAACTAGAGAAAGTTTTAGTCATATGCATAGTTCCAATTTACACATGCATAATCTCACTCCCAGTTGCAGCCCTTGGGATTGCAATAAAATGACAGAATTTCATTACAATGACAAGATGCCAATTTCAGAACCTCTGTAATTAAAGTAATACACATATTTGTATAACCATAAGAAGATGGTAGCGTCCTGTCCACCTTTTCATACACACATCTTACCTTGAGTGAGGAATAGCTGTTGCTTAAGCTTTGATTACATATTACTGTTTGGGTAGAATGCTATTTGATTTTTGTAAGGGTATGAATATTGAGGAATGATGGCTGAATATTACCTAAAACTTTCCTGATCTAATAGTTTAGGGCAGCCTTTCACAACCTGATACCCTCCAGGTGTTTTGAACTACAATTCACATCAACCCTATCCAGAATAGATAATTAGGGATGATGGATGTTTTATTTTAAAACATCTTGAGGGCACCAGGTTGGGGAAGGTTGGTTTGGGGCATGAATTATTGAATTCGATAGGAGATTTAAATATATGCTGCAACATTTTTCACAGTAATCAGTGGAATGGAAAATCAAGTGCTTAAACTCTGACTACGTCATGTCCATGGTAATATGACAATTTTATGTTAAAAAGTCTCTGATTACATAAAAGAGTTGAAGCTCTTACAAATTCATTATTGCCAAAAAAAAAAAACACAAAAAAACACAAACCAAAAAGTTGGAAAATGAAGCATAAACCTCTAATGCTTTTCTAGGCTGCATTAACAGAAGTATAGTTTCCAAATCACATGATGTACTAGTTCCCCTCTATTCAGCACTGGTTAGGCCTCATCTTGAGTATTGCATCCACTTTTTGACACCACTCTTTAAGAAGGATGCAGACAAAGTGGAACAGGTTCAGAAGAGAGCAAGAAGGATGATCAGGGGACTGGAAACAAATGAGAAGAGAATGAGGAGAGACTGAAAGAACTAGGTATGTTTCGACTTGAGAAGACTGAGGGGAGATATGATAACATTCTTCAAGTACTTGAAAGGTTGTCACAGAGAGGAGGGACAGGATCAGTTCTCCACCATCCCAGGATACAGGACATGGAATAATGGGCTTAAGTTACAGGAAGCCAGATTTCAACTGAGCATCAGTAAAAACCTCCTAACTGTTAGAGTGATATGAGAATGGAACCAATTACCTAAGGAGGTGGTGGGTTATCCAACACTGGAGGCATTCGAGAGGCAGCTGGGTTGGGTATGCTTTAAGTTGGATTCCTGCATTGAGCAGAGGGTTGGACTTCATGGCTTTCTAGGCCCCTTCCAAGTCTATGATTTTATGTCTCCTACCTTTACAACTGTGTTACATAAACAGTAAAGATGTCATATAGTCTCAATAGTGTCATGGAGAAATCCCCGTTCAGGTTCAGAACAGCAGTGACTAGTCCATTTTGGGCGAATGGAACATTGCCCCACCAAATTCAGTCTGCCCTCAGTCAGCCCCCACCTGCCTGCTTTCTTACTCAATCAATCGAGGGGGGTGACACTGTTTGTCAGCATCTTCCTCCTCAGTCTTAGTGTTGTCCCTTTTTAGAACTCAGTAGGGGAAAGGATGGGGGATAAATTATAATTAGAAATTAGAATTAGTTTTGGCTCTGCCTGTCATTGGCTCTCATGCCACCTGCTGTTGGTCTCCCTGTCTTCTGCCCTACCTGTCTCAGTGGGCACCAGCCACCACTGGTTCAGAATATTTATTTTATCTTTTATTTTAATTTCTTCAATTCATGATTCCAGGGCAAATTTATTATTTATTTTATTTATTTATTTAATTCAATTTTTATACCGCCCATAGCAAAGCTCTCTGGGCAGTGTACATCAAGTAAAAACACATTACATTCAATTTAAAACCACCTAGTCATCAAATCAACAGTTTAAACATCCACAAAACTAAAAAAATTAACATAATTAAACCCATATTAAATACAAATCAAAAGTAATTAAAAGATACAGCATATAACTATCTTTACAGCATTAAATATGAAATACTAAATATTTGAATACTAAAAATACTAAAATACAAAAATACTAAAATGCCTGGGCAAAGAGGAAGGTTTTCACCTGGCGCCGAAAGGATAATAATGTAGGCACCAGGCGTACCTCGTCAGGAAGGGTGTTCCATAGTTCGGGGGCCACTACCGAGAAGGCCCTCTTTCTTGTAGTTGCCTTCCGGGTGTCTTTCTGAGAAGGCACCCGGAGGAGGGCCTTCGATGTTGAGCGCAGTGTACGGGTAGGTTCATATCGGGAGAGACGTTCCATCAGGTATTGCGGGCCCGTGCCGTGTAAGGCTTTATAGGTTAAAACCAGCACCTTGAATCAGGCCCGGAAACATATAGGCAGCCAGTGCAAGTGGGCATAAAACCACAATACCATTAAAACATCAATAAAATCACATATCACAATTAAAATCACAAATACAATTTTAGCAATACAACAGACAGGCATTCACCATTTTACACCCAGCTGGAATAGAACTTGGAGGAAAAGCAAAACTTGGAAAATAGCACAGTCTATTTCTGACCCTGACAATCACCTTAGGAACACAACTGGGCACAATCCCTTCTCCATGCCTTCCACTGACTCAAATCAATCTACAACCATACCACCCTGAACTTGCCCAATTTCTTCTGATTTCAGAAACTATGCAGGATTGGGCCTGATTAGTTCTTGGATGGGGGACTACATGGGGCTTTCCGAGTCTTCCTGTCCACCTCTGTCTCCACAGCCCCATCCTTTCCCCTCAGTTGCCTTTGCTGCTTTTCTGACGGTAGCAGGGTGATAGAAAGGAGATATTTCTCGACCTTGGAATGTTGCAGTGCCCACAGATGGAGGAAATGCATTTTCTGCAGAACGCCCCTTGCAATGCCTTCTAACATTGTTCCAGGCATTGTGTGGAAAGTAAAATTGCTGCTGTCAGCTAAGGGGAGCCAGGAGCACCACACAATGTTGTGTCCTATTTTAATCTGAAAACTTTTTCCAAGGAAACATCCTAGAAAACAATTAGACAAGTATAATGCCTTCTATTCAGCAAATTCCTTGGTGACTCACCAGCAAAGACTTAAAACTTAGCATTCACATACCTCTGAGTTATGTTGCTGCCAGGCAGTATTATATTCACGCTCTAGTTATCTAGTGGATTAGCTCAAACTCAGAGATGGCAAAGGCTAGTTTGCTGTTCTTGGGCAGAACCCAGAACTTGTCAAAAACTGACTTGGTTGGGTTTGAAAAATGTTAAAATATAATGGATCCAAAGATGAGATCAAATTAGTGCTGTCAAAAGAAAACATCAGGGAGGACATAATTTACTCTGGATTCTGTGAAACTAATTTTCAGCTGGCAATATTCCACTAAGGTCACTGGAGTGAAGATGGCAAAATGTCTGACCTTGCATCAGAAGAAGGCTACTAAGGTGTCAGATGCTGCATTGCTCCTTTGTTGCTTACACTGAAAGTAAAAAAGAAACCCCTAAAGGTCACAACATTTCCTTTAGAATCATAGAACAGTAGATCTGGAAGGGACCTATAAGGTCATCTTTAGTCCAACCCTCTGCTCAATGCAGGAATCCATGTTAAAGAATGCCAGACAGGTGGCTATCCAGCTACTTCTTGAAGGCTTCCAGTGTGGAGAGCCTACCACCTCCCTAGGTAATTGTACGGCTCTAACAGTTAGGAAGTTCAGCTGAAATCTGGCTTCCTGTAACTTGAGTCCATTATTCCGTGACCTGCACTCTGGGATAATCGAGATCGTGGCCCTCTTCTGTGTGACAACCTTTCATGTACTTGAAGAGTGCTATTATATCTCCCCTCAGTCTTCTCTTCTCCAGGCTAAACATGCCCAGTTCTTTCAGTGTCTCCTCATAGGGCTTTTTTTCCAGTCCCCTGATCATCCTTGTTGCCCTCCTCTGAACCTGTTCCAGTTTGTTTGCACCTTCTTAAAGTGTGGTGTCCAGAACTGGAGACAGTACTCAAGATGAGGCCTAACCAGCGCTGAATAGAGGAGAACAAGTATTTCACATGATTTGGGAAATGCAGCTTCGCTTACCTGCGCGAAGCTCTGGGGAGCGGTAGCACAGTTGCGGCCGAGGGTGAAGTCGCAGTAGCCATTTTGAAGAAGGGAACATCGCGCGTCGCATTGGGATGACGCGCGACGTTCCGTACGGAGGGGGCGGAGCTATGGGCCTATTTAAGCCCGCTCAGCCCCCTCCGACTTCCTCTTGGCTCGCGACGACGAAGAGAAGAAGAATGACGGCGTGGGACAGATGGAGCTACTGAACAGCGAGGGACAGAGAGCGGTGGCCATTTTCTGGCCGCATGGTCGATGCTTGGGCCTGATCAGCCCATTTAAGGTGGCAGCCATGAGGGCAACGACTGTTAATGCTGCTGCGTGGCTGCAGGTGGCCTGGTGGTGAGGCCTGGCCAAGTTAAGCAAGATTACACAAACATCCTCCCCCCTATAAAGGGAGGAGGGAGTGGATGTTAAACAAGGATTACAACCACATACATTTAAATATTACGCAAGTATATTTAGGCAGTTAAAGGGATAGATAGATAGATGGAGAGAGAGAGAGAGAGAGAGAGAGAGATGCATCCCTGTGGGTTGCTGATTTCTCCCCCCCCCCATAAAAGGGGAAGGGGGTGAAGGTAATATAAGAGTACCACTTAAATATATTGAACATTTACATTAAATATTAAATAATTAATGATAAATAGATATGAGCCCAATGGCTCCTAAGCAGGAGAGAGTTGGGCCAAAAGGGGCATGTGCCTAGCCAGCAGGCCTCGTTAAAAGGGCCTAGCGGGCAGGAAGCGTCTGGGCTGATAATGGTAAAAGAAACACATTTATAAATAAAGTAAAATACAATAAACATATCAAGTTAATAAACATGCTATATATGTATTTGGCACCCCCTTGCTGCCTAGGCCTTTGGGGATTTAAAACCACACACACACACCCTTAGCCCAGGGCAGATTGTGGGAGAAAAGGTGGTTTAGAGTAGTGGTTAGGGTGTTGGACTGCGACCCAGGAGACCAGGGTTCGAGTCTCCCCAAATGCTGTGAGGCGCAATGGGTGACCTTGGGCCAGTTACTGCAGGCTCAGAGCAAATTATGGAAGGAGGCTGTGTTATAACACGATTCTTCACACTTTACACTTTTTACAACAAGCCAGTAAGATAGCTGCACAGGCTTTTCGAGCCTGCCAACACAGGCCCTATTTCCCCCTTGGACTGCCTAGGCTGGGTGTGAGTTCAGCCTAGGTAGGGGGCGCAACACAGTGAGGGATGTGGGTGAGGCCCTGGCAGCCTCTATTGGCAATTGTGCGGGACTCTTTGATTAGGCTTACAGTTTTTTTTCCTAGACCCGGGCCTATATTAGGTTGCAGGTACTTTATTCTATTAATTTATTACATGGTGGCTGTTGGGGGATACGGAGCTCTTGGCTAAGCTTCCAACTTCTTGATAGGCCCAGGAATATATTAGGTTGAAGTAATTAATTCTATTATCATTACATTATATGGTGGCCTTGGTGGGGCCGGGTAAGCCTTCTAGGACTTTGTGCCTGTCCTGCTTAGATACTAGTGGTGTGCACAGATGACAAGGTTTTGCTAGAAAATGTCTAAATCACCATAACTTAGTTGACAGTGATCCTTTTTCAAGTGTCAGTGACACGCTAATTGTTACCTCTGAGACAGATGTTGCATTTATTTGAATTTAGTCTCGTATCAAAAACAAAGCATATGGCGTTTGTTGTACTAAAGAAGGACATGCAAACTTCTGCATGGAATTGAAGGTCTAGCAGATTATAATGTGGCTTGATGGGAGGATAGGAATAAAAAGGACAGCCAGACTGCTTATAAGGCTCTTATCCTAATTCCAGGATCTTAGACTTTACTAAAGCAGGGGTACCTTGACAGGAGTTTAGATTGTTGTTGACACAGAAGCTGCCTTTTAAGTTCTAGGCAGACTCTTCACCCTTTCCTGATGATTTTGTAACAACAACAACAACAAAAACCTTCTTTGTTAGGATTTCTGATATCATTTACCTGCAGTCATATATAGCATGCAACTTTTACATTGGCACTTCTATTTTGATATCAGTTACTTGAAATCAATCTAGCATGCACATTTTGCATTTGAACATTTATTATTATGGTTGTTTGGAAACCCACTAGGAGAAAGCTGCAGTGGGTCCAAATATTGGTGACAGCAGCATATCCTCAGTCTCTGTGCTTTAGGGGAACTGGATTAGCTGCCATGGAATAGTAGTTGGTAAAGTGTACTTACTCATAAATGATTTACTCCCTTTCTTTGCAGAAGGATATGCGCAGCAGTGAGATATTAGGCCGGAGGCCTTCAAGGGGGTAAGAGGAAGCCCCCAGCTTAAGCTGCTCAGGGACATGTGTCCCCCCCCCAGTTAGACTTGAGGTACTACGAACTTCACTTACTGGCTACCCGGTTTAAAGGGGGTTTGTCTGTGTTATGGTGTTTTTCTTTTGGTTTCCTGATCCCAGATTCCAACTCCGGGCTGGCCTTCAGGGCATACAGTCTTAAATCTGTCGTAGTTATGGCCCTAGGATGCAGAGGGCATATTGCACCTGATTCACCACCAGTCCTGTTTAAGGGGTCAGGCAGTGATGGGTTTATACAGGATAGCCTGGGATAGTGCGCTGCACTTCATTCAACATGGTGCACGCCTGTGATAGAGATGCCTTATGCATTTTTATGTGGTAGAGCATTATCTATGGACTGCTATATTTCTCACATGGAGTGCTGCAGCTCCTTCTGGGGGGGGCAGTCATGGCTTCCAACTCCCGGCTGGCCTTCATGGCCTACAATCTTCAATCTGTTTTAGTTATGGCGGTAATTGCCAGGGACAGAGTGTAAAGATGTACAGTCGGGCAGAGTTCTTGGCCCCTTCCTGGCCACCCCAGTCAGGTAGGGCCTTAAAAGGCAGTGGGCAAATTACGCCTGATTCACAACCAGTCTTATTTAAGGGGTCAGGCAGTAACCGGTTCATACCTGATAGTCTAGGACCGGTGCTCTATGCTTCATTTAACATGGTGCGCACAGGTGGTAGAGCATTGCCTATGGACTGCTATAATTCTCGCATGGAGTGCTTCAGGTCCTTCTGGTAGGGGGCAGTCAGGAGACAAGTGGACTCAGAAACAGTGGGGCACTATCTGTATGATGGGCTGTTCATCGGTAGAGCAGATTTTGGGGTGCATGTTAGCACCTGAGGTCACCACTTATAGTATGGATATGTAACTGGAGGTTCCCTTGAAAACTGGGAATATGGAGGATTCTGCCCCAGTGTTCACCTTTCTGGGTATCAAGATTGGCTCTGTGCCAGTGTTCACCTTCTGGGTATCAAGATTGACTCTGTGGCCCAGGGCTGCAAGCTGCACAGGGACATGCTTTAACTGTTGCAGATTAGGATCCTGGAGTTTTTCCACTTCTAGCTAAGGCACAGGGTTTTCGAGATCATTCCATGGATTTTTGGGTCTGGTGCATGTTGGCTGGGTGGGCTAGGGAGCGCCCAGCTGCCCCGATCACCACCGTCCTATATCTCCAGAGCTTTTGGAGAAACTCATGAGCCAATGGTCAGCTGTATGTTCTTCCACCTATGAAATACAGCTATTTCAAGCAGTGTCCCTTACATTATTTTTGGGGCATTTCGGATTGGAGAAGTAGTGGCTGGGTCTAAGATGGACCAGTCACAGCGCGCCCTCTTAATGTCAGATATCAATATGAAGGCAGGCAGCGCTTACCTTACGTTACGTAGGTCTAAGACTGACCAAAGGGGTAGGGGACGGACTGTTATTTTAGCTCCCTCCCCCTTGCCACACATTTGCCCAGTGATGGCCCTGCAAACATTTATGACAACTAGAGGAGCAGTGAGTGGATATTTATTTGTTCACAGGAATGGTGATCCCCTCACTAAATATCAATTTTGGGCACTTACGAAGAAGGCCCTACACAGATTAGGAATAGACCCATCAGGTTTCGGGACCCTCTCTTTTAGAATTGGAGCAGCTTCCATGGCAGCGGGGCTGGGTTTTCCACGAGCCAGGCTGCAAGCTGTTGGAAGGTGGGCTTCGGGGGCCTACAGGAGTTATGTCCGCCCCATGAGGGGGCATGGTAATACGGAAGCCTAATGGTGTTGCCTTGTTTTGGCAGGTTGCTGGAGGGGGATGGAGCGGATGCGCATCCTAATCTGCGGCCACAGCATGATTTTCTGGGTGGGCCGCAGGGCCGCGTCATCTCGAATGGGCTTGCAGCTGGGGCTCAGTCAACAAGCTACTGTACAATGGCTTGGCCGGCAAGGGATGCGCTGGGATGGGCTCCTACCTGCCCTGTTCCGGCAAGGGTTAGTGCGTGACGTTCCGCACATTTTGGTCATTCACCTGGGAGGTAATGACCTGGGTTTACTGAAGGGCAGGGCCCTTACTATTCAAGCATGTAGCAACATGCACGTTATAAGGCAGCGTCGGCCTTCAGTTTGTCTGCTTTGGTCAGACATACTGCCATGCAGGGAATGGCATGGAGTTTGGGACCCCAGGAGGATAGACTGGGCATGTAAGAGGGTCAACCGACAGATTCGGTTGGCGCTTCTTGGGGATGGTGGGTTGCCCATTCCGCATCCGCTTATACAGCATTCTAGGGTTGAACTCTATAGGGCCGATGGCGTTCACCTGTCAGACACAGGGAACAACACCTTTTTGCAAGACCTGCAGAGGAGTCTGCTGGAAGTTCTTCTACGCAGTGGGGAAAAGGGGACTAAATAGAGATTTGTCCCCTTTTTGTGGCGGTAAAGTGCGGGAGGGGAAATAGGTAATGACAGCTAGGTGGCCCCCTTAGGCACCTTTCAAGGTGATTGGTGGTTCCGGAGGCCTGTCTCTCAGGGTTATACGGCCCAAGGGCAGGATATGGGCTGCTTTTGGGGCCAACTTACCTCATCCACCTGAGGGTTCTACGGCCCCGGGGGGTGGTGACGTGGGAAGGCCTCCCTATCACCTACAAGGTGTGGCTGGGGCAAGGGGTAAGCAAAAGGGGGCTTGCCATTTGCCCCAGCAGGGGCTGGTCGCCCAAGAGCTGTAGGGCAAGCTGCTTGCCTATAGTTAGTTCCTGCACTTAGGTTTCACCTCTGCAGGTCGCTTTAAACGTTCTTGTTTATAATTTAATAAAGTGGCCCTTTATTCAACCATAGCTGCTGTTGTCTGCGTATTATTTCACCCATCGACCGCAACTATACTTCTGTTAATGCAGCCTAAAATAGGATTTGCCTTTGTTGAACCCACATTGCACTGTTGCCTCACATTCAGCTCATATTGCAAGATCCTTCTGACATGTAGTATTGCTAAGCCAAGGATCTCATGTCTTATATCTGTGCATTTGGTTTCTTTTTCCTAAGTGTAGAACTTTGCACTTATCCCTGTTAAATTTCAGTCTGTTGTTTTCAGCCCAATGCCCCAGCCCATCAATAACACTTTGAATTTTGTTTCTATCTTCCAGGGTGTTAGCTATTCCTCCCATTTTTGTATCATCTTCAAATTTGATTAGCATTCCCTGCATCTCCTCATCCAAGTCATTAATAAAAATGTTAAAGAGTACTGAGCCCAGGACTGAGCCCTGTGGTACCCTGCTTGTTAGCACCCCCAGTTTGAGTAGGAACCATTAATAAGCACTCTTTTAGCACGATTCTGTAGCTAACTGTGGATGCAGCCCACATTTAGATAGTTGTTCCATCCAGCCCACATTTAGCTAGCTTGCCAATCAGAATATCATAGGGACTTTGTCAAAAACTTTGCTGAAGTCAAGATATATTATGTCCACAGCGTTCCCACAGTCTATCAGCGAGGTTGTTTTAATGCCACATTGATGAATGTTGCCCCCCCCAGTGCATAGTACTCCAGTGAAGGCTTGCTGGTAACTGAACCTTTTTCAGACGGGAAAAAGGATATGTTGTCCGTTCCTTTAAGCTACAGGGCTGGTGACTTATGCCAGCATAGCTACAGAGAGAGAGAGAGGACAGTAGCCAAATTCTTGACAGAACACAGCTGAGCTAGTCTGGAGTTTAAGTCAACTACACAATTGAAAGTAGTATGACAGAGGCATCACTTCCCGAGGTGTGCACACACATTTCTTTTGACCACTGCCTCCTCTGGTCAAATAGGTTTAGCAGGTTTTTGTCACACACAAAAGCCTGAAACGGTTGTTTATCAAACATAAGAATGGATGAGCGTAGACAACAAATGTAACTATGCCTCTGCCATAGCATCTTCAATATTCTGAAAACAACAACAACAACAACAGTGGCTTGTGTCCAGCTCAGATGCTAACACAGCCAGTTCTATAGCACACTTTGATTGGTTTGGAAAGTCACTGAGCATGGCACAAGAATTTCACAGCACATTTGAAATTTGTATCACTATTTTTATCCATCTGTTCATGTCTGCTATATGAGTATCATAAAATGCATAAAAATGTTGTTTTATTCACTGAGACCTCCAATAAAAGGGGAGGACCAGATATTGTAAAAAGGTACATACACTATTTTCATTTGCATTTATTGAGGAAAGATTTAAAGTTCAATACTATTGTGCTCATAAATATGATTACTAGCATAACCCCCCCAAAAAAAATCATTCTGATAAAAAGTTCATGGAAAAAAAGGTTGTAATTCTTGTCCCCTACCCTCATTCAAAGTATTGCCACTAAATGTGTAAAATAAACAGTATTTCAAGTTGCAAGTCTTTTTATTGAGATATAAAATATAATGAAAAGGCACATATTCCCATGAAAGAAAACACATGTAGCCCCTAAAAAACAAACAAAAAACACACACCATGGGAACATTCTTATGCTTGCCGAGTGAATAATTTGGAAATTGGAACATAAAAAATTATATCTTTGCTAGAACTTCGCAATTATAACTGGTAGCTCTTCAAGCTGACAGTTTCCTATTATAGAGTGTAAAAAATCTGTACTTATTCATAGTAATTTGACAAGCTGCAATATAAGAATGGAAGCCAGGGCAATATTCCTGTATGTTAGCAATGGAAATGACTTGTCCAACAGCCGTGCGTTTCTTTGAGAGACAGCCTTATTTTTTGCACAGACAGTGAACATTGCAATCAAGCTACAGGGTATATATGTCTGATATCAATCTGAAAATCTGAACCATACCTATCTGAATTCACAGCTATCACTGCAGTCCCATCATTTTTAATTAAGTAACCCATCCTATGGAGATTGTTTTTTTTAAAATGTTAAAGTTAAAAATAGATCCTTATATGAGCATTTGGAAGCTTCAAAAATGTGGTATTTCAAATGTTTCAATATTAATAAATCTGTCAAACAGAATAGATTTGTGAAATTTCACCTCAGAGCTTGCCAAATCCAAAACAACTCATTTGAACATGTTAGTTTAATTTGACTCCAAGATCACTGAACTTTGAGACAATTGTGGGGACAATTGTAAATTCCAAAGGAATGCACACATGGAACACAGGAAGCTGCCTTGAAAATTATCAGGTCAGATGATCTAGCTTAGTATTGTCTTTCACAAGGGTGGGGAGCCTATGGCTCTCCAGATATTGCTGGGCTACAACTCCATCATCCTTGGCTATTGGCTATGTTGGTTGGGGCTGATGGGAGGTGGAGCCCAACAACATCTGGAGGGCTAGAGGTTCTGCACCACTCCTCTGCACAATATTGATTTGTGACGGCTGTCCAGGATTTCAGACAGGAAGGACCATAATTCATGAGTGGAGCCAATGTTTTGCATGCAGAAGGTGCTAGGTTCAATCTCCAGGTGGCGCTTTGGAAGAGCCTGTGATGTTCCTATATTAATGTATATATGGTAAGTGTTGTTGTTTTAGAAGATACATGGTAAGTGGAGTGAAAGAGGGGGAGTGAATGGGCAGTAGAATGCGAGATGATTGGCTGAGTGTTTAAAATGGCTGAACGTATAAAAGGAAGAGTGAGGGTGGAATCGGGGGGGGAGAAGAGAAAGAGTGGATTGCTTGGTGGGGTTTAGAGAGTTGTTTACCAGGAGGGAGGTGGAGTTCGGATTAGTATTGAGTAAAACCATATGCTTATGTGCCTTAAGAAGAAATCTTGTTAATCTTGTTAGCTTTGTTATCTTTAATAAATACTTAATTTGGTTTACCAAAGGCCTGATCCTTGGCTGGGGTTTTACAGACCAGAAGGGAGGGTAAGGTAATGACCAAGGCTGAAGGGCAACTGTAACAAATGGTGGCAGCGGTGAAGAGAATAACAATACCAGTATTCAGAGTCTCTGGGAATACTAGTATTGGGACGTTACTGGTGGTTGCCTAGCAGGGGGATCTGTTGAGATCTGTGCTAGAGCAGATAGGTAAACCAGAAGAGAGTGCGGTCCGGACTGGTGGAGTCCCTGGTGGTGCCTAGTGACAGGCAGTAACCACGAGCAGGTAGGAACCTGACAGGGAGAGCCAGGGAAGGACGCATCACACGTGGTGGCAGTAGCGGTGGGATACGAACAACAGAGAATCCAGATACGAACCAAAGAGAATCCCAAAGACACGTGGTGACAAAGGAGACTATGTCACAGGTGTTGGCTGTAGCAGTGAGATACGAATACTAGACAATCCCTAATAGTTGTGTGGCAAACAGAAATAACAAAACAAGATTACTTGTGAGAGTGACTGGCAAAGAGTGTGTGGCAAAGAGTGAGTGAACTCAAACACCATGGCTGAATACATAAAAATGAAAAGAGAGGAGCTGGTGGAGAAGTGCATAACATTCAATTTACCTCACGAGGCTAAAGGGGTAGATGAATTGAGGGTAGCACTTATAGGATTTGCAACTGCCCAGCAAAACCAACCTGTCAGGGAAGAGACCCCAGAAGGATATTTAAGCAATCCCGCTTATATAGAGTACTTGAGAGAGAAGTTAAGATGGGAGGCTGAGGAAAAAGACAAGCAGAGGGAGTTGGAAGCTGAGAGATTGAAGATGGAAGCTGAGAGAATGAGATTGGGGTTTGAGGAGAGGGAGAAGCAACGAGCAGTGGATGCCAAATTACAAGTAGAAAAGTTAAAATTTGAAAGAGAGAAGTTTCATTCTAATGAAACAAGAAAGGACAGAGATGGAGCAAAAATAAAAATTACTCCAAAGGACTTTGCTGTCTATGAGCCTGGTCAAGATCCTCAAATTTACCTCAACACCTTTGAAAAAGCAGCTCAGTTGTGGGGGCTACCTGAAGATAAATACATGCAGTATTTATCAAACCTGATTAAAGGGGAATTGGCTGAGGTATACCAATATTTCCCCTCAGACAGGCCCATCACCTATGCTGAATTCAAAGAAGCAGTGTTTAAAAGATTCAGACTGGGGCCTGATTATTTTAGAAAGCTTTTCAGAAACTGCCAGATACAGACAGGGAGGTCTTTTGTGGAACTGGGAGCAAAGTTGATGGATATATTTGGAAAGTGGATGAGTAGTGCCAAAGCTCAGTCAGTGGAAGAGGTGAAAAGCCTCATGATACTGGATCAATTATACCATCAGTTACCACCAGAAATAAGGCTCCTGGTCAAAGACTGTTCCCCTACATCTGTGCAGGAGGCCACAGAGATGGCGGATCACTTCGCCTCCAATAGAACTGGCTGGGTGGGGAAAAAAAACCAAGACAGTTTAAACCCAGACCATATAGTGCTGGCAGAAGGGATGTGGTACCACAGCGAGTGAGTCCTCCAGTAAAATCTGAAGGGCACAGGACACCCCAGAGTGGATCTGTGTACCCTAAAAGTGAGGAGAAATTATGCTACAAATGTGGTAGACCGGGGCACCTACGTTTTCAATGTGAGGTTGCCAACCCCATTAGTAATCCTGCTCAGACAAGGGCAGTGAAAACACAGCCCAAGGCTTTAGAAACAGCGAAAAAGGTTCAGTTCTGCCAGATAAACTGGACAGAAGTAACAGACCTTGATTCAAGTCTGAGAGAGGAAGTGAGTGTACAAGGGGCAAATTATTGGGCATTGCTTGACACTGGTGCCGCTCAGACATTACTGAGGCCAGATTTAATAAAATCTGAGGTAATATTACCTCAGGAAACTGTGACTATCCAAGGAGTGAGAGGTCAACCAGAAAGTTTGCCTGTGGCCCTGGTGGATATGACTTGGAGAGGCCGAGAGGGCCGATATAAAGTAGGCATTAATGCCCAGCAACAAGAACCAGTAATACTGGGAAGAGATGTTATGGGGGCACAGGGGAAAATATATGTAGTGACCAGACAGCAACTTGGCAGAGAAAAAGAAGCCATATTAAGGGGGGCTGAAACAAACAGGGTGGAATCTGTTAACCAGCCTCAGGTCACCATAGCAACCACTAGCAGGCCTGCTGAAGGAGACAAAATGTATCAAGTGGTCTCTGGGGAAGAAGCAGATCAATTCAGGGAAGAGCTGCATAAAGATATAAGTTTGAAGCAGATAAAGGAACAAGCCCTGACCCAACAGATTCCTTTCACTGACAAACTGAGGAATCAAGATGTGTGTGAGAATGGGATTTTATATAGACTGTGGATGCCTGCTGAGAGAAAGGATGAATATGAACCAGTGAAGCAATTAATAGTACCTAGCAAATACAGAACCAGATTGCTAGAGGTAGCCCACGTTGTCCCATGTGCAGGACATCTGGGAATAAAAAAGACCAAGAGGAGATTGGCTGCACATTATTATTGGCCAAATATCTCCAAGGATGTAAAACAACATTGTCTATCTTGTGGAATATGCCAAAAGGTGGGAAAGAGTGGAGTAAAGACCAAGGTACCCTTAAAGCCCCTTCCTATAATTGGACAACCCTTTTATAGAGTGAGAATAGATTTGGTGGGTCCTTTTTCCAAACCCACAAGGCATGGCAAGAAATATCTAGTGGTGGTGGTGGATTTTGCCACCAGGTACCCAGACGCAGAAGCACTGAGATCTGTAGAAGCCCCTGTAGTGGCAGAGGCTTTATTAAAAATCTTTATGAGGCTGGGTTTCCCTCATGAAGTGCTGACAGATCAAGGCAGTGTATTCATGGGAGAAGTGATGCAATGTATGTGGAAATGTTGTGGTCTAAAACATCTAAAGACCACTACTTACCATCCCGCCACTAATGGGCTAACTGAGAGATTCAATGGAGTTTTGAAGGGCATGATAAGAAGCTATGTTCAAGATCACCCACAAGACTGGGATGAACGTTTGGGATGCTTCTTATTTGCATACAGAGAAGTCCCTCAGGAGTCAACAGGCTTCTCACCCTTTGAACTAATGTTTACTAGAAAAGTGAGGGGACCTTTGGAACTGCTAAAAAATTCATGGGAAGGAACTCTGGGAGAGTACAAAACTTCTGTAGTAGATTTTGTATTGGAATTCCACAATAAATTAACATCAATGATGGAAGTAGTGAAAGAGAATTTGAGTCATGCACAGGAGAAGCAAAGTTACTGGTATGACAGAACAGCCAGACAACGTGTGTATGATGTGGGAGATATGGTTATGGTGTTCATACCCAGGAAACATGACAAATTACAGGCTAACTGGGAAGGACCATATACCATCAGAGAAAGGCTTGACACAGTGACATATGTAATCACCACAGACCAATTAAACGAAAGCAAAGTGGTTCATGTAAATATGTTGAAGCCTTACCATACCAGGGATGCACAGGTGTTGCAAGTTACCTTATTCCCTGAGGGAAGTGGGCCTGAACTTCCAGATTTGGTACAGGAAAGCAAAGACAAAGGAGGGGTAGATCAAGTGGAATGGTCAGAGGAGGTGAAGGAGGAAGTAAAAGAGGAGATTCTGAGAGTTTTGAAAACCTATAGGAATCTCTTTAGCAACAAACCTGGCCGAACCAGTATAGTTATATATTCCATTGATACTGGAGATCATGGCCCAATCAGATCTGTTCCGTACCGTGTGAATGGGAAAGTTTTGAATGAGATCAAAAAGAAGGTGGAAGAGATGCTGGAATTAGGAGTGATCAGGGAATCCATCAGTCCCTGGGCCTCAAGTATTGTCCTGGTTCCGAAAAAAGATGGAACGACAAGGTTTTGCATTGATTATCGGCTAATCAATAAAATTACTGTCCCAGATGCGTATCCTATGCCTAGGGTAGACGCAATGTTAGAGTTATTGGGGGCAGCAACCATTATCTCTACACTAGATCTCTGTAAAGGATTTTGGCAAATGGAACTAGACGAGCAATCCAGAGCCAAAACTGCCTTCAGTACACCAGATGGGTTATATGAGTTTGTGACCTTACCCATGGGACTAAGGAACTCACCAAGTTCATTTCAGAGGCTAATCAATACTGTGTTGCGAGGCATGTCAGATTTTGCAGTGGCCTATATCGATGACGTGGCCATTTTTAGCAAGTCGGTGCCTGAGCATGTCCAACTGACAACAGTATTGGAGGCCTTAAGAAAAGCAGGCCTCACAATAAAAGCTAAGAAATGCCAGTTTGGACTAAAGGAAGTAATCTATTTAGGACATAAGGTGGGGAGTGGGAAAATCACCCCCTTATGGAGCAAGGTGGAGGCAATACAAGCGTGGCCGATCCCCTTAACCAAAAAACAAGTAAGGGCATTTCTGGGTGTGGCTGGATTTTATAGGAAGTTTGTGAGAAATTTTGGGGAAATAGCAACCCCCTTGCATGAATTAACAAAGAAGAAGTGTTCTGAGCGTATGGTATGGACAGATGAATGTCAGAAGGCTTTTGATCTGCTAAAGCAAGCCTTGTGCCAAGGACCCATATTAATAGCACCAGACTATGAGAAACCATTCATCATGGCTACAGATGCGTCGGACCTGGCGCTGGGAGTCGTCTTGGTACAGGAGAGAGAAGGCACCAGACATCCAGTGGTGTACCTGAGTTGCAAGCTGATGCCGAGGGAGAAAAACTATTTGTCGGTCCAGAAGGAGTGTCTAGCGGTCGTGTGGGGACTGAACAAGTTGCGCCCATACGTGTGGGGACGAAGATTCACAGTGACTACGGATCATCGGGCCTTGTTATGGTTGCAGACTATGAAAAACCATAACACTATGCTGCAGAGGTGGTCCTGGGCCCTACAGGACTATCAAGTGGACTTCCAGTTCATCAAAGGCAAGGACAATGTACTGACCGATGGACTTTCCAGGCAAGTGGCTGGGACTGCAGTGACGTGACCAGACAGAGGAACAAAGAAAGACATTTTCCCCATAGAGACTTTTATTTGTTAACGCGACGTATAAATCCTGGAACAGGAATAATACTCTGCTGTTGTTTAAGGGGGGGAAATGTGATGTTCCTATATTAATGTATATATGGTAAGTGTTGTTGTTTTAGAAGATACATGGTACGTGGAGTGAAAGAGGGGGAGTGAATGGGCAGTAGAATGCGAGATGATTGGCTGAGTGTTTAAAATGGCTGAACGTATAAAAGGAAGAGTGAGGGTGGAATCGGGGGCGGAGAAGAGAAAGAGTGGATTGCTTGGTGGGGTTTAGAGAGTTGTTTACCAGGAGGGAGGTGGAGTTCAGATTAGTATTGAGTAAAACCATATGCTTATGTGCCTTAAGAAGAAATCTTGTTAATCTTGTTAGCTTTGTTATCTTTAATAAATACTTAATTTGGTTTACCAAAGGCCTGATCCTTGGCTGGGGTTTTACAGACCAGAAGGGAGGGTAAGGTAATGACCAAGGCTGAAGGGGAACTGTAACAAATGGTGGCAGCGGTGAAGAGAATAACAATACCAGTATTCAGAGTCTCTGGGAATACTAGTATTGGGACGTTACTGGTGGTTGCCTAGCAGGGGGATCTGTTGAGATCTGTGCTAGAGCGGATAGGTAAACCAGAAGAGAGTGCGGTCCGGACTGGTGGAGACCCTGGTGGTGCCTAGTGACAGGCAGTAACCACGAGCAGGTAGGAACCTGACAGGGAGAGCCAGGGAAGGACGCCTCACAGAGCCCTCTCAGAAATCCTTGTGATCCACTGCCAGGTCAGCGTAGACTGTTGTTACCTAGATGGGTCAGTGGTCTGATTCAGCTTCATGATTCATGATTGGGCCATGAGTCTTTTCCAATCCCATCTGGAGATGCCAGAATGTAGAGTATCTCTGTTACAACTTGAAAACAAACTTTTCTTCACAAGCCCAACTATGGAAAACATTTCACCATGCTGTCATTCCTATTTGGCAGGGGATCACCAAAGACAATGTTTTGTGAACTAGCTCTAGCCTGTGAGCCACCAATTCACCATTACTGGGTTACATCAATAGCCTGGAGTAATTGATTCTAATGAGGGTCATTCATTTTACCCTACAACACATCACTGCACACAAACAACAATCCTTGGCAGGCATGAGCAAGCTCCAGTGATCACATTTGAATGCTAAAACAGCTCATTTTGCTTGACAAGCCATTTTCTTCAAAGAGAGGGAGACAATAAAACAATTGGAAGTCATTCAGAACTGCTGAACTGATTAATGGGAATACATTCATATGCTTTGCAAGGGCCAGCCATCTTGAATCACTGGCACAAACTGCAGTCATGCTCTTGTTTCATCATGGAGTATCATCAAACTAGAATGCAAGGCATCACAGAAGAACGCAGATGGGCTGATTATAAAAGATTCCTTCTTTAGTAACTATTCATTGTGTAGATCCCCCCCCAGGCTTTAGTTCCTTCCTCCTCCTTTTCAGAGTTGTTAATGTGAACTTCATGACTCCATAATGGCCAAATGTTATGTCTGTGTACTCAGAGTGGCTTTATTTTCCAGAGGTGATAAACCTTACATTTCTTATTCATTCAGCTACTACTCTTAGCAGACTATTTATTTCTGCACTCTGCTTCTATATATACCAGATACCAATAAAAACTTCCAACTAGCACCACTTTTATTTGAGTTTGCCTCTGGACGCTTTTCAAGAAGATGGCTAAAGTTATGAAACACAACTTCAATGGGAAGGCAAAGCCTGCAAGTGGTACAGCTTGATCCTATGCATTTTTACTCAGAAAGAATGAGTTTAATACAGGGCCAGCCCTCCCATTAGGCAAAGTGAGGTAGCCGCCTCAGGCAACTGATTTCAAGTGGCATGGCAGGCAGGGCTGTGGAGTCGGTACGCCAGACCTTCAACTCTGACTCCGCTATTTTTCTACTGTCCGACTCCGACTCCTTCATAAATGGCAAATGTATATTAACTAGTAATAACTAATTTACTGTAGTAAAATGGTAGCACAAGGCATTTCATCACCACCACGTGAATCCAGAGCTTGGAAAAGTTACTTTTTTAAACTACAACTCCCATCAGCCCCAGGCATTGGGCTTGTGGGAGTTGTAGTTTAAAAAAGTAACTTTTCCAAGCTCTGGAATTCACGTGGTGGTGATGAAATGCCTTGTGCTACCATTTTACTACAGTAAATTTGTTATTACTAGTTAATATACATTTGCCATTTATGAAGGAGTTGGAGTTGGAGTCAGAGTCGGAATCAGAGTCGGTACATTTCTACCAACTCCGACTCCAACTCCACCCAAAATTGCTCCCGACTCCGACTCCACGACTCCAACTCCACAGCCCTGATGGCAGGGCAGCAGATGGTTAGCAATTTAATTGATGGTGGTTGTGTTTCTTACTGCCAGGGAGAGGGAGAGGTGCTTGAGAGATGTCCTGCCTCAGGCGCCAAAATAACTTAACTAGCATTGGGTACTATTCAGCCTGACTTGAAAGGGGAGGGTGTGCCATTTGCTGTGCTGCCTCAGGTGGCAAAATATCTTGGGCTAGCCCTGGTTCAATGGGAATTTCTCTGAAAAAAGC
Source organism: Rhineura floridana (assembly GCF_030035675.1). Classification (NCBI taxonomy): domain Eukaryota; kingdom Metazoa; phylum Chordata; class Lepidosauria; order Squamata; family Rhineuridae; genus Rhineura; species Rhineura floridana. The sequence continues at coordinate 133,844,783 of NC_084480.1, forward strand.
TTGCATAGCTTAACTGTCGTTTACAAAAAATGATGTGCTCCTTTCTTCTGTCAGTCTATATGGTGGTAGCAGATTAGACAGAGCGGTGGGAGCAGTGAAGGGCTATGTCTCAGTGGTAGAGCACCTGCTTTGCATGCAAAAGGTCCCAAGTTCAATCTCCAGCATCTCCAGGCAGGGCTGCAAGTGTCCCATCTGAGACCCTGGAGAGCACAGCCAGTCAGTGTAGACCAGGGGTGGGGAACCTTTTGCCCTCCAGATATTGCTGAACGACAACTCCTGCCAGCCCTAGCAAGCCTGGCCAAAGGCCAGGGAAAATGGGAGTTGTCATTCAGCAATATCTGGAGGGCCAGAGGTTCCCCACCCCTGGTGTGGGCAATACTGAGTGACATGGACCAATGACCTGACTCATTATAAGTCAGCTTCCTTTGTTCCTCTTAGTAGAGATCACCCTCATTTAGCCCACGCCAAACATTCAGCCACATTTGCCAGCAACAGCAGGCACTTAATTCTGTCCACGGGTGCACTCCCCTGATTCCCCAGGAGGTGCTTCTCAACCCATTTATCTGCTCAAGGAACAGCAACTAGCGAAAGAGAACAAGGTGCTGCTACAGAGAAACATGGGAAGCTGCCTTCTACTATGGCAGATCTTTGGTTCATCTAGCTCAATATTGTCTACACTGACTGGCAGCAGCTCTCCAGGATTTCAGACAGGGGTCTCCACCAGCCATACTTGAAGTGAGGGATTGAACATGGAGCCTTCTGCATGCATATCAGATGCTCTGCCACTGAGCTATGACCTTTTCCCATCACCATCAGCTACTGATTAAGATGATGAGAGCTAGGATCATGGTGGATGTCCAGTGACCCTTAAGAAGCACCTGGGAAATTGCTGTCAGGATGACGATGACCAAAAGACAATGACTGTGGCAGCAGTTTCTGTTCTGGGCATTTTCGAGTGCTGCCTTTCCAAATAACACTCTTCCAAGGTGTCTTATATATTAATATTCAAAAATACAGTATGAATAAAATTGTTTTTAAATGCCATAAAAAGCATAATACAAAACAGTCGTTCAGCAAAACCAGCAACTTATGGAGAAGTGAAGGAAAAAAGTCTCCCATTCAAAGAGAGTTGTTTATGTAAACACCTCCTGAAATACGTAAGTCATCAGGTCATTATGAAAATATTGGAGTGTGGTAGACTTCTCAGTGTTAACTGGTGAGGAGTTCTAGAGCCATGGGGCCTACACAGAAAAAGCCTTCTCTCTTGTGCCTGCCAATGTCACTGACCTAAATGGTGTGCTAGCGAGGAGGGCTTCCATTGTGGATCTTAGTGGGCAGGCAGGTTGATATGTATGGCCCTTCAAGTGGTTAGGTCCAAATCATAGTGATTTAAAGGTTAAAACTAACACTTTACGTTGGGCTTGGAAACACATTGCAACCAGTGCAGCTGGTGTCCAATGGTCATGATCTGATGGCCTGGCCCTGTCAATACTCTGGCAGCCACATTTTGCAGCAGCTGAAGTGTCTACACATAGATCAAATGTGCCCCACAAAGATGAAATTACAGTAGTCAAGCCTTGACATAGTCAGGGCATGGATTACTGTGGCTAGGTCAGACCTCTCCAGATAACAGTTGCACCTGGTGCAGCTGATGAAATACATTCCTGGCTGTTGTTGCCACTTGTCGCCAGTTAGTGCAGAGTCCACAAGAGCTCCCAGACTATGGACTCAGTTTTAGAGGAAGTGCCACTCCATATAATACCAGCTATAATTCACCTTCTGGAGCAAGCAATCTTCCCTCCTACAGAACCTCTGACTTACCTGGATCCAAGCACCAGTTTAAGATTTCTATAGCCTCCTTGGGATCCAAAGATAGAAAAAAGAAGTAGAGCATTCTGATGACAGTGCAGCCCAAACCTCCAAATGATTTCTTCCATCACATTCACGTAAAGTTTTTTTTAAAAAAAACGGGGAACAATATTGACCCTGTGGTACCCCATAAATCAATGGCCACCTTCTAGAAACATTTATCCAGGAAGGACCAGAACTATCATAAAACCAAGCCTTCTAAGCTTCACTAGGACATGCAGCTCAGAAGAACACTATGGTCAGTGGGGTCAAAAGCTGCTGATAGGTCCAGGACTCCAGGAGAACAAACAAGGTTGTGTTACCCCATCCAATCTCTAGTCAAAGTCATTCACCAGGGTGCCTGAGGCTGTTTGTGTACCAGCACCATGCAGGGGGACCTTGTGCAAGTTTATAAACTTGGCCGACATCTAATTTATTCTCCTCTTTCATCCTCTGTCTGTTTGACACACATAGGAACATTAGAAAATGACAATTCAGAATATTTGTCCACCTAGCTTACTATTGCCTACTCTGATTGGCAGCACCTCCCCAGGATCTCAGACAGAGCCCTTTCCCATTGCTACCAGACCCTTTTAAGTTGTGATGCTAGGTGCAGCCAAAGAACTTCTACATGCAAAGCATGCACCCTACCACTGAATTATTGTCCTTCCTCTAGTTCTATAGAAGTTCTAAACTTATCGACCACAGGTTGTACACACACACAGTATGTGTTCTGGCCAGACAGGTGTTCAGTAATTGTCTCGTTTTTGCTACCCATGTAGCCTAAATAAATACAATTGATGAGAACAACAACTGCACTATTATCAAGCAGCCTAATTCCAAACGCAGGAGATAAGACAAAGACACACAACCTAATGGCATCTTATTGTTTTCACACTGATTTCATTAATGGAAAACCCACAACTCTTTGCTTTGTTGCACATGATCCAGCTCACAAGCTTTCTCTGAACCTCTGGTATGTCTTGACATCATGAGACTAGCAGACATTACAGTACAACCCCCCCCAAAAGCCCACCATTCCAACTCTGCTACTGCCCATGTTTTGTTCTCTGTTCCCTTTCTCACTCTTGATGCCTCTTTTAACAACACTCTTCTAACCTATTCTGTCTGTTGCACAACAGGCTGAATCTTATATAGGCTTCTGGCTGGGACTTTAAATGAATAGTAACAATAAGTCGATGCCTTCCCCCACCCTCTGCCCTAGCATCCATTTCTTTATCATTGAGCCATAGGAATAGGTTGCTCCATTATTTTCTCATGTTGTTCACTCTGCAGCTCCTGTATGGAGTCTCACGTTGAAACAGCGCCCTGCAGTTCTTAAATAAACAGCCTGCTGGACCATGAAAACTCCAAAGAAGCAAGAGCTCTGCCTTGTGACCCTGAAATCCCTCTTGCATCCATGTACTCAACAGCTGCTGTGTGAAATTCATACCAATGCTATTTAAAGATTTTTTAAAAATTTATATGGTGTGAAATGCAAGCAAATGGACACAATGCTACTGTTATACTGAATAGTATAGGAAGCCTGAAGAGAATATGCCATTGCAAATTTTCAATTGTTTTTTTTTTCAGTCCTTATCTTACCACATAGCCCACATAGATCTTTCAGGGCAGCATATGAATAATGAACTATTAAAGTTATATCTATCCACAAGTCAATAAAAGATGCCCTCTATGGCAGGGGATCTTAGGGCTGATTTTATGCAGATGCTTCAGCCTTATCAATATGGCAAATAGAGACACAAGGTGAGGAGGAGGAAGAAAAGGAAGAGGATGGTATTTCCTACCTGCCATTCACAAGGGCTCAGGGCAGATTGCAACAGTGTAAAAATAAAATATTAAGATCAGTTGAAACAATTTACATTCTAAAGAGCAGAGTGGCTTAAAATGTCAAATACAGGTGTCCTGTATACCACATGGATCAGCATCCCTGTCGGGAGCTTCCTGCTACATTACCTCCAGGTATAATGTTCAGTAGAGCTTTGCATATACGATGGACTACGAAAAAGACATAAGAACATAAGAAGAGCCTGCTGGATCAGGCCAGTGGCCCATCTAGTCCAGCATCCTGTTCTCACAGTGGCCAACCAGGTGCCTGGGGGAAGCCCGCAAGCAGGACCCGAGTGCAAGAACACTCTCCCCTCCTGAGGCTTCCGGCAACTGTTTTTCAGAAGCATGCTGCCTCTGACTAGGGTGGCACAGCACAGCCATCATGGCTAGTAGCCATTGATAGCCCTGTCCTCCATGAATTTGTCTAATCTTCTTTTAAAGCCATCCAAGCTGGTGGCCATTACTGCGTCTTGTGGGAGCAAATTCCATAGTTTAACTATGCGCTGAGTAAAGAAGTACTTCCTTTTGTCTGTCCTGAATCTTCCAACATTCAGCTTCTTTGAATGTCCATGAGTTCTAGTATTATGAGAGAGGGAGAAGAACTTTTCTCTATCCACTTTCTCAATGCCATGCATAATTTTATACACTTCTATCATGTCTCCTCTGACCCGCCTTTTCTCTAAACTAAAAAGCCCCAAATGCTGCAACCTTTCCTCGTAAGGAAGTCGCTCCATCCCCTTGATCATTCTGGTTGCCCTCTTCTGAACCTTTTCCAACTCTATAATATCCTTTTTGAGATGAGGCGACCAGAAATGTACACAGTATTCCAAATGCGGCCGCACCACAGATTTATACAACGGCATTATGATATCGGCTGTTTTATTTTCAATACCTTTCCTAATTATCGCTAGCATGGAATTTGCCTTTTTCACAGCTACCGCACACTGGGTCGACATTTTCATCGTGCTGTCCACTACAACCCCGAGTCTCTCTCCTGGTCGGTCACCACCAGTTCAGACCCCATGAGCGTATATGTGAAATTAAGATTTTTTGCTCCAATATGCATAATTTTACACTTGTTTATATTGAATTGCATTTGCCATTTTTCTGCCCATTCACTCAGTTTGGAGAGGTCTTTTTGGAGCTCTTCACAATCCCTTTTTGTTTTAACAACCCTGAACAATTTAGTGTCATCAGCAAACTTGGCCACTTCACTGCTCACTCCTAATTCTAGGTCATTAATGAACAAGTTGAAAAGTACAGGTCCCAATACCGATCCTTGAGGGACTCCACTTTCTACAGCCCTCCATTGGGAGAACTGTCCATTTATTCCTACTCTCTGCTCTCTGCTTCTTAACCAATTCCTTATCCACAAGAGGACCTCTACTCTTATTCCATGACTGCTAAGCTTCCTCAGATGTCTTTTGTGTGTTAGAACAAATTAAACCAGAACTATTACTAGAAGTTAAAATGATTAAAATGAAGTTATCATACTTTGGACACATAATGAGAAGAAATTATTCTCTAGAAAAGACAATGTTGGGAAAAACAGAAGGGAGTAGAAAAAGAGGAAGGCCAAACAAGAGATGGATTGATTCCATAAAGGAAGCCACAGACCTGAACTTACAAGATCTGAACAGGGTGGTTCACGACAGATGCTATTGGAGGTCACTGACTCATAGGGTCGCCATAAGTTGTAATTGACTTGAAGGTACATAACGTCATGAAAAGCCTTCACCAAGTGGGGGAATTGTTTTTTGTCCTCATTCATGTCACTAGTAGGGATGGGGAAAATTCATGATGACTCATGATGGTTTTGAATTACTGAGTCATTCTGAACCATTCAAAGCAGTGGGGACAGGTTTAGATGAAGGGGAATGAGGAAGTATGTGTGAAGCTCGGTTTCTTCAGGCCTGGAGTATTTTTTATTATTTTATTATTGCAATGATATAAAAATGCAATATTAAAAACAGCTATAACAGATTACAATCAGGAGAACAGTGTTGATCCTAAAATACATATCTCAAGTGTCACAGGCCAGGGGTAAAGGAGTGCATCTTCAGCATATGACAGAAACTACATAATGAAAGTGCATCATTTAATTGAATTTTCAAACATTACAAACAAAATAAAAGTATCTGTGGTGATAGAAGACCATACAGAGATCAGACATACAAAAGCAGTCATTGAAAAAGCACTTCAAATACCCATTAACATAATCAAATTAGATCAGACCAGCTGGCCAGGTGGCTTGTAAAAGGAGAACTGGAGCATTCTTCAGAATTAGCATATATCAACAAAGGCCACCAAGACTCAATAAAGTTGTCAGATTTAATTAAATCTCTACTCAATCTGCTTTGTTGTATCAATTTTTCCAATGTAGTCACATTCCGCACTTTAGCCCACCACCTGGATAATGTAAACAGAGTATCATGTTTCCAATACTGAGTAGTTTCCAGCCACACAGTTGATAGCAAAAGCACTATTAGTGATTTGTATTGCAGTTTTTGTAAATCCCCTGTGAAGAGTAATACAAGAGCCAATTGTGGAGAAGAAGGAATAATTTGTGAGACTATAGCAGAGATCTTTTGAAAGATCCGGGTCCAGAAAATGTACACTATCGGATGAGACCATCACATGTGGTAGTACATTCTTATCATGTGGCAGCTCTGCCAACAGTCTATAGGCAGCATAGGATTTATGTTTCCCAGCCTAGGTGACATGTAATACCAGCGCAAAATAAGTTTCAGCGTAGTTTCACATTGGGCTGAAATGGAGCACAAATGGGGTTTTGTCCACAGCTCTCCAAGAGCTATCTTCAATGCTTCTTGTAAACTCATTGTAGATCCACAAATCAATGACAAAAGACCTTTATGTAATATAGAAATCATTCCTTTCGAATTGCTGGACCCAATACAGAAACGTTCTTAAAAGATAAGTGTTCTAGGAGGTCCCTTGGTCCCATCAATATACACTCCCAGTGCTTGAACCTGAGCAAGCAATAGCCAATGTATCTGGGCAGATAGCACCTTGAGCACCAACTGAGTGCACAGAAGAGGCTTATCCTCATCAAAAGGGCCCCTAATCCAATATAACCCTTTTGTTTCTGAAGAGTGAAATCAGGCATATTTAAATGGATCACAGAAATGAGGGTGCTCCAAAAAGGGTAAAAGGGGAGATGGAGACAGGGCTAAAGACATGACCCATTTCATCCAGATTTTCATAGTTGCAAGAAGAAATAGACTAGAAACTCTGCTAAGCAACATCGGTGCCTGAAGGAAAGAGCCGTCCAAACCTAGTTCCATATGCACCCATTCAACCTTGTTGTTATATCTAATAATCTGAATGAATTGTTTAAGATTACACGCTGCGTAATAAAGTTGCAAATTTGGAATCCCCAGAACCCCCTCTGATGATGAAAGCCCATCAACTTTGCAAGTTGAGCCCATTTCCTCTCATACATAAATGATTGAATTAACCTCTGCCATTTGTCCAGTTCTTTACTTTCAACCCACATTGGAAGCATCTGGAACCAAAACAAACATCTAGACAGTGTAATCATTTTAATCACTGCTGTTCACCCTAACCATGAAAGATGGACTTCCCCCCCAAGCCTTAAGGACTTATCGTGTTTGTTTGAGGAGAGGACAAAAGTTGCATTTCTTAATTTGTTTCAAATTAACTCAGTAGGACTTATCTCTGCGTGGACATTTATAGGATTGAATTGTCATTCAGGTTCCTGTTCCCCCATAGCTAGGCAAAACCCAAAGCCATTAAAGTTTATCCTTCATCACACAACATACACTTGGGGTAGAGACACATTTACTGCTGTGTCAGTTCCAGTGTGCCTCCTCCTCTCTTTTCTGAAAATGGGGGCAAATAATGCTAGTTATACTCCACCCTTTTTTACTCTAAAACTCTGGTCAGATCAGTTTGAGTGCATTCTTTTTAATTATTCAACTTCAGGCAGATTTTGCAACTGACTGGTAGATCAACCCATTTGTCTTCCAAGTGTGGCCAATGGAAACACTTTGCTGCAGGCTCTGGCAGAGACAGTGATTGGTCCAACACTTTGCTGCAGGCAGTCCTGAAAGTCAGCAGTGGGGAAGGGAGGTGTGGCCAGCAGAGGGCAGAGTCACTGCAAAATGCAGCCAGAAAAAACATTCTTGCTGTTTCTGAAGTGACAATTGTGCCCACAACCTTGCACTGGCAGCTTAACAATATGGAAAATGGTGTTAGATAGTCCATCTTCTAAGGATTCTTCCTGCTTATTTATTTAGTGAAAATACCAAATTTCACACAGGCAACTTGACCTACCTTTTTGCCACATTTTACAACGTATTCCTCCTTCCCTACCTCTCAATAGATGCGTAAATTACAACAAACAAATGGAGCAGCGCCATCTTCACTTTTTCCTTATGGATTATGCTTCCAATATGAAAAACATAGTTCAATTAAACTGATGCACTGGGAATTTTAGAGTTTACATTTCAAACTGTAAAATATAGGGTATCTTGAAAGATGATTGCATACTAATTAGGCAATAAGCTCTTTTAACTGAATTACTGAATTTACTTCTAGAACTGTGGTTTAAATGAAATTACTTCCTCTTCACATTTTCATTTGAACAGGATTGAAACCTGAGAGAAAAGAAAGCTATCTAGCGTAAATGGAAATAAGTATAGCAGAGATGTATCCATTAACATCCGGATACCAGGAAAAAGCACACATAAATGGGCTGAACGAGTCATACGTATTGATGTTTACACCACCAGATCTGCAGAGGTGACCACCGTCCAGGGAAAGGGGTAGCTATTCACCCTACCCCTTCACCTAAGCAGCACACTTTCAGATGTGTAAGGAGGCCTTCCTATGCCACTCCCTCCCCAGGATGCCACAACTACAAGTTGGTGAGAAAGGTTAGCCCTAAAGTGATAAATGATTAAAATCATTTATATACTCAGTGGAGGCAGTTGGCTCCAATGTCAGAGGGGCAGTGAATCCACTCCAGGTTTTAGTCTGAACTTTCAAGGAGTTGTCCAAGCTGAGTTCAGATTAAAATCCAGAGCAGATTCACTGCCCCACTGACATCAGAGTCACTAGCCTCCACTGTTTATACTGCCTTGAAACCAGAAGTCTGCAAAGTGGTGTACAACATTATCACTTCATACAATCCACTAAAACATATTAAACACCAATAGAGTATAAAAAATGTACACCTGCCATGTCTAGGGTTGCCAGGTTCAGGGCCTGAGACTGAACCTGTATCTTTAGGAGAAGAGAAGCTCAGCCAAGTGCAGGTGTTCTTGCAACACTGTAATGGGAAAAACCACAAGGTGAAATTTTCCCTTCCCCCCGCACAACTTTTAAAGATACAGAAGACCTCTTGGTTGCAAGGCCCAGCCTCCAAGAGGTCTTCTGTATCGTTAAAAGTTGTGGCGGGGGAAGGGAGAATTCCACCTTGTGGTTTTTCCCTTTACAGTGTTGCAAGAACACCTGCACTTGGCTGACTTTCTCTGCTCCTAAAGATACAGGTTCAGTCTCAGGCCCTGAACCTGGCAACCCTAGCCATGTCTAAGGAACAATAAACACAAGTATTACAGCACAAACCTAAGCATGACTACTCAGAAGGAAGTCCTATGGAATTCAGTGAGGCTTACTCCTAGGTAAGTGGGGCCCAGGAAGGCCTGAATGAACAGATGAGTTTTTTGACTAGTCAACACATTAATCCATACTGTTGGTCCCCTGAAGGTATCCAGATACGTATTGCTACCATTCATTATTTTTGTTACCTTAAATTTCAGCTTATTTTGTTGTATTAATTTTGTATGTTACTTTGAGTCTATCCAGGTGTAGAAAGGCAAGTTATAAATATTGAAATTAATAATAAATGCATACAAATATCTAGAACCTGGTGAGTGACATATGATGTCGAGGGCTTCTAGGCTGTGCCCTCTAACTAAGCAAGCATCTTTCAACATGCCTGTGTCAGTTAGGTCTCTAACAAGGATAGTGGATGGGAGAGAAGCAGGAGCATTTTTTAGTGTTTTTGGAATTTTAACAACATGGAGCACAATCTTGTGCATGTCTTTTCAGAAGTAAGTACTATTGAGTTCAGTGGGACTCACTCCCAGGTAGGGATGGGTGAATATGTCAGTTTCTTCACATTTCCGCACCAGTTTGCAATTATTATTTTTAAAGTACTCATGAAAATTCATCCACATTTTAGTGCTAATTTACCTTAGTATGTATGTAATACATTTTTGTATGTAATTTTATCTAATATACACATCTTTGCAAAGCACTTTTCTCTAATACAATGCATTTTGCATGTTGTTTTCACTGATATATGCATTCATTTGCACACTTTACCCTAGTACAGGTGCACAGAACCTTTGGCCCTCCAGTTGTTGCTGAAATACAAGTCTCTTTATCCCTGGTCATTGGCCCAGAGCTTGGAAAAGTTACTTTTTTGAACTACAACTCCCACCAGCCCAATTCAGTGGCCATGCTGGCTGGGGCAGATTGGAGTTGTAGTTCAAAAAAGTAACTTTTCCAAGCTCCGCATTGGCCATGCCTGCTAGGGTGGCTGGGAGCTGTAGTTCAGCAACATCTGGAGGGTCAAAGGCATGGCTGGTGCCAGGTGTGACTGGGGCCCCTGCTCCCAGCCCCTCGCACACACACTGTGTGGGACCACTCCACCTACCTTTTCTCTCTTTCTGTGAAAACCAGCATGCAGGTTGCTGTCATCAACCAAGATGGCGGCGGAGGCTTCTCTAAAGGGCAGGTTCTCCAATATATGCATTTTTGAACACATTACTTGGCTGAGGAACTGCATTGCAAACTTCAGATCAGTGCAAATTTTGCAGGATGGCTGTATTTCGGTTCCTGTATTGTTTTGGAAAATGTGAATTAGGTATGTTTGCCTTTAAACACAACCTGAATCAAATTTCTCCCCATCCCTACTCTCAGGGAAGTGTGTGGAGGATAGGATTGCAGCCTTTTCCCAGTAATACTGTAAGAGCTTTCTCCCCAATTAAAGCCTGTTGTTTCTTGAGCTGACAATGAGGGTAAGAGTGCAAGGATACAGCAATGACAAGCCCATGTGTTGAATAAAATAAAAGGTGACAAGTATTCAGTGATGTGCAGGCTGTTCTGGCTGCATCAGGATGATCAATAATAAAGAAGTAGACAGGAGAGGGACCTTCAAGGGCACATGTCAGCCTCACCACTAACAAATTGAAGGACATAAGACGTGCCCTGCTGGATGAAGCCAAAGGCCCATCTAGTCCAACATCCTATTCTCACAGTGGCGAACCAGGTGCCTATGGGAAGCCCAAAAGTAGGCCCTGAGTACAAGAGCATGCAACCCACTTTTGTTTCCTAGCAACTAGTATTCAGAGGCATACTGCCTCCGACAGTGGAGGTAGAACATAGACTTTGTAGCCAGTAGCCACTGGTAGCCGCATCCTCCATGTTGTCAACAAATAAAGAAAAGATCTATTGGAACTAGCGTGAAGGCTTGGGGGACATACAAAAGTGGGGAAAAGCTATACTCTTAAACCTGTCTAATTTAAAGCTGTACCTTGTGAAAACTCAGACACACTGGCTACCTATAAATCACTTCCACATCTAGTGGCAATTGGGTCCAGCCCATCATCATCTCATTTCAAGTCTATATTTGCAAATCAATGTGAAGAAGTGATTTGCCCCTGGATTTGATTCAAAATTGGGCTCAGTTAGTGAGGCTTTCTTAAAATGTGGCAGGGGAGAGATTATTGGTTATTTCTTAGCCCAGTTCTATACCCTTTTCAGACCATGTAGGCCCTGTAGTTGTGTCATCAGCAGTGCAAGATCCCAGTCCATCCCTCTAACTCTCTGGAGAACTTTTGAATTTCACAAACCTCTTATTTAGGCAGGTAAAAAAAAAAATTCTTAAAGAAATCCTCCTCTTATGAATGATGAGAGGAGAGTGATATTGTCATCTTTTGGGAGGTAAAATCACAAAAGCTGCAAGTTCCCAAGATATTCCTGTAAAAAAACCAAACATAGTAAGTATAGCAACAGTGAATTAATGCAGCCTTGTAAATGTTTTGGTAACTGAAAGGCAAATCTATCATCTCTAAAGGTCCTGAGAAATGGAAATATTTCCCCAGCACCGTTTATCATCATCTGTCTACCTGCTCACTCTTAAGTGACTCCTGAAGCACTCCTGAAACTGTCCTAATTTTACAGTACAAAAGAAAACAATTATGACACATTTTACCTGAGCAAATATTATCAGTAAATTGAAGTTAATCTTGCCACTTGAAAAATGTGCAACATTTTTTATAACGGTTATGTTCAGTAGTATAGACTTTGTTTGGAAAAGGAGGATTAGTCTTACTCTGGTGGAATCTTAAGCTTTAGCATATCTTGATTATCTTGATCCATTTCAATCCGGTTTTAGGCCCGGTTTTGGCACTGAAACAGCCTTGGTCGCCCTGTATGATGACCTCTGTCGGGAGAGGGACAGGGGGAGTGTGACTCTGTTGATTCTCCTTGATCTCTCAGCTGCTTTTGATACCATTGACCATGGTATCCTTCTGGGAAGACTCACGGAGTTGGGAGTTGGGGGTACTGCTTGGCAGTGGCTCCGCTCCTACTTGGTGGGTCGTCACCAGAAGGTAGTGCTTGGGGAACATTGCTCGATACCCTGGACTCTCCATTGTGGAGTCCCGCAGGGATCGGTACTGTCCCCCATGCTTTTTAACATCTACATGAAGCCGCTGGGTGTGGTCATCAGGAGTTTTGGGGTGCGTTGTCATCAGTACGCTGATGACATGCAGCTCTATTTCTCCTTTTCATCCTCTTCAGGTGAGGCTGTTTACGTGCTAAACCGTTGCCTGGCCACGATAATGGACTGGATGGGAGCTAACAGACTGAAGCTCAATCCAGACAAGACTGAGACGCTGTTGGTGAGTGCCTTCTCTGCTCAGATGGTGGATGTTCATCCTGTTCTTGACGGGGTTACACTCCCCTTGAAGGAACAGGTTCGTAGCTTGGGAGTTCTTTTCGATCCTTCCTTGTCTCTTGAGGCCCAGGTGGCCTCGGTGGCACGGAATGCTTTTTACCATCTTCGATTGGTAGCCCAGCTACGTCCCTATCTGGACAGTGACGACCTCGCCTCAGTTGTTCATGCTCTGGTAACTTCTAGATTGGACTACTGCAACGTACTCTACGTTGGGCTGCCCTTGAAGACTGTTCGGAAACTACAGCTAGTCCAGAATGCAGCGGCCAGATTGTTGACGCGGACCAGAAGGTCCGCTCATATAACACCTGTTCTGGCCCGTCTGCACTGGCTTCCTATTTGTTTCCGGGCTAGATTCAAAGTGCTGGTTTTGACCTATAAAGCCCTACACGGCATGGGACCCCAATACCTGGTGGAACGCCTCTCCCAATATGAACCTACCCGTACACTGCGCTCAACATCTAAGGCCCTCCTCCGAGTATCATCCCATCGAGAAGCTTGGAGGGTGATGACTAGAACCAGGGCCTTTTCAGTGGTGGCCCCCAAACTGTGGAACAGTCTTCCCGATGAGGTGCGCCTGGCGCCAACGCTACTATCTTTCCGGCGCCAGGTGAAAACCTTTTTATACTCCCAGGCATTTTAAAGTGTATTTTAACAACATTTCTGTATTTTGGTCGTTGTTTGGTTCTTTATTGTTTGTTTGTTTTGTTTCTTGATTTATTGTATTTATTGTATTTATATATTATGCTTGTTTTTATCTTTTTGTACACCGCCCAGAGAGCCTTCGGGCTTAGGGCGGTATATAAATTAAATTAAATAAATAAATAAATAAATATCTATTGCATGCACATGCAAACTCCATTTCATCTCATCATGGAATATTCATCTGAAATCAGCAAAAGTAGCCAATTTCATAAGAGCATATGATGCTCCCATTATGCTAAGAAAGACCAATGATCCACCTCACCCAGCCTTGCCTACTTTAACTGGCAATGGCTCTCAAGGGTCAAGCAGAAGTCATTCTTAACCTTGCTACCCAAGATTGAATACAGAATATTCTGGAACTTTTTGCATGCAGAGCATGTACTCTGATTGAGGATGGACAGATCATATGCTCAGAGGCACGTTACCAAATTCTTGCAAGCTACACAGCAAGTGGATTGAACTGTGAAACACCAACCCAAATTGTGTTTGTATTCTGACAAATCTGTAGGGCAGTCCAATATCTCAGAGAGGATGTCAGGTCTCCTGCTCCCCTGGTGCATTCACTATAGCTGCCCAATTTCCCTGCTTTTTAAAGTTTGATAGAAATAAATGTGGGCTATAGGTACGTTCTTAAACCGCAAGGTTTTTTTTGCCTATTAGTAAGAATGTTAGGTGACATCCATTGTATACATTTGCCCTCCCCCATGCAGCAATGCAGACGCAATATATGTGTTTAACTATGGGTCAACTCAAAACCCGTCGCAGAGGTGAGGACAACAGGTTTGATCTACAGCATACTCCACTAGTTAACTGCCATGTTCTCTTTTTCTCTTAGTACATTTCCTCAGCACATTTGCTGCCCAAGGTGAGAGCTAGCAGACATCATCATCTTCTGCCCATTGGTTAGGCAAACCCACTCCCTGCTCCAAGCATCAGAAATGGGACCAGCAACAAAATTTTGCAGCATCACATGCTGCTTCTCAGGATTCTGTCCACTCCATTCCCTTCCCCATTCCCCACTCCAGATTTTTCTTTCCCCCCCAACAGTCAGTCAGCATCCTATAGCAACTGAGCACGCTCAAACGCCAGTGTTCCCTTTCCTTATTGTTTTTCCTCCTGGAAAATGTACTTCTGCAAACCACAGTATTCTCCCAAGCCTGATACCCCCCTCTTGTGTGTGTGTGTATGGCTAGTGCCATTTGAGCTATGTAACCAATAGCTTTCACAGAGTGATCACTGGGAAGAGAGGAGACTATCACTTTACTTTGCTGAGTTCGTGACAGGATATTAAATAACTGGCCTTCATTTTTTCATATGCGACTGATACATCCTGGAGGGGGAGGAAAGGGCAACCCTTCAAAGTTCACAGTATCCTGACATAAATGAACACGGGACAACTGGGATTGCCCTCAAAATGTCACCTAAACTTTGGTGCACCGTCCTCTGGCAAAATGATATCTGAAGGCTTTCAAGGCACAAAAGAGTTTTGAGACGCCCAGTGAAGTATTGTGGAGAGCATTGGCACACCACTGCATTCTATGGAAAGTGAACATATGTGGCAAACGTGCGTGGGGAAAACAGTTGCGGAAAACAGATAGTTGAGCTAAGATTAGCTATATTTCTTAGGTTCATTTCAATCATACTGCAATCTGAACTCTGTGATTATTCCTAAATCCCTTAATTCCTTGTTCCCTTCCCCATTTTTCCTACAAAAAAATGTAGGACTTAAAAATGCCTTACTTTCCCCCCCTATTGTAGCATTTGTATGGAAATACCCCTTTATATATGCATGTTATGTCATCTGTTGCATTCTGTTATTAGCTACCAGAAAGCACACTGTCTAAGTGGTTGTTTAAATCAAACACAACCCCAAATAGGCCATTAATAAAGTAGAGGAGGAGAAAGCACTGGCTGAGAAGATACAGATGCTCATTACAAAATATAAAATGTCATTTTCATAAAGGCATGTTGTCATATAATTAAATGCTTGTCGGGGGGAAATGCACCCCAAGCGCTCATATAAACAGTCATGGCGTAAATCTGGATTACTCTAAACACATGTATATTAGAAAGGAAATGCATTTCTTAAGGCAACATGATCAGTGGTGCTCTGTGAAAATCTGTCATATTTTGCTTATATGATAAAACTGGACAGTCATGAATGAAAAGCTTATGCAGTACCAGCAGGTGCAGAAGAATGTAGCAGCATACCAACTGAAGGACTGTGTATCTTACTTGCACGCTTGCCATAATGGGAATGGATTCTGTAAGTGAGGGAGGAGCAGAGTGGGCTTATTTGATACCTGAAAGAATTTGAAATGTCTCAAAACATAATGAAATAAATGATAACCAATATATTGGAAAGGGGGAGCTAGTTAGATGCATATGAGAAGAATGGTCACAAAGTAATATTTGAGGTGACTTTTGGGACTCCTCTTCCCATGAAGCTGAAACAGCTGTGGAATTGCAAGGGTAGCCAAAAGAGTTTTGATCAGGCAAAATGTCTTAGGGGAGTCCCACCCAGTTTACTGCAGGAGCAGGGAATCTTTTTCAGGCTGAAGGCCATATTCCCTTCTGGGCAAACCTCCAAGGGCCACATGCTTGTGGTGGGCAGGGGCAGAGGTATGAAAATGAAGTTTACCTTTGTTCAGTAGGGTAGTTTCTACACACACACCTCCCTTTTTATCCTGCAGCCAGGCAAGCAAGTAGCACAATCCGAGTTCAAGAAGGCATTCCAGACAGGCACAAATACTCAAGGAGGGTGTGGGAGTGGTCCGGTATAGGGTGCATGGAAAGACAGTGTGTGGTTGGAGAGGGAGTGTGGCCTGGGAAGAATCCCAAGGGCCAGATGTAGAGGTATGGAGAGCCACGTCGTATTTGACCCCCAGGCCTAAGGTTACCCATCCCTGGTCTAGTGAACTGTCAGAGCCGGCTCCAAAGGGTGGCCAGTTGGGGCCCTGGCTGAGGGCCCCTGGGGATACAGGGGCCCCTGAGGGGCCCCTCCACTCCTCTTCCATGATTCACAGCAGGATCGCTTCTGTGGATTGCACGGCAAGAGCTCTGGAGCCCCCGCCATTCCCTTGCTCAACCTACCTTTCTTGGCTGTTGTGCGGTTGCACACGCTATGCTGCCCTTAACCAAGATGGCGGCCAAGGTTTCCATAAGGGGCTGAAGCCTCTGCTGCCATCTTGGCTCATGGCAGGGATGCGCGCGCATAGCTCTCTGGAGCTCTCACTACTCTCTCCGAATTGTGGAAGTGGAGCACTGGGGCCCGGGGCAGGCTTGTGCCCAAGGGCCCCGGCATGTCTGGGGACAGCCCTGTGGACTGTCATCAGTTTCACCAAAAAGGAAATTCAAAGTGAATGTGAAAGTTCCTTTTTGGATAAAACATGTTTTCCCATCTTCCCACCCTTATCACTGCTTGGAGAAGGCAGCTGTGGCCTGTAGCAAGAAGGAGGAGTACATCTGGGCAGTAAACTCCAGGAGTCAACATTAGGTCCCCTGCAGATAGGTGGACATTGGCAAGTGCCTGATGAGGCCGATGCTTGTTCTGGCATTAGCCACCATATGACTTGTTCCTGTTTACATTGTGTCACATATTTGCAAATTCCTCTTAGCCCAGACTGATTTCATATACAGCACAGTGTTGGGTGGGGGGTCTTTGTTCTTGTTTAAATGTTGTTAAACTAGCAATGTTCTCAAGGCAGGTACCGCACAGAGCATGCAACACACCTTCGTATAGAAGTGTAAACCAGGAAGATGAGATGATGCAGTTATGGGCAGGGAAGCTGTGATTCTGAACTTTTGTTGATCCTTCTTTCTTACTCAACAACAACCAAAGCCACAGATTGGCATTTTGCTTATCATGACAATCAACCACGAAGAAATCCAAAAAGCAGGGTGGATCCAAGGCCAATTTTGCATCTGCATTAGTTTTCTATTTCTTTGTAGAGTTCTATAACATTGAGCTAAGCTTTTGTACTTTTTGTTTTGCCTGCCTGACATATCCTCATCACAATGTCCCCATTGCCTTCCAGTTCACAACACACTGACCCCTAGTGGCTTTCAACCTTTCCG
Organism: Rhineura floridana; assembly: GCF_030035675.1. NCBI lineage: Eukaryota > Metazoa > Chordata > Lepidosauria > Squamata > Rhineuridae > Rhineura > Rhineura floridana. The sequence continues at coordinate 133,862,274 of NC_084480.1, forward strand.
TTCCCCAATTCCCCTCCCAATGACAGTAGAACCTGCTAGCAGAGAATAAAGTAATTTTTCTACTTCAGTGATTCCCCCCCCTTTTGCCTCCTGGAAAATGTATTTCTAGTACTGTCAGCAAACAAGAGTGGAGTTGAGGATACATACTTCAAACCAAGATGTAGCAACACAACAGTGGCCTCAGCAAGGATACTCATTTAGGCGAAGCTGAGTCAGTTTGATTGAATCAATTGCCTCTCCCAAATGGAACACTACTGGGGGCTAGTTGAGAGAGAGAGAGAGAGAGAGAGAGATCATTCAGTATCACAGCAGCAAATTCAGTGTCGGAATGAAGGAATCTAAGGTTAATCACATGTTAGGATGTGAGTAGGGGCTGTGCACTGACCACAACAAGATTAAAAACACAAGTACATAAAGAAAACCTTGTTGGACAAGACCAATGGCTCCTCTAGTTCAGCATTCTGTTCTCACAGTGAAGAAACAGGTGTCTATGGGAAGCCTACAAGAAAGACCAGAGTGCAGCTGGGCTCTCCCCACTTGTAATGCCCAGAAAATAGCATTCAGAGGCACACTGCCTCCAACAGTGGAGGTAAGAACATAGCCATCATGACTAGTAGCCATTGGTAGCCTTCTCTACAAATCTGTTCACTTTAGTTCAGACTCTAATTCAATCCAGACCCCAGTTCGGAGCTTCAGAAAACAGCCCAATTTGGTTCAAAGTGCTTAAGAGGCTGCTTGATTCAGTTCAGGTTTGAATCCAAATTCCAGTTTGGACAAACAAAGTATTGTGCCTCCTCATTCATTATTATGGATTTTATTTTTTTTTTAAAAGAAAACAAATATTTCCCCCTTATATCAGAAATACATGAAATGTGGATATTGTAGCTTCTCACACATGCATAAAGCCTGCCAAACTGCATACAGATATGTTCAGCTGAGTATCTTTATACTTTATTTTTTAAATAGATAAAGGAAACATCTATGATTTTATTTTATTTTTTGGCAGCATTCGATGAAATCTGCAGGCTTGTTAGTCTCTTCTGAATCCTGCCAGATTTCAGGATAGCTGCAGTGCTTTTCCTGTAAGGGCAGCCCTTACAGTCTTTGGTTCATTAAAATGGGATTCACTTAATCTCTCCTATTGTTTTGTGGGTAATTTCTATGAAAACAGCATATACTAGAAAGGGTTCCCTAGGTAAGAAACCTGCCAAATTTCAGACAAATTGATTAAGGGTATGTGCTAGGGCAGTGGTTCTCAAACTTTTTTGGTTCGCGGCGCACTGCAAAACATATAAACATTTTCAGATGCACTTCATGTACAAAATTAATATTAATTAATATTAATATATTTTAAACTATGAATAAAAATAACTTAAACTATAGAAAACTATTACTTACCTTATTTTAATAAATTAAACATGGTCATTGATCATGGATGTAATAAATCTATACAAATGGGTTTCTTCTCATTTTTAAAATACACTTTCATAATATTCGCGGCACACCTAGCCACCTCTTGCGACGCACCGTTTGAGAATCACTGTGCTAGGGGATGGGGCCTCTAAAAAATGTATTATTTTTTATTATGAAAATGGAATAAATCATAGAGGTGTCACCTGCACAGTTTTTAAAAAGTTGAGGGCAGAGGCTAGAGAGTTTTGATGAATGAAAAAAAGAGATTCAGGCTTGTGTTCTGCTCAATTACGCAAACTCACAGAAACGAAGCACAAAGTGGATTGGACAGGAATGGGTGTGTAGGAATGTGGCAAAGGCAGAAGGATTTGAATGTCCATCATTTTCCAAACATGCACTAGGAGAACAAGCAAAGAACACAGACCAGACAAGAACAAGGTTGATACCTTGCTTCAACATCCCTTCCCCAAAGCACTGTGATTGGAGATTACTGGTAAAATAATTCCCTCTGATTAGGAGCTAGACCGACAGTCACAAAAGAGCTCTCCTTCCTCCCTCTCGTTATGCTGGTATTTGCCTTACATTAAAAGCTTGAGGATAAAAGTTCCCATTTTTTCAGGCACACTGTATGCACAGTTTTCAAATATCCAAACCTCTGAGAAATTTTGGAGGGCTCCCCTCTGGTTTGGACTGCTTTGGAGAAATCCTGCTTTAGTTCAGACAGGCCATGAATCTGTCCAAAACAGCCCACTTCTGTTCTTGGTTCCTTACTATCTTTTGCACATCCCTATTATTTCAAGTGGCATCGGTATGGCTCATCATGATATTCCATTACAGCTGTAATATTAGCAGCAGCAGCAGCAGCAGCAGCAGCTCTGCTTACTGCTTCTACCATTCGTTTATATATTACCTTTCTATAAAAATAATCAGGGTGTCTGACCATCTGACTCTTATACACATTACTGGGAATCCTTTCCCATTCTGTGAAATTGGCCCAACATCTCGTGCTAAAAAAACAGATGAACATTTTCAGAAACCTCTTGCTCAATTCACAGTACTTATGCGTAGCTAGGAATATGCCATCTTTTTATTTCCCCAAATTAAAATCCCAGAGATTTGTTACATCCGTGTTGCTAGCATCTAATGAACATAGGTCACAGGCAACTGTGTCACCATTAAAGCATGAATAAAAAACATCAAAATATTAGTACTAAATATGGAAACCTCTTCCGACATTATGTAATTCCCCTTATTTATAGACATATATGAGGATGAAATAGATTAGCTGATTTAAAGCAGAGGTGGGAAGCCTTTTTCAACCCAAGGACTACAGTCCCTTCTGGACAACCTTCTGGGGGCTGCATGCTAGTGGTGGGTGGAGCCAGAGGCAAAAAAGGGGAAAGAACTGTGAATTACCGTTGTACAGTAGGTTAGTTTCTACACGCACTCACCCACCCCTCTCTGCCTTCCAGATAGGCAAGTAAGAAACATCAGAGTTCAAGGGCACATCCCAAAAACACTCAAAGAGGGTGCAAAGCAGGGCCAACAAGGGGTGTGGCCTGGGAGAATCGGTGTGAATGGTGAGGGTCCTGAGGGGCAAATGGCAAAGCCTGGAGGACAGCATTTGGCCTTGGGGCCTCAACTTCCTTGTGTCTATGATCAGTTTTGGAGACTTAGATAGTGGTTTATATTTATAGCATACAGTCCTAGAATCACTCTGCACCATTAAACTTGGCCTTCAGAGCTCCCTTTTCACACCTATAGGCATGAATCATTGGAAAGCGAAATAATTCCTCAAGACGTTTAAGGTGAGATATCCAGACATTCTATCAGTTCAGCTAAGGCCTAGCAACATCTCCCCTTCTCCACTACTGCTTCACTGCACAGACTAAAGGGTGCTTTATTGCATCGCCATGCCCTGATAGTTTAACCTCTTTCTTCTGAATTCATGCTGAGACTACATAGGATGAAAACATGTCTATATATTTTATCCCTGTCTGTTCCATGTCCAGAAAAATATATATGATATTTTAAATCCGCATTCCTAGCTCCAGGAGGCCACCTCTTAGGAATATGTTTATACAGTTTTAGACAGTCTGGTTCTGCAATGAGTTTGTGTTCAAATATGACTGACTTCGTGGATATGTAACAAACTTCCAAGAGGGCAGCTGGAAGATCACATATTGCAAATAGCCTTGCCTTCTGATGCCATCCACACCAGCAGTCTGCACATTTCCAGAGGAAGAACTGGTTAAACTTGTATCCATCATAAGAATTGCCTTGGTGGGTCAGAATAGGTATTCATGTGTGCCATTCGGAAAGGTGGGAGTGGCATGGAACAATGTGTAGAACAGGGAAGGCCGACTTGTGGCCTTCCAGATTTTGTTGCACCATGGCTCCTGTCCTATCAGCTCCTGCTACCTTGACCAAATGATCAAGGAAAAATGTAATTGTAGTCCAATAGCATCTAGAACATGCCAAGAACTCTGGTGGGCACTTTGTCTCTCTTTCCCCTCCTGGCGTCTCTAAATCTACCCCCTTAAGAACATAAGAAGAGACCTGCTGGATCAAACCAAAATCCTGTCTAATCCAGCATACTTTCCCCACCATGCCCAACCCTTTCACATCCAGATCCTTCTCTGATCCCTAAATAATTTGCTTAGGTTTTTCATGTAAGTGTATTTTAAAAACAAACTCTTTTGCTTTTTAGTCACACAGGAATATTGCCTCCAAATGTCCTTAGTTCAGATCCTACAATCAGGTTCTCCCTGAAACTGTGATATATATATATATATATCTCCACTATATTTCTATAAGCCTAAGAGTTCTCACTGCCTCTACCAGGGATGGAGATTCTATGGCTCTCCAGATGCTGGTAGACTACAACTGCCATCATACCTGGCCATTGGTCATGTGGGCTGAGGCTGATGAGAGTTGGAGTCCAACAACACCTATCATCATCATCATCATCATCATTTAGTAAATTTCTATCCTGCCCTTCCTCCCAGAAGGAGCCCAGGGTGGCAAACAAGAGACAAACCACTAAAAATATCTTTAAAACAAAACACCTTTAAAACAAAACATCTTAAAAACATTTTTTTAAAAGCACAATTCAATAACAGATGCAGACTAGAGGGCCATAGGTTTCCCATCACTTGTTTGCACTGGTTCCTAGCTCTGGAGTGCTGGGACTGCATGTTAGATTACCTTAAAGGTCCTGCCCAAGAGGAGATGTGAGGGGTGGTATAAGGGAAGTAGAAGTGTTGGCCACCTCTGTAGGGTCTCCAGACAAAAACATAGAACTGCAAAATGGAAACCCAGAAGCAACAGGTCAGGCTCTTTTTCTCGGAGCCAATCCCCATGCTTCTTCACATAAGAAGAAACCCACTGGATCAGACCAAAGTCCCATGAAGTCCAGCATCCTGTTCTTAGAGTGGCCAACCCGATGCTGCTGGGAAGCCTGCAAGCAGGACCTGATCGCAGTAGTACTCTCTCCACTTGGGATTCCTAGCAACTGGTGTTCAGAGGTATACTGCCTTCAACATTGGTGGTTTAGTTGTCATGGCTAGTATCAACTGGGATGGGGGAGAATATTTGACAAAATCAAACCTGGTACTGGATCCTGACTGAATTCGCTGGTTTGCTCTCCCTTCAGAGTGGCACCTATCTCTTGCAGCCAGCTACGGCTGTAATCGCATGGATTTTGCAGCCACGACTGCAATTGGCAAGATTTTTTTAAAAAATCTTCCCCCTATGTTATGTATTTTTTTCGTGTTTAAGATGTTGTGTCAACCACGGGATTTCCGTTTGTCCATTATATATTATGAAAAAAAATGTTATCACAGTATAATGCAAAAAAAATAAATGGCTATATGTCTTCAGTGTTTAATTGTCAAATCATCCTGTAATGTCATGTTTTTCAAACAAGATATGTCAGAGCATTCTGAATCTCTTACGATGATGAAACTGGTGCCCTGTCAAAGTGTGAGAGTTTTTAAATGATTTATATAAACCGGGACTTCATTGCTCAAACCAGATCATAAAGCAACCTAAAAATCACACAGTGCTGTCATTTACATAAGTATCTATGAAAACAATTACGTAATTTTTGCAACCCGAAAAAACCCCTGCAGATCGAATCATCCAAAAACGCATGCAGCAGATCAGATTGGCAAGTGCCAGAGAAAGCGGAAACAAAAGAAGGACAGACCGGTAAAGAAACAACAGACTATTGAAATGCATGCAGATCGGCACCATGCAGCGAAGCCCATCCCTAGTATCAACTGACAAGAACAATAATGTACCACCACCCCACACAGAGAGAATCAAGAAAGAGCTATCAGCCTGTCAGTCCCTTCCATGTCTGGGCTGGCTGAGGTTTTCTGTGCAAACAATGTGAATTTGTATACAATCATGTGAGAATAAGGTAAAGCACATTAACTTGAGCTTTTGCTATTGGCTCCACCTCCTTATCTGTCCACCAATGAAGCACCCACACTGACAAACTGTGCCCCCTGCCTCCCTAGATCTAACTGCCTACTCCTGTCTGTCAGCAGTAGACTCCATTGCTGTCCTTGCCAGGCCCCAGGCCCTAAGCATCCTTTGTCCACTGTCTGGGGGTCTGAACCTCAAGAGAACCGAGAACTCTGAAGGTGAGCCTTCATCTCTGAAAAATCTTTCTAATAATTTAATTCCCAAAGCATTTAGGATGATGTTGTTTGCCTAAATATGCGATCATTTGCCTTGTGCAATTAATTTATTTAGTGTAATAACCTTTATTTTGCCCTTCAGTTTTCAATTCATTGTTGCAGCAATAAATTTCAGATAATTTAATGTAATGGTGATCCATGTTTACTGGACATATGCTTCTTGACATTTTTTTTTACAAGATGAATACACACAATGAGTGCATCTGAAGTGACTCCAAATCATTCTGTCTGAAAGCTTATAACCTTTTAAATGAAACTGGGTTTCTTCTCTTGCTATTCTACTCAGTGTGTAAATCACCTCTTTATTGCCAAGGTCATTGTGTATATAAATCAAAGTGTATTTGAAAACAAACCATGCTGATTAAGTACTGCAGCTCTCTATCAGAAAAAAACCAGTGGCCCAATGTATATGGCATTAGACTTGAATCTAGGAGGCTTTAGGGCAGCCTTTCCCAGCCAGTGTGCCTTCAGATGTTGTTGGACCACAACTCCCATCAGCCTCAGCCAGCATTGCCAATGGTCAGGAAGATGGGAGTTGTGGTCCAACAACATCTGGAGGCACACTGGTTGGGAAAGGCTGCTTTAGGGAATCTAGGAGACTTAGTTCAATAGCAGAGAATCTGCAGAAGGTCCCAGGTTCAGTCCCCAGCATCTTTAGGTAGGACTGGAAGAGACTTCTGCCTAAAACCCTGGAAAACCATTGCCAGTCAGTATAGACAATTTGGGGTGCAATCTGAAGGTTTGGAAAGGGGGATATTAAGGCAATTTTACCACCTTATCCTATGCTCTGTCATCAGGATTTAGCTGGCAGGATGGAAGTGAGGGTGAACATGCTTGCATTCCTGCATCCATTTCTGGTAATTTTTAGTTGTTTTTCAGTGTTTCCTCTCCCTTTAGAAACAATAGGAGGGGAGGGGGAAAGGCAGATATAGTCATGTTCAGAGGTGTGTCTAAATTTCCTCCCAGTTTGGGGGCTGTTGGGAGACTGGGACAGCTTTGGATCCTTCAGATCCAAGCCACTTCCCAGAATGCCTCCCTAGTGATGTTCTGATGTTGGTTGGGCCAGGGCATCAGAAGTATCTTTGGCAGTGGAGGGGAGGATCTAACATCAGATCTCCCTCTCTGACATTAGAGAGGGATAGCCCCTGGGATGTCCTGGATGCAGGGCAGAAAGGAGCGTGGCTATGTGTGTTTGTGTACAAACTAGCCTATTGCATGAAGATAATCTTTACGTTTGTTGTTCTGTCCATTTTAGCTTCTGACCTTAACCATCACTGGTATGTGGCCCTCGGAAAGTTGCCCAGAAAGGAATGTGGCCCTTCTGGAACTTGGCTGAGCTGCCCTTCAATCCAAACTGAGGCATGGCCCAGCTGAGCTCCAGCAGCCAGCTGGTTGCCATTGCTTCACTCTTGATTCTGTCTGCAGCCTGGGGAGGAGGGGGTTGAGTGAGCAGAACCATTCCCCCCAGCCAGTACCCTCCCCTTTTCACAGAGAAAAAGGGCACACAGAACTTCACACTGCCACACTCTGTGTGCAGAGTGGCTTGACACACACTCCCTACCAGTTTGTCCCTCCTGCCTGTCAATGAATGTTCCATTTGAGAACATTGTTAGATGCTCTATCTACCTTACAGCAAAATATCTTGGGCAGGGCCTGAAAGCACTGCCACTCACCAGTGTTTCCCTGGTTACTGTAGTGGCAGGGACTATTGCTCTGGAGTTCTACTTCCATTGTACTGAATGGGCAAGCCCATTTGTTTAGCATAAGCAGTGTATCGGCACTGGAGTGCTCATGGGCACTCTGTATCAGACACATTCATATTGTTGCGCGCCTCTCCAATCTCCGAGTGGTGAGATTTCAGGGCTCCCTGCACTCATCCAGGGTTTGGTTTCCTTTGGGAAGAAGATCAGTGGAGACTGTGGTGTCTTTATGAAATATGGTTCATTTATTTACACGCATTCCAACCTGAGCTTAGGATGGAGGGGTTCAAGGCATCAGCAATCCAATATCCAGCTTTCCCATCGGTGTTACAGGAGGCATCCTAAAGCTGTGGTGCAGAGAGCCAGCCTCTCTGCCTGCCTCCAGTTCCCAGCTTTTCTCACTCTACACACACTAAAAACACAAACCTCTCCTAGCCACCAGGAGGGGGGGAGGCTCTCCTGAAGAGTTTCAATGACAAAAGGATCTTCCTGGCCCATTCACCAGTTGCTGGGCAGCTAATAGACCCATTAAAAACCTGGCCACCCTATTAGCGTAACAAAAGAAACTGCAGCAGAGCCATCCCCTCATCCCAAGGCACAGGAATCCAAACCAGAGGCTGGAAGGGGACTCATAGGGATCATCCATTCTATCCCCCAAACTCACAACAGTATTTTAAAAGAACAGAAAAAGCTACTTACACAGAGATGACAACAAATTGTACCCCTTTTGTTTGTGTGTGTTTTTTTTATACAGGATCATCTTGTATTACATCAACCAAATTCCCAAAATTATTTGCAGACTGTTAATTCTTGGAAGAAACTAAGAAACTAAGTAGAAAGGAATAAACTGAAATTAACAGTGTGATGTTAGCTTTTGAGACAAACCATTTTTTGTTTGGTTTGGTTTTTAGAAAGCAGTGAGGGTTCTGGGTGGGCTCTGTGAAGAGAGGGTTGTGTGCAATTAATTAATTATTGTGTGCAAAATTTCATACAGTACATGGTGTCACAGACTTCAAAGCAACAAAATAAAGGATGTCACAGGCTTAAAAGCAACCCAATCTTCTTAAAGAGTCAGACACTTGACTTAAAAAAAAATAAAAATAAGAACAATGCTTACAGTTACAAATTAAAGGAAAAAGGAGAAGGGAAATGAGGCAGGCTTTTCTTTCCTAAGAGAAAGAGAAACACTTGAAAGAAAGGGTAAAATGAATATTAATAAAATGTCTTATTCATATTCTGAAATTAAGAATGCCTTAGCCATTTGCTTTTCAAAATAAAGAATTAAGAAGTAGTAGTGACAGAAGAACTGCAGAAGTACATGAAGGGACAAGTATTTTTTTATTCTATAGGAACAGAACAAATCAGTAATTAGGGGGTAGAACAATGGCAACCACAGAGCCAGCCACAATTGTCTGTATTGCTGTGTGTTAGCTAGGAATGGGGGAGAAATTTGATTCAGTTCAGATTTAAAGCCAAATTTATCAAATTCTCACTTTCCAAAATTATATGAGAACCAAAACACAGCCATCCTTTGAAATTCGCATTTATCCAAATTTTGTAATGTAGTTCTCCAACCAATGTTTACAAAAATGCATATATTAGTGAAAATTGTGCACAAAAATAATATTTGGTGAAATAATGTAAAATGCATTATATTAAGATAAATTGGTTGCAAAAATGTGTATGTTAGTCAGGACTGCATACAAAGATGGAGAAATTTGTGCTAAAATGCTGAAGAATTTTCATGAGGGTTTTTTTTTTAAAAAAATGAAAATAGTTGCAAAAAAGTGGAGTACTAAATGTAAGATTAGAGAATGAGAAACTAACCAAATTAACAGATTATTGCACCTCTAATGTTAGCACACATTTAAGAAGCAGCAAAAGTTCCCAACATTTATCACTTAAGAAGCTTATGGGCTGTATTCACCTTATGGCTTGTGCAAACCATAGTCTAATACATTCTGACAAAATGGCAAACAATTTGTTACAAATTAGCAGCAGAAGCTTCTCAACTCATTCACTAACACACAAAGGAAGGAGCAAGAGGAAGTAGAAGGCTCAGTGCTACACAGACACACACACACACTAGCAGACACACACACACACACACTATATATATATATATATATAATATTTAGACACAGAACACATCCCATCTCCCTTCTATATGTACTAGTCTATGAGTGAGGGGCTGTGTTTAGTTATCACTCCTAACTGCAGAGAGAACAGGTTAAAATTAATTAATGCAATATGGCATGAATCAAGTATTCTCAAGGAGCTTTAATTTAACAAGAAACATCTAATACATTTTTGTTGTAGCTTTCAAATTAGAGCAATTAATATCAGATATCTCAGCAAGACAAGAATATTGCACATAGTAAAATTAGCTCCCGAATCATCTTTTACTCATGAGACGCACTTAATGCCAAAGTGCATGAATATTAAAATTGATTTTGGAATATCCAGTCATTTTGTTTCTGAACCTGAAAGCAAAAACCAGTTTTAGCAAAGTATATTAATTTAACATTCAGCATCTGCTCAAAGCTAAGAATGTATTTAATGAACAGGGAATTATTTCAAAGTCTCCTTAGGTGGCTTACGGCCTGAGGTCCAAAGAATACATTGGCCAACCTGGTGCTCTCCAGTTGTTTTGGAATACAACTTCCACCAGTCCCAGGAAGCATGGTGAGCAGTTAGTGATGATGGTACCAATTGTCCAAAATATGTGGAAGGATGCTGGGTTGGGGAGCCTGTATTAAGCAATTGAACAACAGCAAATAAACCTCCAAGATACCAATGTGGGGAAGGGGATAAAAAGAAAGCACCGGCTTGCTATCGATATCAAAAAGCCTTAGTGAAATTATAGAAATGAAGTTCTGGGATTCAAATTATATTCCAGAATCACTGTACAATATTCTGTAGAGAGAGTGATTTACTTGGAGTTTCATTGCTATCATTTTAATATGATCATTTGTGCACTAAAACAGGGAGTACAAAACTGTGGCCTGTGGACATCCAGTGGTCTGCAGCCTACATTCAAGTGATATGTGGCATGCCCACATACAATATTCTTACCAATGATTAATTTATTATTCTATGGAATTCAGACTGGAATACAATATAGGAAATAAAAGAAGCAATAAAATACAATTAAAGATCATACAGCATAGCACATTACAATTACTACATCAGGCAGAAAAATTATTAAGTGGCCCACAGGACCCCCAGGGATTCTCAAGTGGCTCATGGGGTGGGGGAAATTTTGGGAACCACTGTACTAAAACGTAACACAGAAAATTATTAAAGTTGGGTAGAATAATCCAAAAACACCTTACATCGGGCTAGGGGAATTTGGAGTAGGCAGTGGTGTCACTTCACCAAGGTCTCCTGGCTCAGCCAGTATTCTGCTGGCTTCCAAATGAACACATGGGAGGCCTTCTTTTATCATTATTATTTCCATTTATAGACCGCTTACTATCTAAAAGATCTCAAAGCGGTTTACAATAGAATACATAATTCTGGTAGTATCCCTGCCAGCATGGGACAGTGGAAAGCCCCAAAATGGGGTGTGCTGAGGGTGTGCTGGGACAGAGACAGTTCAGGATCTGCTGGATTCTGAGTTTATCTAACAGCCATCACACAATGGCATTGCACCCAATCTGGGCCTGATAATCCTGCTCACCACAACCACCATCCACTGTGGCCACCATGGACAGCAGGGTTGCAGATGTGGCTCCACCCTTCCTCAAAGCCCCATTGTTAGGGTGTGGGAATAAGGATTATGCCCTAAGAGAACAATGTTCATTGATGATGAATTAAGAAAAAGGAACACACCAAAGAATAAGCTACAGAAAAGTGTATTAACAGTGTATTGGGGTGTTATTAAGCTATCCCATATTTTATTTATTTAGCAAGTTATCAGGCTATCCCATACCCTTGGATGCTGTTCATCAGCACTCAAATCTTCAATACATCTACAAGTGATGACCTGAAGTATCTCAAAAAAGAATTTGGTCTCTGCGTTGACATTCTTTTCTGACCATACTTGTTTGCAAGGATACTTGTTTGCTACAAGTGCACTTTAGACTTGGATGAATCCCCAAAAAAGAACTTGAGAATGGACCACTTCAGATGGATTTGAGGCTTATATGAGCAGAAGCAGGATCTTTCTGAAGCACCCTGAACTGACAGTTTCCTTTGAAGCAATTCAGAGATTTGGATGTAAAACACCCCAAAAAGTACAGTGTGCTGCGAGAATTGAAAATCTCTTCCCATGTTGGCTGCATAAGGAAGGGCATGGTGGGGAAAGGAGGGAGGGAGAGTTCTTTTATTACTAAGAGGCCTAGCTTCTAATCATAGGGAATGATTTACTTGGGTTCTCTAATCACAGCATTTTGAGAACGGGATGTTGAACGAATGTATCATCTCATTCTTGTCTGTTGTGTGCTTTTTGCTAGTTCTCCTAGCAGTGCTTGCTTGGAAAGTGCTGTACATTCCAAGTTCTTCTGTCTCTCTGCCACATGTCCACACATCCACACCTCCGGTCCAATCACTTTCCCACTTATCTGTGCTTTTTTTGTGCCAGTTGAACAGAAGCCTGAAGCTGTTTTCCTCTTCATTCATCATAATTCCCTAGTACCTGCACCCAATCTTCTAAAATGTTCAGGTTACTTTCTTTGGGCATGTCTACAACATATGCCATTTTCGTAATAAAATCATTGCTGAGAAAAATCACAGGGAAGGAAGCAAATATCTTTTACTTCCCCTCTCTCCCCCAAAGAGAGAAGGTGTCTGGCACAAAGAACCCTTTCCTAGGGTATCTAGAGCTACCTCTCTCATGTATGCTATTTTCATATGAATTGCCAATAAAACAATAGGGAGAGTGAGTCCGTTTTAATATAAAAATTAAAGGAGCTCACCTAAAAAACTTCTGGACATAGTTATCTGTAATTTGATAGGCTTTGTCCACTTAGGAAGGGGTGCTATGCCTGCAACTTCCATCCATTTCTGTCAGAACAGGGGAAAAAAAGATAGCTATTTTTATTTTTTTTCATATTAGTGAATGGGGGAAGCACAAAGCTTTGTTTCTCTGAATTAGGATTTAGACTTGAACCAAACTCGACAGCCTCCCAAGTATTTTGGGCCATATTGGGCTGTTTTCCGAACCAATGTATCAGGGTCACAACCAAATCATTTGATTGATGCATGCATTTACTGTTTACACCAATAGGCCCCACAGCCAAATAATACTTCCTGGCCCCTATAAAATTTTCAGATCAGGTTATGTCAAGGCCTATTCAGACATTACTTGTGGGAAGGGACAACACAAGTACAGGGGGCATAGGAACGTAGGAGACTGCCTTATACTGACTATTAATCCATCTATCTTAATAGTGTCTACACCAGGAGTGGGAAACGTCTAGCTCTCCAGATGTTGTTGTACTTCAATTCCCATCATTCTTGGCCATTGGCCATGCTCACTAGGGCTGATGGGAGTTGGAGTTTAGCAACATCTGGAGGGTCATAGGTTTCCATTCCCTAATCCACACTGACTTGCAGCAGCTCTCCAGGGTTTCAGACAAAGGTCTCACCCAGCCCTACCTGGATATGCCAGGGATTGAACCATGGACATTCTGCATGCAGAGCAGATGCTCTGCCACTGAACTATGGTCCTTTCCCAAAAGGGATGCACTTTTAGCCCTGCCTCCATTGTTGTGTGACTCCTTCTAGGTCCCCACATATTCAGGGCAACCATTTGCAGCAGGGAGCTTGCCATACTCATGTGGGCTTCCCAAGTGATTTAAAACCCTAATCATGAAAAGTTCTAGATGACATGGGTAAACTATCGTTTGTTCTGAACATGTAGGAAACTGGAACGACCCATACAACAATGGTGGCAGGGCTGAACGTGCAGCCCCATAGCCCCTTTGTACGCATGTTGTCTGTTCATGTGAGTTTTTACTGAACAAGGGCTGAAGCAAACATACTTGCTGCAGCCCTCCTTTGCCTCTGCAATGCCCACAATTTGACAAGAATCATGTCTGACAGTCAAGAGATTGATGCCAATGGAATTGGATCACAATAACATCTACACCAATTCATTTCGGTGTGCTCTGTGGTACAGAAGGCAGCAACTAATTTGGCCTTTCTTGCGCATTTGGCTTGATCTTCTGTTCTTTTCCTTTCCTTTTCAATGTATGTTATTAATAGCAGAACAATGAACACTCCTAAGAGTTTGTTAAGTTAAAACTAGGGAGCATTATTATGTTGTTTATTTTCCATAAAAGAATCTGCAGTGCTGATTAAATTCATTTGCGTAATTACTTTCTCATTAAGCGATTTGGTACATTGTGATTGCCTTTAAATGTCTTCAGCTGGAAAGAAATTGTTTTGCTCATTACAACAGAATATAAAAATAAATACATGTAAATAGCATTTTAAAGAATCACGGACAAAGGGATCAACAACTCTGCCAAATCGTGCAAGGCATATAAGTGAGCTTTGCTGTTGTTCATTGAAAAAGCCATAAAGAACATCCATGCTCTCCCTCAGCTAAACCATGCAAAGCATTATTTATTAGTGTGAAGTAATGGACAGAGTCCTGAATTGACTTGCAAGGCACAGAAATGTGGGAAGCTGCCTTATACCAAATCAAAGCTTGGTCCATCTAGCTCAGTATTGTCTACACTGACTGGTAGTTGCTCTCCACAGCTTCAGACATGGGTCATACCTGGAGATGCCAAGGATTGAACATGGGACCTTGTGCAGGCAAGGCAAATGCTCTACCACTGAGCTATGGCCCTTCTCCTTTCCCACACAGACCTGAGTTAAGTACCCATTCAGAATGAAATTAGATGTCCAACACTGAAGATGTGATTCCCATCTTCTATGTTTGCTACCAATGTGAAAAGCAAGAAAAAGGATGGCATGTATTCAAGGGAGAATTGGGATGAGGAAGAAATTCAATTCAGTTCACATTTAAAGCTGAATCTATCAGATTTGCACTTTCTGAAGCAATATGGAACCAAGACACAGCCATCCTTTGACATTTGCACTTATCTGAATATTGTGATGCAGTTCTCCAACAATGTTTAGAAAAATGCATATATGAGAGGAAAGTGTGGATAGAAATGAATATATTTGTGAAAATAACATACAAAAATGCATTCTATTAGGAAAAATTGCTTGCAAAAATGTGTATATTAATCAAAACTGAAGAATTTCCATGAGGTTTTTGTGTTTTTTTAAAATCATTAATTGCTGAGGAACTGTGGAAAACTGAATTTAAGATTAGAAAAATGAGAAATTGAGAACCAAAATTGGCAAAATTGTTCCATCCCTCAGGAAGAAGCAATCCCTAGAGGTCTTAAGGACTTTCTCCAGTTTTCCTTATTACCCCCTTCCTAGCCACTTATTTCCACAACTGGGATTCCTTGACCCATTTCCTGGGCAAGCAGCCATAAAGTGAGGAAAGGCTGCAAAGAAAAGGCAAGGGACAAGGGATGAATTAATCACATGTCCACCTACAACATTTCACCTGCTCTAGTCACATTTGAAGGAATGGAATTACTGCATCATCTGAGGTCCTTCTCTGCATGCCACCTCCAAGTGAGATCCTGATGGTGATGACAAAAGAATGAGCCTTCTATAGTACCCTCCCATTTATGGAATGCTCTCCTCAGGGAGGCCTGCCTGGCACCAATCTTGGCATCATTTTGGCACCAGGCACAGATATTTTTGTTTTCCTGGGCATTTGAGCAGCCCCATTGTTATTGTACTATTAAATCTGTTTTTAATAATCTTAGTCTGATTTTGTTCTTGTATATTTTACTTGGATTGCAAATTGTGTTGGGACCTTTTTAGTGGGAAATGATGTATAAATTTAATAAACCTAATCTAAGGTAAGCTGCAACTCCCACCAAACATTTCAGAAACATCTCTCTCTCTCTCTCTCTCTCTCTCTCTCTCTCTCACACACACACACACACACACACACACACACACACACACACACACACACACACACACACACACACACACACACACACACACACACCAGCAGAAAATTAGCCCCTCTTTTTGCAGGGAGAGAATATTTTCAGAAAACTGAGGAGGGAAATCTGGTCCAGTCACTCTAAAGGATCTCATTGGTCTTTATTGAAATCATTAACTTCTTGGAAATACTGTCATTTTAACTTCTGGAAAATACTAGTCTCTTCCCAGTTACTCCTCTTACTGTAGAATATGAGCAAGAACTGTTCGTCTTCCAAGGAGACCTCACTGTCTGGTTGTGTCATTCATTTCGGTTTGCCTCCTAATCAGAAGGAGGTGACGCCTGACTAGCAAGTAACACATGCAAAGACACAAGGTACACCTTCATGTGAGAGTGGATAATTCTACTGCAGCCTTCCTCAACTTCATGCACTCCAGATGTTTTGGACTACAACTCCCATCAACCCCAGCCAGCAATTGTCAATGGTAAGGGATGATGGCAATTGTAGTTCAATTGAAGAGGGCATCAGGTTGGGAAAGGCTGTTCTATAACATTTCTACTTCAGCAACCTACAGAATAATCCAACCCCACTTGATGAAGAGATGTAGAATTTACCCAAACCAGCAGAAGTCTCACAGGAGTCTTCAATTAAGTGATGTATCACTGTACAGGGCTGGCGCCAGAGGGGTGGCCAGGTTGGGCCCTGGCCAAGGGCCCCTGTGGCCCAGAGGGGCCTCTTCTATGAGGGGGAGGTTGGTGCTTCCATTCCAGCAGCAACAACAGTGTCAGGTTCTGCAACCTGACCCTGCCGCAGATCATGGAGAGGGAGCTCCCAGGGACCTCCCAATACAGATAGCGCAGGCGTCAATAAGCCCACTCTCATACCCTATCTACCTCTCCCATCAGTATGAATGCTGTGTGTGCTGTGCACACATGCCTGTCATCACCCAAGATGGCAGCAGAGGCTTGCCTAAGGGACTGACACCTCCACTGGTTGATGGTAGGCATGCACACTACATGATCATGTCATTCACACAACACGAGAGGTAGGTGGGGCACATGGGTGGGCTTATTAGCCCCACGCCACCTGTATGGGTGGGATGTTGGACTATGGCACTGCAGGCCTGGGGCAGGCTGGTGTGCAAGGGCCCAATCATGCCTGGTGCTGGCCCTGTTACTATACACTCACAGTTCTCTCATTGCACACTAGCGTGCTCTTAGACAGAAATTGGGAATCACTGAGCAATAGCAACAAATTACTTTTAAATAAGCTCCTAGTCAATAGTAATTTACACAAAGTGATTAATATGATCTGCCAGGCTGGATAAAAATGAGCTTTGTCTGCATCTGAACTTTTAAGGTAATGGGGACCATTTACATTTCTAAACAGACTAACCACTCAGTATCCTGAATTCTGTGCAGGCAAGATGCCTTAGGGGAAGCATACTGAAGAACAGAATGTGAAAGAGTCATTGACCAACTATTACTTCCAGTTTGAGTTGTTAGAAACCTAGGAAAAATGCACACATCCTATCAGCTAGGATAGGAGCTGCTGTGAGGATTACTGAAATAACATATGTAAAGCAGTTGGAAGTGGGGCTCAGTGAAAATGGCTTCCAAACTTCTTCATGCTGTTTGTGGGCAGCATAACTGGAGAGGGGCATCTTGCCAAATATTCTCTAGGAGAGGACTACAGTTCTCTCACAATTTGAGAGGAGCTTCAAAAAGAAATGTTTCAAACAATGGTCATAAAATTATTTTCTGAGAAATATAAACTGTAATTGCTGTAAACCGCCCAGAGAGTTTCAGCTATGGGGCGGTATATAAATGTAATAAATAAATAAATAAACTCACGTAATGTTGAACAAAACTCCCCTTTTAGTTCATATTGGTGGATGGAGGAAGCAATAGACTGAGAGAAGAAGACTGGAAGGAGTTGGGGCCAAGCCCTTTGCTTCCTTCAATAATGTTAATATAATGTTAAGCAATATTAAAACTTCACCCTAAATATTCTTCAGGGGAGGCCTAAAATTCTCCAACAATTCAGGAGGACCTAGAAAAAGTGTTTTCCTGAAACCTGTTGGATCAAGCCCTAGTAGGTGCACTAGACATGTGTTTTTAGCATGTGTCTTTGAATTGCTTTTTTAAATTTGTATATTTGTTTCTAATGTTTTTAATTCTTGTAAACCACCCAGACAGCTTCAGCTATGGGGCGGTATACAAATGCAATAAATAAATAATAAATAAATAATAATAGACATTCACTACAGAAATTCCAGTTATGCTAATTTATTATGACTAAATGCTGATCTTTCTCATTTAGCATAGGCATTGGATACTTTTCTTATCTGTATATTTGTCAAATACAGTTCTGAAGCAAAATGACAAAAGCTGACTTCCCTTCCTACCCCTTATATCTAGAACTCCCCCCAAGAACAGATAAATGTTCCTGTCTCTCTTCCTTCCTTCCAGTTCCCCCTTTAAAAATCCCACGTGTTTCATGTAATCTTTAGCTTAGGCCAGGGATGGCCAATGAGGTGCTGTCCAGGTACGGTTGAACTCCCACTCACATCATCCCTGACCATTGGCCATGTGGCTGGGGCTGATGGGAGTTGGAGTTCAGCAAGATCTGGGTCAGATCTTGGACTGCAAATGGCTTTTCATCTGTATTTGGACATTTCTTGAAGAATGTCACACTTGACTAATGGATTTTGCTGTTGTCAGATGACATATCCTCCATGGTTTCTTGTTGGGGTGTAGGGAGTGGAGGGGTATGATTATATTAGTGTTAAATAAATAAATAAATAAATTGGGGGGGAAATCTGTATTCATTATGAGTCTTCTCCCACTTATGGTCCAGATGTTGATCTTGCCATTTCACCACCTTCGGCTCTTTGGAATTAGCCGTAATATTTCCCTCACAATTTCCCATAGTCATAGACATAGCTCTGTGTGTGTGTGTGTGTGTGTGCGTGTGCGTGTGTCTGTGTGTGTGTGTGTGTGTGTGTGTGTGTGAGAGAGAGAGAGAGAGAGAGAGAGACTAACTATCCCGTCACCCAAAGAAGTCCCCCTTTGTTGCATTTATTTTAGCCCAACTTTCTGCCTGCTCTTAATTGCTTCTCTTATCTGACAGTTGACATTTAGTTGAAATGCTAGGAATATTCTCTCTTGTATTCAGTGAACATGAATAGCATTTCAGTTTCATCGGGAACAGAACTGGACAACTCCTATATTTAGCCTCATGCCCAAATAAAGCATTTTGTATACAAACTGCACCCATAAGTCAAAATGAGTCCCATCTGCATCTTAATCATCTCCAAAACAGACACATTTGTTTGTTATAACTGCATTTCACAAGATCAAAGAAGAGCCCATTTTTCTTCATTTTGCTCTTATACATGACAAAAATGTTTGTTTTTCTGTTAGCTGATAAATTAATAGGGTGATAAGTGTGGGGCATGACTGTGCTGATAGTTCAGGTATTCATGATTAAAGTATTAATACTGAGGAGTTGTAATTTCTTTGCTCTTTTGGCTTACTTCCAAATTAATCTAGAATACATGTTTTGAATTTATATCAAACCATTAAAAAGTTCAGTTCTTTCCATTTTTAAAACCACATTCCTTTTGTTAAAATTGTAGTATCATTTTAATCAACCTCTGCCCTTACTTGCATCTAGCTCATCACCTCCTACAATCTAGCACAGGGCTGGGGAGCTTGTGGCCCTCCAAATGTTGTTGGTCTACAGCTCCTGTCATCATTGGCCATGATGGTTTGGGTTGATGGGAGTTGTAGTTCAACAACATCAGGAGACCCATAGATTCCCCAGCCCTGATCTAGCAGATGAAGAGATTCCTCTTTGAGTCAAGAGAAGACCATATGATTTTGAAGGAGAATTATCTTTCCTCTCCCTCTCAAAGTTTTAACTCTAATCTCTTTTGTGTAGGGATTATATTTTGTTTATGTAAATATCACACTGTAAATCCAAACAAGATATATTTGGGTGGCTATGTTAGGCTAATTGGCCATAATTTGGAGATGTCAAAGTGTGTTGGAGAATGTGTGCACACAGTACAGTGTATAGAAAGACAGCTGAAAAAGCAAGATTGTGAGGTCTACAGACAGAGCCACCCCAAGACATTTGCTTTTAACTTAATTATTTTGTGCAAGAAAATATGAAACTTGTGGATTTTGGATTTTTAGTTGGTTTGATAAAGGTATTATGTATTGTGTATAATATGTACTATGGAGGAAAGTGAGTCCAGTTTATCTTCCCTACAAAAACCCCTGGACCTGTTTACCTGCAATGTGGCAGGCTTAATCCACACTGGAGGAGTCCTGAGCCTGCAAATTTCATCAGTTGTGGCCAAAAGGATGGAAATTGCAGATATTTTCTGGATTTTCCATAAGAGTGGATGGGGAACACAGAGCTTTGTTTTATCATAATGGTTTGGAACTCGAATTATACACTGAAGCAGACAGAGCACAGTAAGATATAGAAAAATACCGTAGTTTTCAAAATTGCACAGATACTATATAAGGTCAATCCTACAGCTAGAGCAAACCCTTTTATTTACTAAAGGTCCACAGCAACCACAAGATTTGCCTTGCATCTGCATCTGTAGTGTTTATGTCTGTTTTTATCATTCCAATTTAATTCATTATCTGGGTCCAGATATGATCTGTTAAATATGAAACTGTTCTGTCCCCATTAACTATAGCAGTGTATATATCAGCTATAACATTTTTTAAAATTTTCACGTAAGTGGATGAAATTTGTAAGCAACACCCCCCCCCCCCCAAGAATGGATTAAACCTGCAAAATTTCAGGCAGATCCATCCAGGATTTTGTTTGTTTGTTTGTAATTTGCAGGGAACCTTTACTTTTTTAAAAAAAACAATGTGCACACCAAAAACATCTGTAACTTTTTTATTTTCTTCCAGAATTAGATAATAATTACAGGCATGGTCACCCCTTCAGTGAGAATAAAGCCTGCCAAATGTTAGAAAGATAGGTGAAGCAGTTCTCCTACAGGAACAGACTCTACCATTTTACGGAGGGAGAATAGAAATAATATTTCCTCCCCTGCTTTTTCATGGTTAATCTGTTTGAAAACTGAGGACATGAGGGCAGTGCCCCGGGCAAAAAACCTACTAGAGTTCAGACAAATAGGAGCATGAGTTATAATGCCGGGAGATTTTACCTACATTACAAAACTTAGAAAAGTCACTTTTTTCCTCTTTCTACCCTCCCCTCTTTCCTGGAAACAACCTCGGTGAGAAAAAGAGAGGAAGATAGCTGTTTGCAATTGTTTATTAGAAAAAAGGAATGTTTGGGAAACAGTCGTTCAACTCTGCCACTTAAGCCCTGATCTCACAACCAAAGCTCAAACAACCCATGTGATTAACAACTGTTTATTTACTTCACCATCCCTACCCGATATCACTGTGGTTGGAGTGGCCTCAGAAAATAATTCACTGTGATTAAAATCTAGACCTGTCCATCAGAATGAAAGATCCCCCACCTCTCCATCCACTGGCCATTTCCCCAATGAACATGGTTTTCTTTCTGAGAAAAGAAAGGGGGGAGAGAAAAGTCATTCATTTGATTTTATGGAGCTACTGAGGCCCCAGAGCATCTCAGAAGCTTAGGGGGTTCCTGATC
Source organism: Rhineura floridana (assembly GCF_030035675.1). Lineage (NCBI taxonomy): Eukaryota > Metazoa > Chordata > Lepidosauria > Squamata > Rhineuridae > Rhineura > Rhineura floridana. The sequence continues at coordinate 133,883,754 of NC_084480.1, forward strand.
TGCCCTGAGTTGCCTTGTTAATAGCACAGTCTGAATCAGGAAAGTGAGCTCATAAACCAATTGTCCTCATTTCACCTTGAAATTCATGGTGTATACAAAGCCAAAGCATAATCCCATTATTTACACATGCAAGTCACTATGAAATGTTGTATATGTGAAGTGTTGAAAATACTTGTCTGAAGCATCTCTACCTCTGCACCAGTTAATCTTCTTGTGTGCCTACAACTATTGGGTGCTAAAATAAGTGTAAAGTTTGCATTTCCAACTATGAACTGTTGCCGTCTGAGAACTAACCATTCATGTCTCAGCACAATCCCCCCCCAAATTAGGATCTTTATGCACTAAAATGAAATGCAACTAATATTTTATGAAACATGACCACCAAATAAGTTTACTGTAGGTATAATTGTTGTCAGATAGCCTTATAAAAAGAGAGTAATACACAACAAATTATCTTGAGTATTAAACTCTGTCTTGGATTGGTAAATCATTGGAACTCTAATTAAGATACAGGTGTTTTCTTACATTGCAGTCTATCACACTCAATTGTTTTATGCAAAGCAAGAGCCTGGAGCCATAACCATTTATTTTATTTTCATGGTGTGAGTGAACCTCGATATATGATTTCTTTCTGCAGTGGATTTCCCACAGTTTCTCCTTCTTCTTCAGTTTGCTGTATTAAGTCATAGTATTATATTACACTCAGTTTACTGGAAAGGTACACTGTTTGTTTTGTACTATTCTGTTTCAAATTCCCCTAAAAGTATTTCTTATTTCCTCCAAAATGGAAGTTGCTTTATTTTCATCATTTTGATGTGTAGCTCATAGCAGAGTTAGGATTTGCAATTTATATTGGGAAAGGACTGATATCCGACCTCTGATATCCAATTCTGCCGAGAAAGAAAATGGCATAATGAAAAATCACCTGATCCCATTTGTTTTAAACTAGGATATTTATGGATCTCTCCCTCTCTCTGGCTTTTGAAACCCATGCATCATAACAGAATGGTGATCCCCAAATTAAGTGCCACAAATGGGGCTGGTGTATGCCTTGAAAAGTAAAGCCACTGTATCATTTACTGCTCTATGACAAGCAACAAGCAGCAATCAAGCAGCATTAATTCCATTATTTCTTTCTACTAATATGTGGGCAATTAGTAACATAAATCTAAATTAAGAAATAAGGACAGATCAAGACTTCCTCATTCAACTGGACTGTGCCAAAAATTCTCATTGTTCTGAGTGCTGAAAGTACAATGGAAGGGGCCATTCAGTTAGTAACATAAGGGTTAATTCTGTTTACAGTTAGCCAGTTAACCAAGAAGGTGGAGGAGGAGGAAGAGGAGGAAGTGTTGCCTAGCGACCAGTCAGAGTGGAGTGATCTTTGCTGAGGTGATGTACTCTGATTGACTGTGTAGTTGTGAGGGAATTTCCCCCTATATGTTTAATTGTTGAATATCTTCCTACTATGTACCAGATCCAACCTAAGAAAGATTCACTAATAGGCAACAAACCTTGCAGTTTAAGAATGTACCTATAGCCCACAGATATTTCTATCAACCTTTAAAAAGCAGGGAAATTGGGCAGCTATAGTGAATGCACCAGGGGAGCAGGAGACCTGACCTCCTCTCTGAAATATTGTACTGCCCTACAAATTGGTCAAAATGCAAACACCATTTGGGTTGGTCTTTCATAGTCCAATCCACTTGCTGTGTAGCTTGCAAGAATTTGGTAATGTGCCTCTGAACATATGGTGAGTGGTGGCAACACCTGCCATCTCCAAAGACAGAGAATTATATTTTAGTATATTTGTTGGTGTTCTTCTTACTTTGCTTCTTTCCTGTGTTACTAATGTTTCTACAGAGAATCTAAACTAGAAAATTTTATTTCCCTCATTATTCATCCTAGAAATCTGTGTCAAATTTATTTTATTAATTTCAGACCTTTTTATTGGTCAGTGTCATATGATGGTGAAGACAGCCTTTTCTGTTTCAAATTGGAGGTTATGTTCTATTTCTATTTTGAGTGCATTAACAGTGGAATCTGAAACTGCAGTTTGATGTAAAATCAGATTGATTACAACATGTTGTTACTTCAGCAATGACTCTTAGCTGTTGGAAAAAAAGAGGATGCTTTCAGCCTGCTTTGTTTAAACCACTTTATTTAAGGCAAGGTGGGCATGGTCAATTAAAAACATAGAGCACATCTAGAATTTTGCTAGAATATATTTCACCTCCCACTGTTTTACCTTGTGCAAATTGAGACACTCCTGAGGTCCACTGGAGACTATTCTGCAGAAGTCAGTGCCATTATTCCACAATTGTTTGGAGTTTTTTTAGTGTACATTCTGCAAAGTGTTGCTGTACTTCACATATTCACAGAAAGAGAAACAAAAGAAAATTATTTCCTAAAGGAAACTTCACTAAATTGCACAGTAAATCAGACATATTCAAAGTGACCATCTGAACTATATCAACTGTCTTAATAATGTTGCTTCCTCCCTGCTAAAACAAGATCAGCACAGCACACGTTTTCTTTCTATTATTTGGGTTGATTGCAGGTGTTGCCACCACTCACCATATGCTCAGACGCACATGTTACCAAATTCTTCCAAGCTACACAGGAAGTGGATTGGACTGTGAAAGACCAACCCAAATTGTGTTGGCATTTTCACAAATTTGTAGGGCAGTCCAATATCTCAGAGAGGAGGTCAGGTCTCCTGCTCCACTGGTGCATTCACTATAGCCGCCCAATTTCCCTGCTTTTTAAAGGTTGATGGAAATATCTGTGGGTTATAGGTACGTTCTTAAACCACAAGGGTTTTTTTTTGCTTATTAGTGAATTTACCTGCTTTTTAAACCGGGAGGTAAGAAATGGGATCCTGTCCAAATCACATGCTTATTGAGTTCAGTGGAATTTACTCACCTGCAGTCATGCTTAGGATAGGTGAAACTGACCACAGGGGTTGGGGAGGAGAGGAGGAGCAGGGAGGGGAGGAAAGGTGGAGGGGATGACTGGGATGGGAGCAGGCAGGAAGGAGTGGGGAGGAGAAGGGCATGTTTGATCATTTGCATAAGCTTAATTAAATAAATAAATAAATAAATTTTATTGGTCACAGAGAGCCTGAGAATAAATGGAAACTTTTACGGGAACGGTAAAGTAAGTTTGCAGAGACCTTTCCTTTTTACATTAGACATGCAATTAAACATCAATAAAAGCTGACAATCCACAGCTTCCAAAAGTTTCTAGAATCAAGTAAGTAGCTGACTGCGTATTTGCAATCAATATTTGCAGGTGGTTTTTGCATATTTGCACATGGGTGGGTGGGTAGATTGTGGGTAAGAGGAGATTAAGTGGGGGGGCATCCAAAAATGTTATCTTTGTCAGGCCCTAGAAATTCTGTTGGGGCCCATTGTAATTTGCCACTACAACACACCTTGCAACACACATGCATAGCAAATGCAGCTACAACATATTTGTGCATTTTCCTTGTATGTCTGCACATGCTTTGTTGCTCAGTCATGTTCCATGACATTTAGAAGCCTACACTGAGTGGCAGAAAATCTTCAGAAGTGGGACTTTGAGAGCCCTAATGCAGATGAATGTTACACACAAGCTGGAGGCATGACATGTTGGAAAAGGCAACCGCCTTTCATTAAAACTTACTGCACTGAGAGAGAAGGCCACTAAATGGTTAACACACATATATATATCAGCAGGCCTCCTGTTATAGCATTTCGCCAGCCTCCTAATTTGTGCAGACTGTTGGTGAGAGCTGTACTTAAGCCACCACCTATCACCAATCCAGGGTCTCATCCTTGTCACTCCAAGGTATCACCTGTGTGTACCTCAGGGAGACAGCCACTTTTACAAGCACTAGGACAGGCAGGACATATTACATCAAACAGAACATCACCTGCAGGTCCTGCGATATAGTTTACATCATCGAGTGCAAAAGACCAGGATGTCATATCCAATACGTAGGAAAGACCACAACTGACCTACGCACGCGCTTCAGGAACCACAAGTTGGCAATTTTGACAAAAAAAAGTGGAGCAACCAGTTGCAAAACATTTTAACATCGAGGGTCACAGCCTGTTGGACTTTTCCATTACAGCAATAGAGATGCCAGCAGATCCAGCAGCATTGACTAAAAGGGAGAACTTTTGGACATACTCTCTGGACACATTGGCACCACATGGCCTGAACCTGGAGGACAGTACCAGCATCACTTAGCTTCTGCAAATGAAGCCCCTCTGAGCATTCCATCCTCAAAGCTCTATAACTGCCACCTTGGTAACAGCATTTGTATGTTAGCAGCTGATGAAGGCGGAAGCTGAAACATTTTGTTAATACAATAAAAACCTCTGTTTGGTTAATCACGATTACGTTCATATATATATAATTACGTTCATATATATATATATATATATGTATGTGTGTGTGTGTGTGTGTGTGTGTGTTAGGCCCAGACAGTTAAGTGGCTTTCCTGAGCTGTGAGTTCAGTCCCTCTTTCCCCCTTTCTTCCTTGCTTCTTGCTATAACAAGTAATGGCTGATGCTGTTAAGTAAAGGATCCACTTTAAACCTTATGGAAATGTCTGTCTTCCTTGAAATGAGACAAAGAACCTACTCCGTGACATGATGAACTTCAACATAGTGTTAGGGATATTAATAAAAATAAAAAGACCAAAAAGAGGGACAAACCAGATGCTCAAACACAGTACAGCAGTCCCTGTTAAGAATATCATATTGGTCATTTTCTGGCATTACTGCCCATAGTATAACTTCACAAGACTTGCCAGGAAAGGAGTTGGCATGTTTTAGAATAATTTTCTTCATCTTGGAAAGAATGCTAAACACTGTGGGGAAGAATAGCTACTAAGTTTACAGGAATCTCTTTGGTAGGGGGAGGAACAGACACGCAGTGGACATGGACTGTTGTGCAAGACATGGCACAATTGTCAAGCAATTGCACTATTAGGCACACTACCCCAACATCATCTGTCCCATCCAGCTAGTAATTAGCCCTTACCTTCGCCCCAATATGCAAAATGTGAGTAATAATGCTGGACTACCACAGTTGTTGCAAGCTGTTACCTCAATATTTAAAGTGGCAGAATAGTACTTGAGTGCATTAAAGGACTGTCCTAGGCCTTGGGCACACTACTTGTTTCAAAAGCAGTGAGAATGGTTTTTCTGGCTGTGTTTTGAAGTGGCTATGCCCTTCCACACTGTTGACTTCAGACCTTTCAGGACAGTCCACAGCAAAGTTTGGAGCCAGTCACTGTCTCTGCCTGAGCCTGCAGCAAAGCGTTTCCACTGGCCACACCTGGAAGACAAACAGGTTGATCTACCAATCCATTGCAAAATCTGTCTGAAGATTTTTTTAAAAAAATAACAGTGATCCAACCAGGGTGGTAGAGTAAAAAGGGGTGGATGTTGACTAGCATTGTGTGTCTCCGTTTTCAGAAAAGGGAGGTGAAGGCGTACTGGAACCGGCACAACAGTAAGTGTATCTCTAACTCTAGCTTCAGCCTTACCACCTTAAGCACATCTAAAATATCTGGATAATACATTCAAAGTAAGCTAAGCTTCTCCTGTTCCTCCACCTTGCCACACATATAGTTTTAAAAATGTGTTTTAACATTCAGATAACATTTCTGTTTCTATTATAGGACTTAATAACAATGTGTAATTGTGCTGAAGGAGAAAAAGTTCATTAAACCCCTTTTATCTTAACAGAACTTGAATTTCCAAATACTGATGAAAGGCAGATAATGTTATGCAGGTAGCTATATTGACTACTTTTAATCTATAGAAATATTCCTGTTTAAATTAGCATCAGGAACATTCGCCCATTGTTGCCTGGCATCATTAAACTCACACTGATGCTCTGGAGGAAAACAGATCAAATAATTTCATTTGCATGCTCTGAAATGGTAAAATAAAACAACTGCACAAGGCTAATTGGCACACAAGTTGACATTCATTCCTGCGCTACTATCAAACAATATTTCAAAAACAAAAGAAAACAAAAACCCACAATCCTTGTAAGATCACCTCCACTTGGAGTAATATGCCTTGCATGAACAGGTACCATAGAAATTGTTGCCCATATATGTTATTACAGCTGTTTAAAACACTTCAAGGGGAGAGTCGGAGTAGAGTAGCTATGGTCTTTTATCGGGATGAAGGAGAATTTTCGTCAGGCCACATTTTAAAGTGAACTGACCTAGTTGACACCTCCTAGACTAATGCATGGGTTGGAATACAATGATTTCTCTGAATCTGGCAATATAGTTCTCAGCACAAAAAAAGGATCAAAATGTGTAAATGTGTGTGCATGTGTTTTAGGAGAAAATATGTTTAGAATTGTGTATACAATATATTGTAATAAAATACTGTTTAAATATTATAAGAAAAAAATCAACTCATTTGAAATGTGGTATTGGAGGAGAGCTTTGCAGATACCATGGACTGCGAAAAAGACAAATAGTTGGGGGTTAGAACAAATTAAACCAGAACTATCAATAGAAGCTAAAATGATGAAACTGAGGATATCATACTTTGGACACGTAATGAAAAGACATGATTCACTAGAAAAAACAATAATGTTGGGAAAAACAGACAGGAGTAGAAAAAGAGGAAGGTCAAACAAGAGACGGATTGATTCCATAAAGGAAGCCACAGACCTGTACAAGATCTAAACAGGGTGGTTCACAATAGATGCTATGGAAGTCACTGATTCATAGGGTCAACTTGAAGGCACATAACAATTTAAATACTAATTTTTGTACCGATTTTTTTAAAAAAATGTAGATTAATGGGGAAATGCAATGGAATGGACCTATGAATGTGAAACTAACAAGAACAGGAAATAGTCTGTTCTATACATATCTGGTCATGGACAAAGCTTTGATAAGGATGACTAATGATGGGCACAATTCAGCAAAATCAAACATGTCCAAATCCTATGTATGTCACTGGGAGAGAACAAAGCATGTGGTGAGCTCTCCTATTGCAATTCAATGTGAATTCCCAAGTGTTTGACTTTGGACTAGATCCTCCTCCATGTGTCAGTAATTCCAAACTACTTTCATTTTTACTTCTAGTTCCAGCAAAAAATGCAGAGGTCACCTTTTATCAGGAAGGTATCAAAACTATCATCAAAGAGGGTTTTACACCTGGGCACTTTTGGATCTCTCATGCATCTATTTTCATCACTGACCTGCAGATCAAACACCATAGACAGGACTTTCTTTTTATCTTATAACACCTTAAGCATAATAGATGTGATCCATTCTAAACTAGATGCACTTAAGTCCCATTGTGTAAGAGTCATACAGACATACTATGGCCACTGAGCATGCATGGTTCTCATATGCCTCTTTTTGGGGAGAGAGGTTACCCTTCATTTTTTCCTAATGATTTTTTTTACTTGCACGAACCATGAGGTTTCCCCGAGCCTGCTGATATCTCCCTCTGGTGTGTGTATGTTGCTGTTTTGGCTGCATAAGGACAAGAGCTAAAAGAATTAAGATTGCCATCAATATATGCTAGGAGTGTGCAGCATCCCCTCGACTTGCCTTGTATCTATCTGTAGCATTTGGAAATAGCCACTTATTGATCTGCTCTGTGTTGTTCTGATTTGATTCATTATTCAGATTCAAATCTGATATGTTAAATCAGAAGCCCTGTTTCACCCCCATTGACTATAATGAGGAATCCATGTAACTGGATGAAATTTGCAGGCAATAGAGCCCCTCCAGACTGGATTAAGCCCACCAAATTTCAGGCATATCCATCAAATTGTGTGTGTATGTATGTGTGTGTGTGTGCACAAACAAAATCTGCCAGAACTGGATGCAAACTGAAAGCATTGCCATCTCTTCTGAGGGGACGACGCTTACCACATTTCAGAAACGTAGGATGTGAACCCACTAGTCACCTTCAGCAAGGCGTTTCCCTTGGCCACACCTGGAGGGGCAACAGGTTGATCTGTCTATCCATTGCAAAATCTGTTGGAAGCTGAATTTTTTTAAAAAAACGCACTCAAGTTGATCCCACCAGGTTTTACAGTAAAAAGAGGTGGGGTTTGACTAGTGCCATGTGTCCCCATTTTCAGAAAAGAGGATGGAGACGTACTGGAACTGGCAAAACAGTAAGTGTGCCTCTACCCATAGATGTAGCGGTTTCCCCCCAAGAGCAGACTTCACTGTTTGGGGTAAGAAAATGATGTTCTCTCTCTACATTTTGTGGGCAATCAGTTTGAAAACTGGGGATATGAGGTAGGTAGGTAAGAAACCTGCCAAATTTCAGAAGAACAGGTTCAGGGAGTATTATGGTATAATTATTTTACCTTCATTATAAACTACCAGGAAAAGACAAAATGTTTTCTGGCTGCCTGTAGGGAAGGGCCATAGCTCAGTGGCAGAGCATCTGCCTTGCATGCAGAAGGACCCAGGTTCAATTCCCAGCATTTCCAGGTAAAGCTGAAAGAGGCTCCTGCCTGAAACCCTGGAGAGCCACTGCCTGTCTGTGCAGACAGTACTGAGCTAGATGGACCAATGATCTGAGTCAAAGGCAGGTTCTTATGTTTCTATGTTTTCCCCACTCCCTTCTTGGAAGTACCCTTTGTGAAGAAATAGAGAGAGTGGATGCCATAATGTTTAATTGTTTGATTGGGAAAAGAATGATTGAGAAAGAAGCAGGCAACCCCAATAGTCTAAATCCATTGCTTACACCCTGCTCTTGCTGTGGACAAAGCGTACATAATGATGACCTATGTGAAAAGCGCTCTTTATCTACTTCAACATCCCTCCCTCAAATCACTGTGATTGGCTTGTCCTTGGAAAATCATTCACTGTGATTAGTTCAATGCATCCTCTGGAGCTCTGGGTGTTTCTCCAGTCAACTTGGTTTCATTTGTCAGTGGTGGTGGGGATGTTATACTGAGAAATATAAGTTTTCCTGTACCTATAGAAATGCTGACAATACATGTAGAATAATGACAATGACCTTTGGTAAGTTGGCAACAGTAGGTCATTGACGGTTTGCTAGAAGTCAGCAAAACTGGGAATAATACAATGAATGATTCAGAGGTTGCAGTTTGCTTATCTTGTAGCTTTGTGCACAGTGCAAAAGTACAGAGCATGACTAACCCCCACCTTTGGAATGTCTATGTATTGCCAACTGCTTGGAACTCAGAGTGTATAACTGCTTGTAAGAATCATGAATGCTTCAGACCTCACAAAATGACATGAGTCTATGTGAGCTTTCCGCTTTGCAAACGTATAGCTAATAAAAGGCCTTGGTTGGCAATTCTGAGTCTCTGTTGTTTGATATTGGACCTCAACCACGGGAACGAACCTTAATTCTGGTGTAACAGGGACAGCCATGGATCATTTGCAGAGACACAGCCACTAAACCCCTTGGAAGCTTAGGGAGTCCCTGATCCAACTCAAAACACCTTGTTAATGGCTCAGTCTGACTCAGAAACATAGAACGTTCCCCAAATCACCCCCATTCACATTGTAATTTGGGGTAAACTCAGAGCTGATGTGCACCCTTAGTATATCTATATGATGGCCTTTATGTAATGTAAATGTACTGCCTTCAAGTCAATTCCAACTTATGGCGACCCTATGAGTAGGGTTTTCATGAGGCTGAGAGGCAGTGGCTGGCCCAAAGTCTCCCAGTGAGCTTCATGGCTATGTGGGGATTCAAACCCTGGTCTCCCAGAACACAACATAAAGATGTAGGTCTTTTTAAGTGAGTATTAAAAATGCTCTAGTGCAAAGGATTGCAGCAAGGGAAAAAAACTAAATTATACAAAGCATTAACACCCCACTTCTCTGTGTTGTGCCCTCACTGATAATACATATGGAGGTCTTAGGTATGAAACGTGTTCATATCATTGCTATTCAGTAGAGTCCTGTGTGTGCCAAAGGATTGTTTTTGGAACAAACCATTCTTTTACAGTGAATGAAAAGTGATAAGAAAGCTCCATTGTGCTCCCTGGAGCCCCTATGTTGGTGGTGGAGAACCTTTGGCAGCCCAAGGGCTACATTACCTCACGGACAACCTTCTAGGGGCCACATGCCAATAGTGGAGTCAGAAGCAAAAGGGGCAGAACAACAGATGTGACACCTTTGTAGAACAGGCTACATTCCAGTCAAATGTCACAGGCTTCTGTTGACACACACAAAAGCACTTGAGGAAGGTGCAGAGCAGGTTCAGTGAGGGGTGTGGCCTGGGTTTGTGTGACTGGGGGGAAGTTAGATAGAGGGGCCTGGAGGGCCACATATGGCCCATGGGGGAAGGGCCATAGCTCTGTGGTAGAACATCTGGCTTGTGTGCAGAAGGACCCAGGTTCAATCCCTGGCATCTCTGGGTAGGACTGAGAGAGAACCCTGCTTGAAATCCTAAAGAGCTGCTGCTACTCAGTGTAGACAATATTGAGCTAAATGGACCAATAATCTGGCTCAGTGTAAGGCCGCTTCTTATGTTCCTGTGAGGTTCTCCACTACTTCCCTATGCCCACAGAAATTAATTTGTTCAGAGCATAAAAATATCACCAAAAGCTTGAACATAGGAAGCTACCTTGCAGGGAGTCAGACCACTGGTCCATCTACCTCAATATTGTCAACACTGAGTAGCAGCAGCTCTTTAGGATTTCAGGCAGGGTTCATTCTCAGTCCTACCCAGAGATGCCAGGGATTGAACCTGGTCCTTCTGCACGCAAGCCAGATGTTCTACCACAGAGCTACGACCTACTTTGAGAGAATATGCATAGTTCTCTCATATCAGCAGAACACAAAAGCACACAACTTTGGCGAAACTGTGCATTCTATATAAAATAGTAAATCATATCTATGTGCACATCCAAATGCAAATTGCTACCATGTTGTCACAGGAAACCCCACATTATGTGAGGAGCAGCTGGAAAATGAGGCTCTCAATCCAAATATATTTTAAAGCATTCAGACCTTTCATTTTCTCTCCTTTTCTCTGGTTATGATCTAAATCATTTCTGCTATTATCCAAGAAAACAGCAGTCTTGAGGTACTTGTTATTGCATGCCTGGTTTCAGTTGTCATGGAGTGTCAAGAAAATGCAGCTTCTGGGATATCCCCCCTCAGAATCATTCACAGTAAAATACCCCATAAGGAGAGTGGGGTGGGGATCATCATAGAGATGATAGATTTTGAAACAAACAAACAAAACCTTCTCATTTCAGCTAAAAATCTGGTAGACAGATATAGTAAGCGAATGCCTATGAGGATATAGAAAGATAGCTTGGACTGAACTGTGGCATTTGCTGGTTCTCACTGTCAGTCAATTTAAAAGATTCATGCCATTGTTTTCTAGTTGCTTTCACTCTGGGGAGGGGATTTGAATGATGTGTGGCAAACAGGTCAAAACAAATTTCCCTGAATGCAAAGTGGAGTAAATGGTAAATTCCATATAAACACATTTGTTTATTTACATTTCAACCCAAAGGTTTAGTGTGAGTAACCAAAATTAAATCAGATGGACATTTTATCAAATGTGCTGGAATTTCCCTGTATTTTTTTCTGGTTTAATTCTGACTCAGAAACTGCACACCCTAAATGGTAGATCTTACAGTGCTCCTGAAAAGTGTCCAATATTTTACTTGCAAGCCTATGCAGATAATGGGGGAGGGTGAGATGGGGGGCGCACCAAGATTTTAGCAGAACAAGCCACTAATTTAGTTAGGTGGAATTTTTTGGGAAGGAGGTGGAGAGTTTTTTCTCTCTCTTGTAATTTATTTTCTCTTGGTTTTCATTTTCATTATGAACTGCAGCTTACATGTCATTGTAACCTACCCGTTCACTTCGTTCAGAATCTAAGGCCCTCCTCTGGGTACCAGCTCATCGGGAAGCCCGGAGGGTGGTTACTAGATCTAGGGCCTTTTCTGTGGTGGCCCCTGAGTTGTGGAACAGCCTCCCCAAAGAGGTACGCCTGGCGCCTACACATCTATCTTTCCAGCGCCAGGTAAAGACCTTTTTATGCTCCCAGGCATTTTAATCTTTTAATTTTCTTAATCTTTCTACTTTTAACATGTATCCTTCTTAATTTGTGTTGTATTTCGTTTTTGTTGTGCTTTCTGTTGTTTGTTTGTACATGTTTTTGTGATTTTTTACTATGATATATTGTATTTTATCTTGTTTGTTCACCGCCCTGAGAGCTATTCTGCTAAGGGCGGTATATAAATTGAAATAATAATAATAATAATAATAATTGTTTAGGTAAACTAACCAGAGATCTTGGTTGGATGGGAGGTATACAAAGAACTAAATAAAGGAGTGGAATTAGAGATGCTGACAAAGTACGTCCAAGCCAGATTCGGGAAAGGGAGGACAGGACCTTGTAGAAGCCTACCTCAAACTGAGACAAATTTGTAAAGACCCCAAATTCTTCTCCTGCTCATATTTCAGTCAGAGCCATAAAACAATTGCCAGCTCTGCTATATTTTATTTATTTATTTATTTATTTTGTTGCACTTATTAATCGCTTCCTATGAAACATCCCAAGGTGATTTAACAATTTTAAAAAATCAACAATAAAACATATAAAAAGAATTAAAAACCCAATACAGATATAGACTGGCATAAAATTATGCACTTAAAAGGCTTGTTAAAGGTAGAAAGTCTTCAATGGGTGAATGACAAATGCACATCCTGAGCAAAGTCTTTGTCAGCCATGGACCATAATAGATTTGGCAGCCTAAGCCGACATTGCTTCAGTTACCAAAACTCTCATACGCCCCTTAACGTGGGTTCCATTGCATTGCATAGGGCCAGTTTAAAAAGGTGCAGGGGAAAAACTGGAGGGAGGGACAAAACTCCACCCCCAGTGGATAACCCACTGAAATGGTAGTTTTTGGCTCCCAATTTTGCCCCTAAAGCTTTCCTTCCAACTGGTCCCCATATGAACAGGTAACAGATGCCAGTGTTAGACACCAGCCACAGATTTAAACTTGTATCTGTAGCTTTGGGAAGCAGCCCTATGTGTTGAGAATCTGATCTGTGCCTTTCCAATTAAAATAATAATTCAAGACTTAATTAGTTAAAAATGAAACTCTGCTTTTCCCTATCCACTATAATGGAGAACATACAATTTGCTGGCATGGTTGTCCCTTCTGGGGGGGACAAAGCCCACCACATCTCAGAATAATAGCTGCAGTGGTTCTCCTCCAAGGGCATCCTTAACCATTTTGGGGTTGTTACAATAGGAATCATGGGAGGGGAGATGGGGAAAAGGAGTGTGGATCCTCAGGAAATACTGGAGCAGCGTAAAGGTCACCCACACACCACCGACTGTATTATCCCCAAGGCTGCTGGTGTGTGTGTGGATCTTCTGGATTGTTGGGAACACAGACTCTTCTTCATGGGGGAGAGAGATTTCTCCATGGGGAATGGGTAGGGTTGCCATATTGCCCGGTTAGCCAGGTTTTACCCAGATTCTATGCATGCCACCCAGCTTGTAGCCCTAGAGTTGGTTTTTTTTTTAAAAAAAATCATTTGACTGTTCAGTTCGCATACAGCGAATTTCAGAGTTGAGATTAATCTGTTCTCATCACAGCCCAGGCTTGTGTATTTATGTTCAAGCCCTTTCTTGATGACATTGCCATGTAGTGACCAAAGCAAGGAGGAGAGAAGTCTCAGGCTGTGTGGTGCAGTTGCTGCAACACAATTGCAGTCTAGAAAAGAATGTGCAGGTGCAAAAAGCAGAAGCTCAAGTAAGCTTCAATAAGATGAACAGTGTCAAAGCTGCACAGGCTGCAATAGGCAACGTTGAGGGGTTTCATCATTACTGCTTTTTAGGAAGTGAAGGTCAACCACTTTCAGTGCCGCCCTGGGCTCCTACTGCAAGGAAGGGCGGGATATATATAAATATAAATAAATATATATATATACAGAAAGAAAGAAAGGAGAGATGTAAAGGGGAGTATTTCTTTAGATGTTACCCTACTTTCCATTTTTGCTTTCTATTTGCTTCTAGCCCTATTCTGTCACTCTCCAGTACACATGAAGAAGGGGCAGTGAGGGCAACTCCCAAACCTGGGTGTTGCGCCTCCAAGTTAGTTACTTAGAACTAGGTATGCCTTTCCTATCTACGATGTATTTCTATAAATGAAATAGCTTTTCTTATTTTACTAAGTCTTAAGTCTCAGTGATCTCAGTGCAGGCTAAAAGCCTGCCACAAACACACACATTGGCACACACAAGCATCATAGACTGTTGACAATCTCTGCTAATATCTATACAAATGTACATAACATGCATCACCTGAACTCACATGATCTAGAGTTACCTTAGATCTTGCAAGATTTGCAAATGAGAAGCAATAGGGTTTTATATTAGTTCTGATTGTCTATTGGGCTATCATAGGTTATATGTTTTTTTCATTTTCTATGGCAAAAACTCCAACTTCAGTGGAATTTATGTGATGTGTTCTAATCATTTGAATTTGGCTAATGAATGCTTTATTCTTTCATCAGAACTTTAGCAGTAGTACTAAAATATTAATAAAAAAGAAAAGGGAAAGAAAAAATACTTTACATACATCATTCAGCTGTATTGCTAATTATAGATATAGATATAAAAGATAAACGGCATTTTGTCAAAAGTATTTTTGTCTACATTTTATACCTCATGCTTGGTTTTCCAAGCTTGGCATGGAATGCTTCTCATACAGAATTAATTTGAAATGCTGCATATTTATTATCATAATCATCATATTCAAAATAAAAAATATATGTACCGCCTTCAAGTTGATTCCAACTTACGGTGACCCTATGAATAGGGTTTTCATGAGGCTGAGAGGCAGTGACTGGCCCAAGGTCACCCAGTGAGCTTCATGGCTATGTGGGGATTTGAACCCTAGTCTCATTTTGTTCTCACAACAACCCTGTGAGATAGTAGGTTAGACTGGCCCAGGCAGGGTTATTCAGTGAGCAAAAATGATGCAAATAGGATCTCTTTTAATTGTGCTATCGACCTGCTTACTTCCACTCTGACTGGGGGATCTTGCAGCATGGGGAAGAGATGGGGGCACATCACAGCTGAAGTTCACCCATATAGGAGCATTATCTCTTGTTTATTACAGAGACGCCTGTTGCAGGTTTTGCTGCTGAGAGCAGCAGTCAGTTAGTACGGCCACTTGAGTCACAGCTTGTTGATCCTGAGGAGGCAAAACTAGAAAGTGAGGTTCAGAAAGGAGGCCCTGTGCACGAGGAGGAGGAGGGCATGAAGCAGTGCCAGTTGCCCACAGCCACATCTGCAGAACAGCAAATACCATGGTTTGGCTTTGAGAAAGCTTGTACATTTGTGAGCCAGAGTGGGAAAAATGTTGTTGTACGATGCAATTACTGCCTTCCAAGGATCAAAAATCTGAGATCAGCTGTTTCCTCCTCATCCAATGTGAAGAAACATTTTGAGGTAAGCCTTTATCATGCTGGTCCTCAAAGAGTGTCCATTGTCTATTTATGTTTAAATTGTGAAGTTCCTCTTCCATTTTTTCTTGGATTCATGCTTTGTTCTTCTTCCTCAGAGGGCACACCCTGAGAAGCTGAGAGCAATTGAAGAAGCAATAAAGGCAAGGAGACGTGGCCTTCCTGAACCAATGCATGACACCCCTCCTCCCAAAATGCTGAAGCAGCAGCAGACAACCCTTGAGAGGTGGGGATCTGGCAGGGAGCCTGTCACCCAGAGCAATCTCGACAGGAGAATCATTGATTTCATTGTAGAGGAGACATTATCACTTCAGACAGTGGAGAAACCATCATTCATTAATCTGGTTCGCATTGGACTCCCCAAAGATCTCACCATCATATGTGCCAAGACTCTGAGAGACAGAATTGAGAAGAGAGCATGCCACATGAGAGAAACTCTTGCAAACCGAATGGGTGCTGTGGCATATATAGCAACCACTGCAGATTGTTGGACCAATGGCAAGAAGAGTTACTTTGGGGTAACAGCCCACTGGATCAACCCAACTACCCTGAAACGTGAGGTCGGGGCCTTGGCTTGTAAGCATCTGAAGGGGCGCCATACATACGATGTCCTTTCAAAAGCACTGCATGATGTACATGTGCAGTACAGGATCCACAACAAAGTTATGTGCACTACTACAGACAATGGCTCCAACTTTGTGAAAGCGTTCAGAGTTTTCATGGCCAAAGAACCAGTGGAAGCTGCAGGCACCAGTGACGATGATGGTGATAACCAGGAGGAGGCGGAGGCTGAGGTGGAGTTTGTGCCTATCTGTGAGATCCTGGACACAGGACCTGAGGCAGAGGAAGAAGCTGCAGACTCAGGAGAGGATTTTGTTTTACCACCACACCAGAGATGTGCTAGCCACACCCTCAACCTTGTGGCAACACAAGACATAGAGGCCATGCTTTCTGACTCCTCCAAAAGTAGTCTTCTTGGTCCTTTCAAGAAACAGTTTCGTTCCTTGATGGGAAAGTGCAGCAAGTTGTGGTCCAAGCAGAACCAGTCAGCCCAGATTGCTGAGTATATCCGTGCGCAATGTGGTGTGTATCTGAAGGTACCGAATAAGACCAGGTGGAATTCCACCTTTGATGCGTTGAAGCAACTACATGGGCTCCTGTCAACTGTGCCACTAAAAATGCATGCCATAATGGACCGCTGCTCCTTGTCCAGGATCACAGCTGCTGAGATTGAAGTGGTCCAGGAATCCACAGAGATTATGGAGCCACTAGCCCAGTCCCTAGATATCCTGCAACGGGAGAATGGCATGTTCATGGGGTATTTGCTACCAATGCTCTGCAATCTGGACCGCAAGTTAGAAGGACTGGAAAACAAACCTGAGAGGTACACATACTGTTTTCAGCTGCTGAGAGGTGTGCACGAAGCCCTAAGAAAGTGGTTTGCAGCTATCTGGGAGGACAAGAGGCTTCTTCTGGCAGCCTGCCTACACCCTCGCTTCAAACTAGATCGGCTGGAATCGTGTCAGGCCACCACCCATACCAACAAGTAAGAACATTAGGGAAGCCCTTTGGGTGGATTACTCCAAGGGAAATGTTGTCTCAAGGGAGGCATCAGAGGGCTTAAGGTGGTAGGCAGGGGCTGGTCCTTTTCTTCCTGGGGCTCCTCATCACAACCTTGGGTTGCTGCAGGTAATCCTTAAGGGTCTGCTGTGCTGCCCCATGAGTGTGGTGACTTGGTCACCTTCCTGCCTTCCATGTCATCATCCACAGGCTCAGACTGGACCCTGAACCAGGGGACATGACAAGCATCAGGAAATGAAGAGCAGATGATGGTTTCCTAATATATATGTGTTAACATATCCTCTCTCTTTCTTAGATACACAATGGAAGCCTTGTTGAAAGCCGAAATAAAGATGGGTGTACTTAATGAGGACAGTGATCAGTCTTCAGATAAAGACCAGGAAGGAGATGACTTAGAAGATGACTTCTTTAACTTTCTGCCCCAGGGCAAGAAGTCAGCAGTGGACACTGCTGAGGAGTAACTGGTGAGGTACCTGAGGTCTCCCAGCAGGGAAGTGTCATCACTCCATGGCTTTCCATGTGTGCTGCGGTGTTTTTTGCAGCACAACACAGGCATGCCTTCAAGCGCCACAGTAGAACGCCTGTTCAGTACTGGTGGCAACGTAATGACTGTAAAAAGACATTCCTTGTCTGACATGCTCTTTGAGCATCTTGTTCTTTTGAGACATAACAGAAACATATTATAAAAGCATTTCAAGTGTAAAATTTGATTTCAAGAGTTGGGGTATCTTCATTGCTTGGGGGGATGTGAGATTCTGTTATGCCATTATGTTAATCTTATGGATAAATTTTTTTATTCTACTACCCCCTGTGTGTGTGTGTTTATTTTTAATATTGTTTTAGGCTTCTTAGATGTGCAGCAGCCAAGGCCAGCACCTTGTAGGAGTTTTTTTTAAAAAGTAACTGAAATGTAATTGTAGTGATTACTTTTGAGAAAAAGTAAAGTAATCAGTTACTTTCAGAGCAATTGTAATTGTAACGGTAATTACTACTTTTGGGGCCAAGTAATTGTAACTGTAATTTATTACTTTTTAAAAGTAATCTTCCAAGCTCTGCTTACTTTTGAGTAGACATGGTTATGAATGTGCTCAAAATCAATGGGACTTTGGAGTGAATGTAAAAAAGAATTGTGTTTGTGTTCTAACTCTTTCTGCCCCCTTCTCCAGTCCTATTTTAAAGAAAGTAGGCAGGGCTTACTTAGGTATTACAGCTTTTATTCTGTAGGAAACTAATACTGATTTTTTAAAAACTAATACTGATTTTTCTGCAATGACCAACTGGTTTGACAATAAACTATTATATGGGCTGTATGTATTTATACATCTGCAGTGTGTGCGTGTGTGTGTATGGAGGTAGGGTTGGAAACCAAGGCAGCTCACAACAAGAAATAAAGCCATTTAAAATCCAATAACCATAAAAACAAGTAAAAACAGTGGCAAAACAGCGTAAAGTGGCATGATTCGGAATTTTGGGTTGTGTGAATGAAGTTGCTTATCACTTGAGGTTGCATTTCTATCCTTGTTTGAGTAAGCCCCACTGAATACACTGGGACTTGCTTCTGAATAAATAAACCTAGGATTGCACTATAAATATCTTTACAGTTTGTGTAAATAATAAATATATTTGATAGTCATGCTTATATAAATATTTCTTCATTTATCATATTTTTGGTTTTTGGTTAGGAATCCTGACTGGTTATGAGATGCTTAGTTTTTTGCCTTACTCATAGGAATCTTGTTGTGGTTGGTATGGTATTACATTTAGGAAAGTGTTACTGCCTTCTGTGTTTTTTTTTCCTATTTGCATTTCACTTATCTTTAACTTCACTCCGTTACAGCCATAGAAGCAACAGCAGCATATGCGAGATAATTAACTCCCATTAGTGATAAGAGCAAGAATTTATAATTATTATTTCAATTAAAACAAGAGGCTTATCAATACTTTGAAGAGGAACAGATATTTATTTTCTTTCTGAGCCCAGGACTGGGTCTTTCATGATGCCCAGGGGGGGGGGGGAGCAGGAGAGTAGTCAATAAGACAGACATCCTGGCATTGATAAACTAATTAGCAAGGTATGTGTGGGGTTGTTGCACACTTCCAGGCCCAGTTTCATTTTGAGTATGGAGGTGGACCCTGTGTAGATGTGGTTGATCAAAGGGAGAAGAAATTTTGAGTTAAGCAAAGCTCTGCTTTTATAAAACCAAAGAAACATACAGATACTTTGAATGTCTGAGTGCCTGCACCAGTGGAATACTGGAGGAACTTGTAAAACTTGCTGCAACAGTATTTAGAACTGAGCATGTGGTGTGAAACACTCCTTTTCCTAACATTTTGGCTTCTTGTTTTTCTCCATCCACCACATCTTTGAAATATATCGTATATGGTTAACCGTACTGCTGCCCTGACTTACTTTATGTTTGTTGCTATTTTGTGTTTTTATTATGTTTTTATATTAATTGTGTATTTTTATTGTTTTTATTATATTTGTAAGCTGTGCTGAGCTCTGTTTTTAACAGCAAAAGGGCAGGATATAAATTCTCTTGATCAATCAATAAATACTCCATAGTGTTGGAAACTAGAGTCTAGGCATTTAAGACTGAAAATGTTGCTTTTAAAAAAAAGTTTTCTCACATCTTTCCCCAGCTTTTGGTGGTAATTCCTAGGCACAAAAACAAAACAAGTGGACAATCCAAATATTAATATGCAAATATTTGCATAATATGCAAATAATATGCATAATATGCAAATACTTTACATAATATGCAAATTAACCTGCCCGGATTTGTGTAACTGGAATATGGCAACCCTAGGAATGGGAGAAAACTACCATGTATCCCCAGGAAAGACTGTGTTCGATAAATGTCACTTCCAATGAGGACCTTGTTATACCAAGGGTCATTGGTGGTGTGTGGGGGGATTTCTGCCCTGCAACACAGGCTTTGGGGAACAGCCTTTTTGCCTGGGAGAAATATTTCCATTGACTTGCATAGAAGAAGGGTGTGATGTTCCTATATATTAGTGTATATATGGTAAGTGCTGGTTGTTTACAGTATACATGGTAAGTAGTGAAAGAGGAGGGGGAGTGAATGGGCAATAGAATGCTTGATGATTGGCTGAATGTTTAAAATGGCTGACAGTATAAATGAAAGGATGACAGGTAAATCTGGGTGAATGTGAGGTGGCGAATGGTGGAATCTGGGGGGAGAAGAGAAAGAGTGGATTGCTTGGTGGGGTTTAGAGAGTTGTTTGCCGGGAGAGAGTGGAGAAGGAGGGGGGTGGAGTTCAGATTAGTATTGAGTAAAACCATATGCTTATGTGCCTTAAGAAGAAATCTTGTTAATCTTGTTAGCTTTGTTATCTTTAATAAATACTTAATTTGGTTTACCAAAGGCCTGATCCTTGGCTGGGGTTTCACAGACCAGAAGGGAGGGTAAGGTAATGACCAAGGCTGAAGGGAAACTGTAACAAATGTTGGCAGCGGTGAAGAGAATAACAATACCAGTATTCAGAGTCTCTGGGAATACTAGTATTAGGACGTGACTGGTGGTTGCCTAGCAGGGGGATCTGTTGAGATCTGTGCTAGAGCAGGGAGAGAAACAATAAAATAAAGTACAGTCCGGACTGGTGGAGTCCCTGGTGGTGCCTAGTGACAGGCAGTAGCCACGCGCAGGTAGGAACCTGACAGGGAGAGCCAGGGAAGGGCGTCACAAAGGGGTTTGGGAAAAGGCCAGAGATTCTCAGGAAAGACTGGAGTGGGCCAAATGTCAACCCCCAGCAAGGACACTGTTGGCTCAAGGGTCATTGGTGTTGTTGTTGGCTTCTGCACCCACTACAAATGTTGGGAATATTGCCTCTTCTCCATTGTTTCCCATAGGTGATGGGGGGGAACCATGGGAGCCCAGGAAAGACTGGGTAAAGGGAAATGTGACCCTCCCAGCAAGGACCCTGTTACCCCAAGGGTTATTGGTGGAAGTGGGCTTCTTCCCCCTACCAGAGCTTGGAGAAGTTACTTTTACAGTGGCCATGCTGGCTGGGACTGATGGGAGTTGTAGTTCAAAAAACTAACTTTTCCAAGCTCTGCCCCCTACACATATGCACATAAAGATTTTGGATGATGCAGCCTCTTCGCCTTTGGACAGAGCACTCCCTCCATTGACTTGCATAAGGGAAGGGGTGGTGGAGGAAAAAAACAGCATAGAGCCAGTGTGGTATAGTGGTTACAGTGCTGGACTGGTATATGGGAGAGCAAGGTTCATATCCCCGCTTGGTCATGAAGCACACTGGGTGACCTTAGGCCAGTCACTGTCTCTCAGCCTAACCTATCTCACAGGGTTGTTGTGAGGATAAAATCAGGAGGGGGGAGAACTATGTTTGTATGCCACCTTGAGCTCCTTGGAAGAAAGGTGAGATACAGATAACAACAACAACAACAATTATTATTATTATTATTCCAAGTGAAAAAAAAACACAAAATTCCTCCCCCAAATCACTGTGATTGGAGTACCCTGGAAAAAATATTTCATTGTGATTAAAACATAGACCTGTCAGCCAAAACAAAAGATCACCCCACCTCTCCATATCCTTCCCATTCAAAGTTGGAGTGTTGCCCTAGTCAGTTTGGTTTCACTTTTAAAAACACACACAATTGTTAGTTTTAAAATGCAGCATTTGGGGGGTACCCAAGTCCACAGAGCAACTGAGGACTTTAGGACCTCCCTGATCTGACTCCAAATGTCTTATTAATGGTTTAATCTGACTCAGGCATGTCAAAACCTCACCTGAATTACCTCTATTTGCCTCGTAATTTGGGCAGTACACAGAGGTGATATGCGATTCTAACAGATACTGTGGGGGTAAAATCAGACTG
Organism: Rhineura floridana; assembly: GCF_030035675.1. Taxonomy (NCBI): domain Eukaryota; kingdom Metazoa; phylum Chordata; class Lepidosauria; order Squamata; family Rhineuridae; genus Rhineura; species Rhineura floridana. Next base: position 133,905,685 of record NC_084480.1, read on the forward strand.
GGGCCCAAAGCTTTTCCTGCAGATGAATGAAATACAGACACACTGTGTGGGGCGCAGACATTACCAATGGGGTAATGTGAAAACCCATCTCCAGTGGTGTTCCATGCTTCAAGTGATCATTTCTAATTGCTCATTTGGCACCACTGATCTCATAGTATTCAATCTGTCATAGTATGCTTTGTTTCTACTAACATTGTGAGCCAGTCTAAGCATTACTGCTTGATCTCTTGACATCAACAAATTAGATGCACAGTAAAGAGAGGCTTTACAAAGTATTGTATTTCCCTTCCTCTCACATGTGGGAGAGTTGCTGTTTCTGTTCACACAGGGCAAGCTTTTCTTTGCTAAAGGCTAAAGGCTTGTTTTATCCAACATATGCTGTTAACCGAGCAAACAGCTTGCTTCAGACTTTGATGCTGGCAACAAAGGAGATTCTTAAGGTTTCCTCCCCTGCTCCTGAAATCATCTGTATCCATTTAAATATTTATTTTTATAGTACTTAAGGTGCTGGTGCTGAGCTATGGGTGTAAATCTAATAAATGTGAAAACAAAACAGCTACTCCTTGCTCCATGGTGAGAAAATAATGATGCAAAGATAAGATCAAAATCTTGCCCAATACCCATTACCGGGGGAATAGATGCGGCTCTTAGCAAGTGCAATCTATCTTGAGCTTGGAATGAATTGAAAATGTTTGACAGTCTAAAATCTCTTGAAGAGAGCAACTTGAAAGACATCTTCTTTCTAGCGCTGATCCTGAGGCCTGGTTTATATTAGATACAGACTTGGGATAAAGACTTTATCCATGTATGCCTCCCAGTAACCCTCGACACATTTACTGTGTGCATGGGTCAATACATTTGCAACATTAGTACAGGAGGGACCCGCTTACAGGTGCTCTGCTTACCGGTGTTCCGCTAATGCGGCGGCTTTCCTCAACTCTTTTAAAGTCGATTTTGCTGCTTCTGCGGCATTTTGCGGCATGTTCGCGTGATGCACCCCATTAAAGTCAATGGGGTTCCGCTTTATGGCGATTTCCACTTTACGGTGGGGGTCCGGAACAGAACCCACCATATAAGCGGGGCCCTACTGTACAGGAATATATGCACATAAGAGCCCTGCTAAATCAGAACAAAGGAAAGATAGGAGAGAGAGAAAGCACACTTCTCTGGCCTCACCTGGAGCCAAATTTCCTTCACCCATCCCCTCTCCAGAAAAGCAGGAACGCACAGAGATTTTTCATTGGTCCTTAGGTCTGTTTGCATCATCAGGCTAGGTGAGTTGTGCCTTATAAAGCAACTTTTCCATCCAACCTGGCCTCTCGATTGTAGCATGGAAACTCATATATCTGCCCTCTAGAAATGTGGGATTGGCCAGTTGCCCATCCTGGGGAGTGAGCAGGAATTCTGGGGATGTTTTCTGCAATTGGCTTCTATATCACCTTTTTTTACCTACTCCATACCTGATGTAATCATTGGGCAGGGTGTTTTATGGGCTGGTTGGAATGCTGATACAGCAGACGGGCAGCGTGGACGGGGAGAGAAAAACAGAATAGTGAGGACTCTGAAGCACCTCCATGATGAAGGCATATTGTCTAACTTACATTGCCAGCCAGCTTGACGGATGGGGAGCAGGATGTCATTTGGGCCCTGGAGACTTCATCCCTTTGAACGCTGGACACCAGCACCTTTAGACAAAAGGGCAAGGAAGAGCATGGAGCAGATAATGTACTGATCTATTGCTTGAAGCCAGGGAGCTCAGAGCCAGGCTACAGGGGATGCTGGGAAGAAGCTCCCATGTATCTTCCACACTTGGATCAGCTGGCCACTTGGACTGAGTTAATCATTCCAGCTCTCTGCAGTTCTTTGTGTATTGTAGTTAATAAAGCTGTGTGACTCTTTATCCCATCCATTATTTCATACCTTCCTTCCTGGGGTGTGAGGTCAAGTGACTCTGATACAAGTGACTCTGGTAATTCTCATTGGAGGAGAATACAACAAAGCAACTCCTTAAAAGACCTTTCAGTTCAACTCACCTGTGTGGGCCAAACACCAGCACTTTGCAGTTAGAAATGGGCAAATCTGTCAGTTTCAGTTTCTCAGGTTCTCATATTTACAGTATGAAAGTCAGTTCTCTACACTTCCACATCAGCTTGCAATTTTAAATTAAAAAGTCCTCATGAAAATTCATCAGCATTTTAGTGTGAATTTCCTCTAATTTACACATTTTATGCCATTTTCCCTAATATACATATTTTTGCAAAGCAATTTGCCCTAATATAAAGCATCTTTGTATGTCATTTTCACTAATATATGCATTTTTATGCACACTTTATCCTAGTGTATGCAGTTTTGAACATTACTTGTCTGACGTACTGCATGACAAGATTAAAATAAGTACGAATTTCAAATAATGGCTGTGTTCCACATTGTTTTGAAAAGTGCAGATTTGGAAGGTTCATTGTTAAATGTGAACTCAATTGAATTTATCCCCCATCTCTGCTTGCAACACAGATTCACTTTAAATCTTTACAGGCAGGTTTCACATTCCCAATAAGGATGGGATCTGCTGATTCAATAGCATTCTGTCAACCTATCAGGCTGGTATCAATTCAAGTTTGTTCTTTGCCCACAAGCCGCTGCTTTTACCATCTGGGTTTTTTTCCCTTGGAAAAATATATTGATATTTTAAAAGGATATATTGATAAATTGAAGGAAATATCAATAAAATGTCAATATTAATATCAATATCTTAGACACATTTTTTTTAAAAAAATCTGTTTCTGAACATGGCTGCAGAAAATCACTGCGTAAAAGCCTGATCCGCAACAATAGCAAATAAGTGAATTAAAGGGAAATTTGGTACTAAATCTGAATTGGCAGAATTCTGACACATCTCTACTCCCAAGTACATGCATGCAGAGATACACACAGTTTGTTTGTTTGTTTGTTTGCTTGTTTATTTATTTATTTATTGCACTTGCATACCACCCCATAGCTGAAGCTCTCTAGGTGGTTTACAGTTCCATAATTCACATCCCCTTCTTAATTCTCCATTGAACTGTTCATAGCATAATAATTATACTTCTCAACATTCCTATTCCCACCAGAGCATAGTAGATCAGGGAGGATGTCTGTTCGTTGTCCTTCTCTGCTTTGCAGGAACTTTTCATTTCCACTAAATCAATAATAAGCATCAGATTCCTGTGTGTGTTCAGTCAATGCTTCTTCCTTCCTTCACTAAAATCTTCAGTCCTGGAAGCATTCACCGGAAGGTTTTCATTTTTAGCTTTTGAAGAGAAGGGTAAAGGAGTGAATGAATCAGAATGTCAAATGCTTCTCACACAGTCTATTAACAGAACACTAATACGTCCCATCCTGAAAACCAATAAATAAAGATGTAAGCAAAATGAATACAGCAAATCTTTCCACAGTATTTCTGTATTAATTAGCAAATACGTATCTCATCTTCTCCCACCATCCCACCCCAAAACTGAAGAGGTCAGCAATCTTGGATAATTTTTAAATGATGTTTTATAGATTTTAACTCACCATTCACATTATCATTGACAGCAATAAATACCAGATAAGACACTTAAAATGTTCTGGCTACAGACAAGTTTTAAATTCTGTCTCTATTTGTCTTGCTAATTAGTGACTGTGTTGTGCCATGTAGATATAGTGCAAAGGGAGGATCAATGGATCAGCAGATGCCTTCACAGTCACTTATGCCAGCAAACACTAACGGGGGGGGGGGAGAGAGGAAGAAATGGGGGGGAATCAGGATCTCATTACAAGAGCAACAGAGTGGACCAGGAGTTCCCATTGTCCTCTGTCTCATATATCCAAAAAGGATATCTTTTCTTTCTTCCCTCCCCCATTTTACTCCCTCTCAGACATTCCCTTCCCCCCCTGCTGCCAGATGGCACTTCTGTCTTGCAGCAAAGAGCTCAAACTTGGTTTCTGAAGCTGCCACTCACTCCAAGCACATGAGGCTCTTCTCTCTCCCATCTGCCCCTCACCCTTTTCTGCCTCAGAACTTCAAATTCTGCCCAACTTTAAAAGCTACATACCCACAGTCTAGTGGGCTTTTCCAACCTCTTCTTGCAGTTTTAAAGGGAGCTATGAAAAATTCTCTGGTATTCCATTCCATCCCATCTCATTCCACAGAACATTCCATCTGGGGTATCATTGCCTCTCTTAGAGTGTGTGTATAGTACAGCATTTAAAAGGTTAATAGTAGAGATTAAAAAGGAAGCCTACAGAACCTGTTGGGAGACTCTCTAGACTTTCCTGTTCATCTCTATAGTATTAAAATTTTAAATGTTCTTGCACCTTGTTCCTAACTGAAATATCAACTCAGATGAAAGCTGAAGTTAGCAGAGAAATGAAGACAGGTCAGAACTGTATTCTAGTTTGACAGAATGCTAATGGATCAGAACCAGCAAGCAGTGTCAAACCCTACACATAGCTGAGCTGGAAAAAAATCATCTGCACAAGACTTATTTGTGTGTGTGTGTGTGTGTGACTTTTGTCTCCTCTCCTCAAACAGACAATAACATTGAGGGAAGATGCCCACCTGATAGGCAATTACCTGGCTCATTTACATTTGACATCATTGATGCAATACAGTAGGGCCCCACTTATATGGCGGGTTCCATTCCAGACCCCCGCTGTAAAGCGGAAGTCGCCATAAAACGGAACCCCATTGACTTTAATGGGGCGCGTCGCACGAAAATGCCGCAAAATCGGCTTTAAAACGGGAAGACAGGCACCGCATTAGCGGAAGGCCGGGAAGCGGATCACCGGTAAGTGGGGCCCTACTGTAATAGTGTGCTAGTGGTAGATTTATACACTATCCACACATCATGCCACTTTATTATTTATTATTTATTTATTATTTAATTAATTACATTTTTAAACCGCCCTATAGCAACAGGGCGGTTCATGACAGATGCTCTTGGAGGTCGCTGATTCATAGGGTCACCATAAGTCGTAATCGACTTAAAGGCACATAATAACAACAATAATAACTTCCCGAGGAAGTGCGCCTGGCACCAACTCTGCTTTCTTTTCGGCGCCAGGTTAAAACCTTCCTATTCTCTGAAGCATTTTAATTTAAATTGACTTAATTTTAAAAATGTTATTGTATTGATTTTAGACTGTATTATTTTGTATTACATTGTGTCATTTATTGTATTTCCTATGTTATTGTATTTCTATGTTCACCGCCCAGAGAGCTATTGCTAGTCGGGCGGTATATAAATTTAATAAATAAATAAATAAATAAATAAATAAATTTGAATAATGAATGTGTTCACTGGCCTGGAAGCCTGCCTAGCTTCATCATATCATATCATCATATTTATCAAGAAAATGGACACATATTGCCTATGTCAATCAGATGGAGGACACACATTCATCAGCAGAGCATTTAATTGTTTTATTTTCAAATTTACAGTGTACGAACAACTCCTGTTTCCTCACTTAGAAAGGACAGTAAAATAATGTGTAATGCAACACAGATTTACTGATGTGTTTCATATCACATGCTTGATAAGCCATTCTTGATTGATGGGAAGAAGAAACAATTACTCTTTAATCGAAGAGATCTTCCACCTGCAAATTTATAGACACATAGACAATGCTACTATCTTGGTAAATCTTTTAGACAAACACATAAGTTTCAGTAGTTTTTTTTCCCATTCTCCAAAGCTTTAACCTTCAGCATTTCTATGTTTCATTAGAGACAATGCTAATAAAGATCGCATTTTCCATAATTAATAGTGAAAATGTAAGTAAAATAATGAGACCTACTGGTCTAAGGCGGTGCTTTCTGAATATTCTACTTTCAGGAAATACTTTTCAAAATGATTCTTGAGAAATTCTTGTGTATTGTAAAAGATTGTTGAACACATTCTACAAGGCATGCTTAATACATGTGGGATGCCAGCTTTTGGGCCTCACCGTTACACTCCTGCTTGATTCAGGGTAGATCTGAAGCACACCAAACACTCATACTGTGGGTGCATATTTCAATACAAGAGTATCAGTGACAACAAGCTGCCCCCCCGAACCTTGTCTACTATTTCTGATCTTCCTACTATTTATTTTATTTATTTATTTATTTATTTATTAAATTTATATACCGCCCGACTAGCAATAGCTCTCTGGGCGGTGAACATAAAATAGCATAAAAATACAATGAATAACAAAATAATACTAAAATACAATCAACAATCCAATACAATAAACATTTTTAAAAGTAAATCAGTGTAACTTAAAATGCTTCAGAGAATAGGAAGGTTTTGACCTGGCGCCGGAAGGAGAGCAGAGTCGGCGCCAGGCGTACTTCCTCGGGGAGACTGTTCCATAGTTCGGGGGCCACCACTGAGAAGGCCCTAGATCTTGTCATCACCCTCCGGGCCTCCCTGTGAGTTGGAACCCGGAGGAGGGCCTTCGTAGCAGAACGTAGTGCACGGGCCGGTTCATATCGGAAGAGGCGTTCCGCAAGGTATCGTGGTCCCGCACCGTATAAGGCTTTATAGGTTAATACCAACACTTTGAATCTAGCCCGGAAACATATTGGCAACCAGTGCAAGCTGGCCAGAACAGGTGTTATATGCTCGGACCGCTTGGTCCTTGTCAGCAATCTGGCCGCCGCATTTTGCACTAGTTGTAGCTTCCGAACTGTCTTCAAAGGTAGCCCTACGTAAAGCGCATTACAGTAATCCAAACCAGAGCATGTACCACTGATGTAAGGTCCTCTTTACTCAAATAGGGACGTAGCTGGGCTACCAACCGAAGTTGGTAAAACGCATTCCTAACCACAGAGGCTACTTGAGCCTCAAGTGAGAGGGAAGAGTCTAAAAAGACTCCCAGACAACGAACCCGGTCCTTTAGGGGGAGTGTAACCCTGTCCAGGACAGGGTATATATCCACCATCCGATCAGAGAACCCGTCCACCAACAGCATTTCAGTCTTGTCTGGATTGAGCTTCAGTTTGTTAACTCTCATCCAGTCCATTGTCGCGGCCAGGCAACGGTTCAGCAAATCGACAGCCTCACCTGAAGAAGATGAAAAGGAGAAGTAGAGCTGCGTGTCATCAGCATACTGATGACAACGCACTCCAAAACTCCTGATGACCTCTCCCAATGGCTTCATGTAGATATTAAAAAGCAGGGGGGCCAAAACTGACCCCTGCGGGACCCCATATTGGAGAGCCCGCGGTGTCGAGCAATGTTCCCCAAGCACTACCTTCTGGAGATGACCCGCCAAGTAGGAGCGGAACCACTGCCAAGCAGTACCTCCAACTCCCAACTCCGCGAGCCTCTCCAGAAGGATACCATGGTCAATGGTATCAAAAGCCGCTGAGAGATCAAGGAGAATCAACAGAGTTACACTCCCTCTGTCTCTTTCCCGACATAGGTCATCGTACAGGGCGACCAAGGCTGTCTCAGTGCCAAAACCGGGCCTAAAACCCGATTGAAATGGATCTAGATAATCAGTTTCATCCAATAGCGCCTGGAGCTGGCCAGCAACCACCCGTTCCAAGACCTTGCCCAGGAATGGAACATTCGCCACTGGCCTGTAGCTGTTAAAATTGTCTGGGTCCAAGGAAGGCTTTTTCAGGAGTGGTCTCACCACTGCCTCTTTCAGACAGCCCGGGACCACTCCCTCTCGTAAAGAGGCATTTATCACTTCCTTGGCCCAGCTACCTGTTCCATTCCTACTAGTTTTTATCAGCCAGGAGGGGCAAGGATCCAGTACCGAAGTGGTTGCACGTACCTGTCCAAGCACCTTGTCCACGTCCTCGAGTTGAACCAACTGAAGCTCATCCAACAAAACAGGACAAGACTGTGCTCCGGACATCTCACTAGGATCTACTGCTATAACTTGAGAGTCTAGGTCCCGGCGGATACATGAGATCTTATTCTGGAAGTGATCGGCAAACTGATTACAGCGGGCCTCCGATGATTCCACCGTGTCCGGAGGGTTTGAATGGAGAAGCCCCCGGACAACTCGAAAGAGCTCCGCTGGGCGGCAAAGAGATGATTTAATAGTGGCAGCAAAATGATGTTTTTTAGCTGCCTTCATTGCTCCTACATAGAGCTTAGTCGAAGCACTAACCAGCGCATAATTGTATCCGTCGGGAGTTCGTCTCCATTTCCGCTCAAGCCTCCTCCTATCATCGCTCTCAGCTCCGGAGTATACCATGGAGCTGTATGAGCTCTACACAGGAGAGGGCGTGCAGGAGCGATCGTGTTTACAGCCCGGGTCATCTCCGTATTCCACAGAGCGACCAGGGCTTCAGCAGGAGCGCCAGTCCTATCAGCCGGAAAATCCCCCAGAGCCCTTTGAAAACCTTCAGGATCCATTAGTCTCCGGGGGCGGACCATTTTAATAGGTCCCCCACCCTTGCAGAGGGAAGAGGTTACTGAAAGTCTAAACTTCAGCAAGCAGTGGTCTGTCCATGACAAAGGGAGTGTGGTAAAACTCCCCACATCCAGATCACTTTCCCCATGCTCAGTAGCAAAAACAAGGTCTAGAGTGTGCCCCGATACATGTGTTGGACCACTAACATATTGAGACAGCCCCATGGCTGTCATGGAAGCCATGAAGTCCTGAGCCGCGCCAGACAAAGTGGTCTCGGCATGAATGTTGAAATCCCCCAGTACTATTAGTCTAAATCCTTTCAAGGTGGGTCCCAGGATTTCAAAGCAAAACAAAGCAAAGCTCTGGTCTAGCAGCATTCAAATTCCAGGGTTCATCAGTTTATAAATTACTGGCCTAGGGACATGAACCTTGTTCAGGGTCTGAGACCCCCCCTTCTCTAGATGAGTATGGGAAAAAAAGAACTGCAGCTTGTAGCAGGTTGGTATCCTCCAGATGTTTTGGACCACAACTTCCATCATCCCTGACTATTGGCCATGTTGGTTGGGGCTGATGGGAGTTATAGTCCAAAGCATCTGGAAGTCCCCAGGTTGGAGAAGGCTAGCTTAGAGAAATTTTCATGAAAGATAGATTTGTCAGTATCTAAACAGAATCTCCTGTTCAGAACAAGCAGGAAGAGATAGCCATCACCTTCATGCCCAGTTTGTTTAACTTCTAGAAGCATCTACCTGGCTGCTCTTCAAAACAGATCCAGCAAGGCACCTCTGAAAAGATGAGAAATAGCACTGGCCTCTGCCAAAGCTTTGCCATGTTAAGCAGGTCAATGTAAAGAAGAAGGGAGGGGGAGATCTCGAAACCTCTCCAAATTAAAATCTCATGAAAACAGAGGCCTGTGTATACTGCAATGATTTGGAACACTGAGAGGCCCCAGGTCATGTGTGATAAGCGTATTAATTTTTTGTAAATGTTGGAGATGTTTTAAATGTTTTTATTTTATTTCTGATTGCATAGTTTTGCTGCTTTGTTGATTGCTGCCTGGGGCTCCTTTGAGAGGAAGGGTGGGATAGAAGCCAAGTAGATAATGTGAGCATTTTCAATTTAACCCCTTCCACAGGATTACAGTAAGAAAAAAAATCAATTACAACTGTAGGGCTCTGCATTCATATGTCACAGAATTGGCTACTATCTCATCCGACCCAGACATTGTACCTCAAAGAAAACTGACAGATTGAAAATGTAATCCTAGGCACATCTAAGGACATAAGAAGAACCCTGCTGAATCAGGGCAAAGGCCCATCAAGTCCAGGATCCTGTTCTCACAATGGCCAACCACAATGGCCTATGAGAAGACAGAAAGCAGGACCTGAGTGCCATAGCACTCTCTCCATTTGTGATTTCCAGCAACTTGTATTCAGTGGCATACTGCTAGAGACAGAACATAGTCATCATTATTATAGCCTTATCTCCATACCTATACTCAGAAGTAAGCCCTCTTACTTTCAATGTGGCATGCTCCCAAGTAAGTGAGTATAGTCTTAAAGCCTACCATATAGGTCTGCCCTGTAAAAATCAGTGAATCAAAATGGGGCAATTCTCCTCCCATAAAATAGAATAGTAGATAATAACCTGTTCTGGATGGGGTTGCACTCCCCTTGAAGGAGCAGGTCCGCAGTTTGGGAGTCCTCCTGCATCCTGCCCTGCTGCTTGAATATCAGGTGGCTGCGGTAGCCAGGAGTGCTTTTGGCCAACTCAAACTGGTCTACCAGCTACGTCCATTCCTGGAGGCAGTTGACTTGGTCACGGTGACGCATGCATTGGTGACATTGAGGCTTGATTACTATAACACACTCTATGTGGGGCCGCCTTTGAAAACGGTTTGGAAATTACAGTTGGTTCAAAATGCAGCAGCCAGAATGTTAACTGGAGCACGGCACAGGGAGCATATTACCCCTGTGTTTTATGGGTTCCACTGGCTCCCAATTTGTTTCCAGGCCCAATTCAAAGTGCTGGTTCTGACCTTTAAAGCCCTAAACGGCCTTGGACCAATGTACCTGAGGGACCACTTACGCCCATATGTACCTGCTCGGGATTTAAGATCATCTGCCTCTGGTCTCCTCTGCATGCCTGGAGTGAAAGACTGACAGGCATGCGGGAGAGAGCTTTTTCAGCTGTGGCCCCCAAACTTTGGAACACCCTACCCCAAGAAGGCCGCTCTGCTCCCTCCTTGATGGTTTTCTGGAGACTTCTGAAAATGATCTTGTTCCGGAGAGCCTTTGGGAGGGACTGAAGGTAGAGCCTGACACTGATTTTATGATTTTATGCCTTTTACGTTAAATTTTACCCTTGTAGTCCCCTTTAGTACCACTCCTTATATATATATGAACGTAATATATATATATATAGTATTTTATGTATTTTAATTTATTTCAATGTTTTTGTAATTTTATTGTTTACAATTTTATTATGTACGTGTTTGATTTTATTTTTGTAAGCCACCGTGAGTGCCCTATTATAGGGTAGAAGGAAGGGATAGACATATTTCAAATAAATAAATAAATAAAATTGTTTACTCTGACTTTTCCTGTGTATTTTGAGTATATTTTAGATAATATGTTCCTGATTTTTATTCCCGATTGCATTTTGGAGATTACTTCCTTCAAAAAAAACCCCGTTCTAAACTAAAAGATATCCATAGCCAAAACCACCAAAGGGGAGGCATTGCTCTTACACTATTGCACAATATTTAATAGGCTTCTGATTGGATCTGCAATATGCCTATGAGGAACAAAGCTTGTTTGGTCCACCCCTATTAATTTACTAAGAAGCCTCTTCAGTCTTTCACCACTATTGAAGCAAATATTTTATAGTCCTGATTAATTAATGATATTGGTCTATATGAATCAACCCTCTCAAGATCTTTAAAAGGTTTTGGGATAGTTATAATCCTAGTTTCTAACCATGTTTTTGGAAGGGGGGGATCCTTCTAATGTCATTAAATAGCCTGGTTAAATTTGGAAGGAGTTCTTTATGTGTTTTATAATATAAATAATTAAATCCACAGGTCCGGGGGCCTTCCTGATTTTAGATTCTTTGTTATATCCTTCATTTCTCTTGTAATCTGATCTTCTAACATTGATCTATCCTCTTCAGTCAACTGTGGTAAGTTCACTGAGTTCAAATATTTCCTAATTGTTTCCAACAGGGGAGTTGTTGAGCTATACAAGTTCTTATAACACTTCAGAAATTTTCCACTGATGCTCTCAGTGGAATATGCGCTCGTCCCATCATCCCTAACTAAGTTTTTTACTCTGGCTCTCCTTTTTTTTCTTATTGTGACGTTGAGCTAATAGCTTCAAGCCTTTACCCCCATATTCACACCTTTGCTTCAGATATGATAAGTTTACTATTACTCATTTTATTTCCAAAGCCTCTAATACCCTTCGCTTAGTTTCCAACTGTATATAGATTCTGTATGTCCCTGTTCTCTTAATGTCAATGCCAGTTCCTCTATTTACCTTTCCAGCTTCTCAATGTCTGCTCTTCTATTCTTATTTAATATGCTATATTCCGTAATACTAATTCCTCTGATTACAGCCTTTTTTGCTTCCCCTAGAAGAACACTATTTATACCTTCCACATCATTTTCTTTAAAATAATTTTGTATCGATTCATGCAATTTCTCTCTGCATTCTTGATTTGTTACTACCACTGCAGGGAATGTCCATGCAAAGGAGGTAGGGTTGGCTCTATTTAGAGCCAGCCTTACCTCCACCAGGACATGATCTGTTATCTTTATTTGTCCTATATCTGAATATGTAACCCACTCCAAAAGGGAACCGGATATCAGAATAAAGTCTATCTGTGTGTTTGTATTGTGGGGAACAGAGTGAAATGTGCAAGTTTTATCAGTAAATAAATTATTTATTGAAATAATTGCAGCATTTTAAACTGTTTTCTCACCTCCCTCAATTGAATCTGGTGTTCCCTCAATTTCCTTATCTCTCCTTGAGAGTGGCCACAAATATTCCAATTTAAATCCCCACCTAATATAATTTCCCTCTGAGCAAATCTCATTAATTTGGCAAATATAGATAATAAATAATTTAACTGGTTTTTATTAGATGGATATATCGAGCCAACTGTCAACTGTCTAGTGTTATTCATGAAACCTTGTAAAAAGTATAAATCTTCTATTTTTATCTCTTAATATTTTGGTCACTTTAAAGTCTAAATTAGGTTTAAAAATTACAGCTGTACCCCTTGACTTAGCAGTACCTTTTTGCTATATATTGTGGCCCAAACCACTTGTGCCTGAATAATGGCTCTGTTTGCTGCGCCTTATGAGTTTCTTGCAGGAAAATTATATTTGCTTTCATTGCACTAACATAATTAGTCAACCTTCTTTTAAATGAGTCTCCCATAGGGTTGCCATATTGCCCGGTTAGCTGGGTTTTACCTGCCACCTGGTGCCTGTTTAGCCCCTTAGGTGGCCTGGATTCTCAGCTTTAATTTAAAAAAAAAATAAGTTTCTAGGTGGTCCGGTTCTCGAGATATACATAAAAACATCAGCCGCCCCCATGACTGTTAAATCTTTCTTTTAACAGTACTGTATAGCACTTTGTAGCTTTAACCCCACCCATTCAGGATTGCAGCCAATCAGTGAAGCCAGGGTTGCATTTGGTTGACCTGAGGCAGTGTCTAGAAAACCTCATTGCAATGCCAGAAAATGGTGGTTCCCCCCCCCCGTTTATCTGAAAATCTCATAAATTGGGTAAGTATATACATTTCAGGTTTTTTTCCTCTTGTGTGCAGGAGTCATATCCTGGGCAGTGTTTTGAAAACCTTCCCAATACTTGCTTTTGTAAAAGCAATGCTAATCCCGTATGCCCAGAGTAAATCTCATTGAATTCAATAGCACTTACTTTTGAGTAGACATGGTTATGAATGTGCTGTAAATCAATGGGACTTTGGAGTGAATGTAAAAAAGAATTGTGTTTGTGTTCTAACGCTTTCTGTCCACCTCTCCAGTCCTATTTTAAAGCAAGTAGGCAGGGCTTACTTAGGTATTACAGCTTTTATTCTGTAGGAAACTAATACTGATTTTTTTAAAACTAATACTGATTTTTCTGCAGTATGGGCTGTATGTATTTATACATCTGCAGTGTGTGTGTGTGTAGGGTTGGAAACCAAGGCAGCTCACAACAAGAAATAAAGCCGTTTAAAATCCAATAACCATAAAAACAAGTATAAACAATTGCAAAACAGCATAAAGTGGCATGATTCAGAATTTTGGGTTATGTGAATGAAGTTGCTTATCACTTGAGGTTGCACTTCTGACCCTGTTTGAGTAAGCCCCACTGAATACAGTGGGACTTGCTTCTGAATAAATAAACCTAGCATTGCACTATAAATATCTTTACAGTTTGTGTAAATAATAAATATATTTGATAGTCATGCTTATATAAATATTTCTTCATTTATCATATTTTTAGTTTTTGGTTAGGAATCCTGACTTGTTGTGAGATGCTTAGTTTTCTGCCTTACTCATAGGAATCTTGTGGTGGTTGGTATGGTGTTGCATTTAAGAAATCATGGTACAAAATGGCCTGAATCAGTGTAAGGCAGATTTCTTGGTTCCTAAAAGTGGGAAGAGACTCAAGGGCCACAGTGACTCCAACATTTATTTATGTATTTTTATTTACAACATTTATATACTGCTTTATTGTAAAAAATTTCAAAGTGGTTTACAGAAAGAATTAAAACAATAAAATTATTGGCAAAAGCGTTAAGGACAGATACTTAAAAACATTCAAAATAATAAAACCAACAACGAGTTAAAAACAGATTTAAAAACACAATAGCTTCCACATGCCTGCAGAGGCTTGCCTTAAGAAAACTGATTTTAGCAGGTGCTGAAAAGAGGCATCTGCCTAATGTCAATAGGCAAGGAGTTCCAAAGCGTAGGTGCTGCCACTTTACAGGACTGATTTCTTACAAGAGCAGAACAAGTACTGTACTATGTGGCATCCATAACATGGAAATCACAGCTTGAACTTGGCCTGGTAGCAAATCAGCAACCAATGCAGATTTCAGAGCAGAGGTATTATGTGCTGATAGGATCTCACTAATGTCAGCAATTGTGCTGCAGCATCCTGCATTGACTGCAGTTCCCGGGTCAGGTTGTGCTGCATGGGGATTTCTGTGACCTTGGCTGACTGGCTGCTAGGATTTTTTTAGTTTGGGTTTTTGGTTATGAATCCTGACTGGTTGTGGGATGCTGAGTTTTCTGCCTTACTCATAGGAATCTTGTTGTGGTTGGTATGGTATTACATTTAGGAAAGTGTTACTGCCTTTTGTGTTTTTTTTTCCTATTTGCATTTCACTTATCTTTAACCTCACTCCGTTACAGCCATAGAAGCAACAGCAGCATATGCAAGGTAATTAACTCCCATTAGTGATAAGAGCAAGAATTTATAATTATTATTTTAATTAAAACAAGAGGCTTATGAGTACTTTGAAGAGGACCAGATATTTATTTTCTTTCTGAGCCCAGAACTGGGTCTTTCATGATGCCCAGTGAGGGGGGGGGGAGCAGGAGAGTAGTCGATAAGACAGTCATCCTGGCATTGGTAATCTAATTAGCAAGGTATGTGTGGGGTTGTTGCACACTTCCAGGCCCAGTTTCATTTTGAGTATGGAGGTGGAAACTGTGTAGATGTGGTTGATCAAAGGGAGAAGAAATGTTGAGTTAAGCAAAGCTCTGCTTTTATAAAACCTAAGAAACGTACAGATACTTTGAATGTCTGAGTGCCTGCACCAGTGGAATACTGGAGGAACTTGTAAAATTTGCTGCAACAGTATTTAGAAAGGAGCATGTGGTGTGAAAGACTCCTTTTCCTAACACTTCGGCTTCTTGTTTTTCTTCACCCACCACATCTCTGAAATATATCGTATATGTAATGGTTAACCATACTTAAAAATGTAAATAAGTTTATTTCGGTCAATGACCAGCAAAGGTTAACCATATTGCTGCCCTGACTTACTTTATGTTTGTTGCTATTTTGTGTTTTTATTATGTTTTTATATTGATTGTGTATTTTTATTGTTTTTATTATATTTGTAAGCTGTGCTGAACTCTGTTTTTAACAGCAGAAGGGCAGGATATAAATCCTCTTAATCAATCAATAAATATTCCATAGTGTTGGAAAGTAGAGTCTAGGCATTTAAGGCTGAAAATGTTGCTTTTTAAAAAAAGATTTCTCACATCTTTCCCCAGTTTTTGGTGGTAATCCCTAGGCACAAAAACAAAACAAGTGGACAATCCAAATATTAATATGCAAATAATTTGCATAATATGCAAATAATATGCAAATAATTTGCATAATATGCAAATTAGCCTGTCCGGATTTGTGGAACTGGAATATGGCAACCCTAGTCTCCCATTCCTTTCACATTTAAAATTATCACTTTAAGATCTGTCCCCTCCATGAGTTACATATTTTTTCTTAATGATTCCCCCATTACTGATCCTCTATCTTCATTACCCATTACACTGTACTGATTTTTCATTGACGTAAACTCTTTTCGGCACATTTCCATTCCATAAAAACAACCCTTCCTTTAACCAAAAATTGAGAACCTTAACCTCCTGTTCCCACTCCTGGCATAAGTATTGCCAGGACTATAGCTTGGGTAATACGCTTCATTTTTTTCTACTAAATTTTCTTTGGGGGGGGGATTTCCTCATTTCATATTCTTTCATTATTCCCCCCCCCACTCTTGTGGTCTGCTGGAGAAGGAACAGACACTTTTGCCAAAACTCTAATCTGATCGCTTGTAGAGGGCTATTAAATTTAGGCTGAGGGCCATATAAAATTAAGATAAGGGCCATATTGCACATTAACTCCTGGTATAGGGAGATGGGAAAATCCACAAAAATAAACAGGAAGCTTTTTCATATCCCTACATGTCATAAAATGCAATAAATGACAAGATAGATTCAAAATGTTCCATTTTTTAAACAACGGCATTCCAGAATCTGATATTTGGGCCTGTTGCCCTTGGTTTTCAAATTTTTGCAAACTTTCCTTACTAGTACATTGTAAACCTTTTACAGCACATCTGATGCAAACGTTCCAAGTTTATGGGGGCTTGTCATTTTCAACAATGTCTTTCATTAATCAAACTGATTTTAAAATAGATTTTAAACACTGAGGGTTGTCTGAAAATGGCATCCATCCCATTCAGCGTTTATCTCCAGGGATCAAGCAATTGCAAAATATTACATAACGTATGTAGGCAGAAAAATCAATGTGAAACCATAAAGTTCATCCTATAGGTTTGATAGTGCGCACATCCTACCATAAATTAACAAGCTTCAGTTACCAAGCTGCAAAAAAGGAAAAGATTCTAAAATGCATCTTACATTTAATGCTATATATTTGATTCCCCAGCCAGAAATGTGCCATTCACCAATAAAACCAGATGTTAGACAATAATAAAAGTAAAAAGCCAGTCTTCTTGACCTAAAAATATGTATGTGTGTGCATGTGTGTATTGGGGAGTGAGTATTAAACCCATCTAGCCAGATATACTGCTGACTTGTACAGGAACAAGTTTCCATAGCTACGGTGGCTTGATGACAAGCTTCTTATCTGCTGATACAAAAGAGGATACAGTAATGGCTTCTTCTGCTGGAGTCTACCCCATCCTGTGGCTCACAGTGCCCATTCCCAAGGCTAGAGGCTAGTGTTGCCAGGTCTCCAGGTTTTACCTAGAGACTCCTTTTTGGGGGGTCCTTCCTGGGTCTCCAGGTGAGACACTCAATCTCTGGTTTCTGGTCAGATGGGGGGCATGACAACAGACCAAAATCTCCCTTCCTCAGAGTGATACAGGCTCATTGTTGCACCCCCCCCACCTTCAGAACTGGCTGCATCCCATTGGGAGGCAAGGAGGAGGCAGTTCCTCCTCCCATCCCAATGGGATGCAGCTGGCTCCAGGGACCACCCCATGAAATCACTAGCGCCCAATCCTGAAATCTCAGAGTTTGGGATGTTTCTGACCTGGCAATCCCATTAAAGTACCATCAATGCCTTACCAACAAAAAGCATCCCTATAGGCTGTCTTTTGCCAGCAAGCTGCAAATGCTACAATTCTTTTCTCTTTCTTTTGTTGGACTGCAAAATTGTTTCCTTTGGCCCACAGTCAGAATATTATTGCCCACTATCAAATGCCAGACTATCTTAAAAACATACACACAGAGAGAGATTTAGCATACCCAATATGCAAAACTGATTGAAAGACTGTAGTCTAAATCAAGACATGATTTACCCCTGAATCAAATGTCCAAAGTAAATCTCACAAATTAATTGAATTAGACGATTGGAAATGATGCAGATTTCAGTTTATGATAGACTTTTTTGAGAGGGGGGAAATGTTGACAATTTAAATATTTGTTCTTAATGATGACTCATAATTTATCATGCAATGTGACAAAATCGTAAGTGTGAATATTCATGTTCAAATATTGAAAGACTGCACCCATAAACTCTCCAGGCCAGTGTAAGCAGACCTAAAGCTGTGACCAACTGAACTGAATGCAGAAGCCCACTAGTCATATATGATAGCTCACTGGGAGCTGGGTAATCTGCCAGTTTTTGCTGATGGACTGGAAATACAAACATGATAAAGCTGCCAAGCACCTGCTTGATAATGATATTATCATTACTACTACTACTACTGCTACTACTACTTGTTAGTCACTTGTTACCTGAAGGTCTCCAAGGCACTTACAACATTGTTAGAAACACAAATAAATATATCATACAATATAAACAACAATAAAACAGCAGCAACAACCCTCATACAGCCACATGAAACTTTGGCAGCACACTAATAACAAACGGGATCACCCTAGTCTATTCCTGCAATTCTACATTTGGCTTGGTGGGTGACAAGTTGGTTCAGACCAGACAAAAGGCAATC
The DNA here is from genome assembly GCF_030035675.1 of Rhineura floridana. Classification (NCBI taxonomy): domain Eukaryota; kingdom Metazoa; phylum Chordata; class Lepidosauria; order Squamata; family Rhineuridae; genus Rhineura; species Rhineura floridana. Next base: position 133,924,060 of record NC_084480.1, read on the forward strand.
CACTTGCTGGAACAAGACCTGACCATTAAAAAAGCATACTGTATGGGCTGGGGTGCTATGAACCAAGTGTAAATAATGATTCCAATTGTGACCCATCACATTCTGCTGCCATGCCCACTCCCACTCTTTCTCACACTGACTGTGGGGTTTGGTTGCAGTGGATATATGCAAATAGTGTCCGCTCTGGGTGAATGCAACTGTATTAATATCTTCTGTTTCACCTCGTACGGTGCTCTCCTTATTTATCTAAATTCAGTCAGAGAAAATATTGTGGCAGAAGAGTAAAAATATTCACCCTTCGCATCTAAGAGTCACATGATGAGGCCAGCCTCCTGACAAGGCCAGCACTGCCACTACCTGATGATCCACACCTTGTCATTTCTGTTTCTAGCCCACAAGCTAGAGAAGTGCATGACTAGTTATAGATCAGGGGTGGGGAACCTGTTTCAGCCCAATCACCAAATTCCCTTCTGGGCAGCATTCCATGGGCACGTGCAAGTGGTGCACAGGTCCAGAGGCAAAAGTGACTGAAGCAACGTATGTCAATTTTACCTTTCTAGCATAGGCTAGTTTCTACACACATACCTCTACTCTCTATCCAGGCAAGCAAGAGGGTGTTAGAGTTCAAGGATGCATTTCAGCCAGGCCAAAACATGAAGTATGAAGCAGAATTAGTGAGAGGAGTGGCCTAGGCAGAGTTCCAAGGGCCAGATACAGTGGCCTATGGGAATGAATTTGGTTCCCCAACCCGACATGTTGGGGAGGCTTTAGACTTCAGAGCAGGGCGTGTGACTCCTGCACTGCATGCAAACCATTTCTTAACATTATGGGAGTTTTTAAAAGATGGTTCCTCTTCTTCAGGTTAAGTAGTTCAGACTTTTTTGAGAAAAACAAAGAATTTCAATTCAATTAGTAACATTCTTTGGATGGTTGGTGTATGTGTGTTAGTGTGTCTGTGTGTCCATCCCACACATTCCCATGTTCTCACCAGATTTGTCCTCAAAATTTGAAGTATTTTTTTCAGATTTGTTTTAGTATTTTAAAATTGCAAACTGCCTTGGTAGGAAGGCAGTGTACAAATGCAGTCAAACCATCATGTGGAGGTTCCTCTTCACTTGAAATGATCTAAAGAATTTCAAGAGATGTCTTGAAGTAGTTTGCATGCAGGGACAGCTGCAAAATAATAATAATAATAATAAAACCAGTGTGGTTTAATAGTTAGAGTGTTGGACCTGGAAGACCAGGGTTTGAATCCCCACTCAGCCATTGGGCCAGTCACTGCCTCTCAGCCTATCCTACCCTACATGGTCATTGCGGGGATTAAACAAGGAGGGTGAGAACCATGTATTCCATCTTGAGTTTCTTGGAGAAAAGGCAGGATATAAATAAATAAATAAATAAAATTAGAAGTCCTGCTACTTACCCATAAACCCTTGGGTAATACTGCTTTTTTCTCCACTTCATGAGGGTGATCACTTAAGACATTACTAAAGTGATATAGGATCCAGACATACAGAAGTGGCTCTTTTTGGAAATGTATGAACTGGACTTTTTATAAATTGGTGTGGTGGGCAACAAATTTGCATCTCCAGGTTTTTGTTTGTTTTTAAAGAACACTATTACCAAAAACCCTTTATATACACAATGGGTTGGATCTGTTCAATGAGAGTGGAAGGGGATGAGCTGCAAGGAAGCTTCTTCATTCCATTATCACAGCAGGTGGGCAGCCTGCAATGATAATTATTTGGCAAGGTGTAATTGGGGGGGAATCATTTTTGGCATCTCTATTTGCTTTGCTTTCAATTCATTATTGTCTCATATCCTTCCTTTCGTGACTGTTTCATTCACTTTTCATTTCTTGATCTTTTTGTTTCAACATTACTTACAATGGAGACCCAGCCTCTAGTCTCTTGCCTATAAGTTTTGGAGGGGTTTTTAATCTAAGTCATACAATATTTTCCAGTGTTTCCTAGCAATAATTAGGTGAGTGCCTTCCCCACAAGTGCATCTAAGACAGTGAACACACTACTCACCTACAGCAAAATGTTTCCATTAGACACACCAGGGGGGTAGCAGAGCAGATTGATCTGTTAATCAGTTGTGAGATCTCTTTGAAGCTGATTTAAACAAAACAAAACACTCAACCTGATCCTACCAGGTTCTACAGTAAAAAGGGGCAGGTGTTGACTAGCATTGTGTGCCCCCATTTTCAGAAAAGAGAGGTGAAGTTGCATTGGAACCAGCAGACCAGTGAGTGTGTTTCTACCCTAAGCCTGCCACTCATTACAGCACAACAGGCATTTGCAGAAAGTGAATGACCAAATCATCTGATAGAAAAGAGGGAAGCTTTTTCTAAGCACACCAAACCCTATTTTATTTTCATACTCAGCTGTTATAAATTTAGGTCCTTTTCAGACATTACCTAGCAATGGGTTTGTATATAGCTGCAAGTGTTCTAGTTCTGATCCTACTCTTATGTTCACTGATCTGTGAAGTTAAATCTGTTCTTATTTGTTCCACGCATGCATATAGCCAAGGATGTACAATCACACAAACTATATTTGTGGACTGAGATGTAGCAAAATCCCTCACAAAATGTCTTTAGTATCTTTAGAATTAATGAATTGTTTTGAAACAAGGTAAGTATTTATCACATATAAAATGTGCATTTTTACCCCTAGCAATAGGTTCTCTGAATGTAGTATTTTATCCTTCAGGTTGGATGACTTCTTACATCCTATGTGTTGGAAGTTTCACTTCAATCAATGCATAGCCTCGCTGTGTGCTCTGAATCTATTGACCATTAGGGGTAAAAGATTAGCCACTAGAGTGGCTGTATGGATTTTTTGCATTCTGCAATGATACATTGAAAATAGTCCCCCATGCCATTCTGCCACTTCCCATTAGCTCATTTCAAAACAAAACCTTACAAAACATAGTCCTGAACTCAGAAATGCTTCCTTAACAACCTTCTAAGTTTTCATGGCGATGCACAAAACACTCAGAGAGAATTCAGTGTTCAAAGTCTAAAAGAAGAGGGGGGAAATCCAGATCCCTGTTGGACTTTTTTCTGTCAGTGGTCTCATAATTTGTTGAGAAATCATCCTTGTTCACAGAGTACCTGTAATCCTATTGCTGACCTTGCCCCACACTCTGACCTTCATCTTCCGCAGTTTAATGGTTAAAAAAATGCCTGGCTGATTTTTAATTAATTTAAGAAATTTAACATGGGAGTCAATTATAAGTATGGGCATGCTCAGTAAGAACCAACTGTTAGTGTTCTAAAAACTAGACTAACAGCTGTTTGGTTTTGCTAATCACGAGCCACACCCACTGCAGATATTTATTCCACTTCCTCTGGCTTCCTCTGAAGAATCCTGGGAAGTGTAGTTTATGAAGGGTCCAAAGAGTTGTTAGGAGACTTCTATTCCCCTCACAGAGTTCCAGTGGCAAGAGGGGTTTAACAGTCAGCCCCTCTTCTGGGGATTGTATATCTGTGAGGGGAATAGGACATCTAGCAACTCTCAGCACGCTTCACAAATTACATTTTCCAGGATTCTTTGAGGAAGCCATGACTGTCTAAAGCAAAATAAAGGTCTGGTGTGGATGTGGCCAGGGACATTTGGTTTAAATTGGGTAGGGGAATACACATGCCTGCTGTAGAACAAAAAGGTGGAAGAAACCCTGAAAAGCAATGGTATGGTTTATTGTGTTTTCCTTTTGGAAAGGAAAGGGGCTTTCCCTCTGCCCAGTACCCACCCACCCAATCTCCTCCCCTCCCCCTCTCCCCCTTCCTCCCTACCCATACCCATCCTCCCCTTCTCTCCCCCTTTCCCCTCCATGCCCCTCCGCCAGGTCAGTTTCACCTTTCCTAAGTGTGATTGTACAGGAGTAGAACTCAATAAGCATGAAAACCTGCTTTTCCCCTCTCCATCCCTCTCCATTGGCAAGAGCCTATTTGGTGGGAATAGTGAGAAAATCATTCCCAGCTCCACATGGCAAAAAAATCTTGAAGATCCTGACACCTCTCTCCTGTCCTTCCCTCCTCTCTCCTTTCCCTCCCCTTTATTTCCTTCTTCCTCCCCTTCCTTCTTTCTTCTTCCTCCTCCCCTGCCCACTCTAGCTCTCCCTCCCTCTTCTCCTCCCCATGGTCAATTTCATCTATTCTAAGCATGATTGCACAGTAGTTAATCTCACTGAACTCAATAAACTTGCATATAATCAAACCCGCCCTCCTCCTCCCCTACCCCTGCCCTTTCTCCTCCTCCACACCCCCTCCCCTGTGGTCAGTTTCACCTATCCTAAGCATGATTGCAGGGGAGTAAATCCCATTGAACTCAGTAAGCATGCAAATGATCGATCCATTCTCAGCAAACTTGCACAGGATCTCATTTCTTATCTCCCGGATTAAAAAGCAGAGAAATTCACTAATAGCAAAAAAAAAAAAAACACCTTGTGGTTTTAAGAACTTACCTATAGTCAACAGACATTTCAATCAAACTTTAAAAAGCAGGGAAATTGGGCAGCTATAGTGAATGCACCAGGGAGCAGGAGACCTGACCTCCTCTCTGAGATATTGTACTTCCCTACAAATGTGTGAAAGTGCAAACACAATTTTTTGGGCTCCTACACTAGAGGCAGAGCTGCCAACAGACAGATAAAAAGGATCTGTTTCTTCCAGGCCTGGGTCGCCAGTAGTCCCAGACTTAGCTTTCTTTTTTAAAAAAAAAACTTTCTAAGTGCTCTGAGTCAAGATAAACACCAAAATGGCAGCCCCACCCCACAACTTCTCTTAAGTGACCTAGTAGCCAGCTGCTCCAATCCTTGCCCTTTCAAGTAAAGTCAGTGTTGTGATTGACGAGGAATTTGTTGACCTCCAGTTAATAGCTGCCTATTCCTGCTTGTCTGCACATCACTTGAGCTGAGTACGTTTATAGCTTTCAGAAGCAGCACATGTGCCTGCCCACCCACCTTTACATTCTCCGTGTGTGTGTGTGTGTGTTGGCAAGATTTGTGTGGATTTTTTCGGTATTTTGCTCAAAAATATCAGGACTGTGGAATGTTGCAGTTAAAGCAATTTAAAGCAGCTACAGGCTGCCTTTGTGCATGGTTTGTGAATAGCACATGATGTATTTGCACCTCACTTTTCTTCCTAGATCCTCCCTCCTTTTTTCTTTGCAACAATCCTGTGAGGTAAGTTAGGCTGAGAGTTGGTTCAGTCAAGATGCACAACATCTTTTAGCTGCTCTTATGTTTTTAATGTTATTTTAATGTTTAAATGTTTTTTGATATATTATAGTTTTTAACTATTTATAACTGTTGTAAAATGCCTTGTGTGGGCAGAAACTCTGAAAGTAAGGTTAAAATATGTTAAATAAATATGTTATTAAAATATGTTAAATAAATCTTAAATCAAGTAGCAGTGTACTTTATATGAGGCTTCCTTTGCACTTGACCTGGAAATTGTAAAGAGTGAAGAATGCTGCAGCCAGATTGCTGATGGGAGTGAGACCTTGTCAGCATATAACACCTTTGCTCAGAGATCTGCACTGGTTGATAATTTGTTGCCGGGCCAAGTTCAAGCCCTTAACTGCTTGGGACCAATTCACTTGCAAGACCACCTTATCCCATATGTGCCCACCCAAGCACTTCACTCTGAGAAAGAGGCATTATTACAGATGCCACATAATATGCGTTCTGCACTTGTAGGAAATCATTCTTTTAGTGTGGTAGTACCTACTCTTTGGAACTACCTGCCTATTGACACCAGGCAAGCACATTCACTGAATTCCTTTTGGCACCTGCTTAAAACTTTTTTACTTAGGCAAGTCCATCCAGACACATTGATTTTCATCTGTTTTAATATTTTTCTTTAGTTAGTAGCTGTTTTAATACAGCTGGTGTAGCACAGTGGGGAGGAGAGCCTGGCTGGGAGGCCAGAGTCTGTGAGTTCAAATCCCTGCTTGTATCTCCTGGGTGTCAAGGGCCAGCTAAAGATCACCCCAACAGTAAGTGGCTCAGGGGTTACATGCCCTGCCACCTGTACAGCTGTGGGCAAGCTGCATAGTCCCAAGGAGCCCAATTGCCCCCCCAGCTGGCAGTTGCAGACAAGGAAGGGGCTGGCTTGTGCAGCTGTGGCAAGCTGAGCAGGCCCTAGCCAGCTTTGGAGGACTAGCCTCAGAGGGAGGCAATGGTAAACCCCCTCTGAATACAGCTTACCATGAAATCCCTATTCACAGGGTCTCCATAAGTCGGGGTCAACTTGAAGGCAGTCCATTTCCATTTTTTTCAGCCGTTTTAATTGTTTTAAATATGTTTTAGTTATTTGTTTTTAACAGTTTTATTCATAATTTTAATGTTTTTTGTAAACTGCTTAGAGGTCTTTACATTGTAGTGGTATATAAATTTCATTAAATAAAAACCAATAGATGACGTAGATAGGCAGCACTTCTTGCCAACAGATGTCGGAGGGGGGAGAATGTTGGTGCCCCAAACAACATACAGTGTACCAAGCCCAGAAAATCCTGTTGGCATCCTGGAGCAGGGGCAATTGGTTTCTCATCGCTACTCCCTTTATTTGATAATAGAAATGATAATCAAGTCTGAAATAATTTTTCTCCAATATTATATCCAAAACATACAACAGAAAGGAGTATTCATATCGGGTCTCAAACTCAAAAGAAAAATCTATAACTTGTCAGGATTCTGAAAAAATGTAAAAAAAAATCAGAAGTGTCAAAAACTGTCCTAAAACATCCCTCAACCATCAACTTTTGAGGAAAAGTGGGGGGGAAATGACTGGCTGCACAAAATTGCAAAAAATCTAGAAAATGGCCAGTCCGGGTCAGGATTTCAGACAACGTGACCCAGGGGAAGAGGTGATGTCACCCTACAGTGACGGTGTCTTGAGATCTCTTTGCTACCCCCAGGAATTAATTCTTAATTGTCTATGCTACCCAAGCCTTTAAGAGGATTCTAATACGCTGCATCATCTTTCTGATGACTACAAACATACATTGCTTCGGAGCACCACCTTGTCTCGTTGGTGATGGTCTGTTGTGGCTCCAGTTTCCATCCTAACTCGCAATTCCATGAGGGGAGAAGGCTATCCATCTAGAGATCCTATGGTCTGCAATCCTCCTTTCATGTGCAGTGTCTGGTGTCCACTAGAAGTTGAAGAAGGGCCTAAAAACGTGGGGTACAGTAAGGTATTGACAGTGGAGCCTGATGGTCCAAGTCTCCAGAAGGACCCAGGGCCTGCAGGAGAAAGAAAGCATCGCCCCAAGGGAAGGAGAGGCTGCTGCTGCTGTGCTGCTGCTGCTACTGTGGGACCACCATCTCCACCACCCTTCCCTGAGGGACTTCTGCCTGGCAGGACCAGGCCCCAGGTACCCAGCCAGCCAGGACTGATTCTTACCACCTGTCCCTCTTTGGAGGGATACATAAGCCGGCTGGCTGAGGTGGCCTGGGAGACCCAGGGCCTGCAGGAGAAAGAAAGCATCGCCCCAAGGGAAGGAGAGGCTGCTGCTGCTGTGCTGCTCCTTTCTTTTTCTTTTTCTTTTTCTTTTCTTTCTTTTCTTTTCTTTTCTTTTGTGTGTGTGTGTGTGTGTGTGTGTGTGTGTGTGTGTGTGTGTGTGTGTGTGTGTGTGTGTGTGTGTGTTGATGCAATTTGAGATGAATGGGTGCCTGATTATATGAATGTATGTCTGAGTGAGTGTGTATGTTTATATGCTGTATATATGGCTGTATATATAGCTGTTTTTATACGTTTAATTGTTGTATATTTTAGTTGTATTATGTGCTTCGGAGAGAGTTTTATCCATCAGGCGGGGAGACTTGAGTGGGCCCCAATTGCCGTAGTGACGGGCAAAGGAAGGTATGGCGCTGTGAGAAGGACGTGCCAGGTAAGGGGAACGCGGTCCAGACATGTTGTGGCTGTGCCTTGTTCCGGTCCTTCCCACACCCGCAAGGTCGTTGGTAGTCCTATCAGCCAACTCTCAGATCTCCAGTTGCTGTTATTAAATGCCAGATCGGTATATAATAAAACCTCCCTCGTCCACGATTTGATTGTGGATGAGGCAGCCGATCTGGCATGTATAACTGAGACCTGGGTGGGTGAGCAGGGAGGAGTTGGTCTCTCTCAGCTCTGCCCACCGGGGTACTTGGTTCAGCATCATGGTAGATCTGAGGGTCGGGGAGGTGGGGTTGCTGTCGTCTATAAGAGTTCCATCTCACTCACCAAGCACCATGTTCATTCAGTTACTGGCCTGGAGTGTTTGCACCTTGTGTTGGGCCAGAGGGACAGGCTGGGAATCCTTTTGGTGTACCGCCCACCTTGCTGCCCAATGGCTTCCCTAACTGAGCTGGCGGAAGTGGTCTCGGATATATTGTTGAGGTCCCCCAGACTAATAGTACTGGGGGATTTCAACATTCATGCCGAGACCACTTTGTCTGGCGCGGCTCAGGACTTCATGGCTTCCATGACAGCCATGGGGCTGTCTCAATATGTTAGTGGTCCAACACATGTATCGGGGCACACTCTAGACCTTGTTTTTGCTACTGAGCATGGGGAAAGTGATCTGGATGTGGGGAGTTTTACAACACTCCCTTTGTCATGGACAGACCACTGCTTGCTGAAGTTTAGACTTTCAGTAACCTCTTCCCTCTGCAAGGGTGGGGGACTTATTAAAATGGTCCGCCCCCGGAGACTAATGGATCCTGAAGGTTTTCAAAGGGCTCTGGGGGATTTTCCGGCTGATAGGACTGGCGCTCCTGCTGAAGCCCTGGTCGCTCTGTGGAATACGGAGATGACCCGGGCTGTAAACACGATCGCTCCTGCACGCCCTCTCCTGTGTAGAGCTCATACAGCTCCATGGTATACTCCGGAGCTGAGAGCGATGAAGCAAGATAGGAGGAGGCTTGAGCGGAAATGGAGACGAACTCCCGACGGATACAATTATGCGCTGGTTAGTGCTTCGACTAAGCTCTATGTAGGAGCAGTGAAGGCAGCTAAAAAACATCATTTTGCTGCCACTATTAAATCATCTCTTTGCCGCCCAGCGGAGCTCTTTCGAGTTGTCCGGGGGCTTCTCCATTCAAACCCTCCGGACACGGTGGAATCATCGGAGGCCCGCTGTAATCAGTTTGCCGATCACTTCCAGAATAAGATCTCATGTATCCGCCGGGACCTAGACTCTCAAGTTATAGCAGTAGATCCTAGTGAGATGTCCGGAGCACAGTCTTGTCCTGTTTTGTTGGATGAGCTTCAGTTGGTTCAACTCGAGGACGTGGACAAGGTGCTTGGACAGGTACGTGCAACCACTTCGGTACTGGATCCTTGCCCCTCCTGGCTGATAAAAACTAGTAGGAATGGAACAGGTAGCTGGGCCAAGGAAGTGATAAATGCCTCTTTACGAGAGGGAGTGGTCCCGGGCTGTCTGAAAGAGGCAGTGGTGAGACCACTCCTGAAAAAGCCTTCCTTGGACCCAGACAATTTTAACAGCTACAGGCCAGTGGCGAATGTTCCATTCCTGGGCAAGGTCTTGGAACGGGTGGTTGCTGGCCAGCTCCAGGCGCTATTGGATGAAACTGATTATCTAGATCCATTTCAATCGGGTTTTAGGCCCGGTTTTGGCACTGAGACAGCCTTGGTCGCCCTGTACGATGACCTATGTCGGGAAAGAGACAGAGGGAGTGTAACTCTGTTGATTCTCCTTGATCTCTCAGCGGCTTTTGATACCATTGACCATGGTATCCTTCTGGAGAGGCTCGCGGAGTTGGGAGTTGGAGGTACTGCTTGGCAGTGGTTCTGCTCCTACTTGGCGGGTCGTCTCCAGAAGGTAGTGCTTGGGGAACATTGCTCGACACCGCGGGCTCTCCAATATGGGGTCCCGCAGGGGTCAGTTTTGTCCCCCCTGCTTTTTAATATCTACATGAAGCCGTTGGGAGAGGTCATCAGGAGTTTTGGAGTGCGTTGTCATCAGTATGCTGATGACACGCAGCTCTACTTCTCCTTTTCATCTTCTTCAGGTGAGGCTGTCGATTTGCTGAACCGTTGCCTGGCCTCGACAATGGACTGGATGAGAGTTAACAAACTGAAGCTCAATCCAGACAAGACTGAGATGCTGTTGGTGGACGGGTTCTCTGATCGGATGGTGGATATATACCCTGTCCTGGACGGGGTTACACTCCCCCTAAAGGACCGGGTTCGTAGTCTGGGAGTCTTTTTAGACTCTTCCCTCTCACTTGAGGCTCAAGTAGCCTCGGTGGTTAGGAATGCGTTTTACCAACTTCGGTTGGTAGCCCAGCTACGTCCCTATTTGAGTAAAGAGGACCTTACATCAGTGGTACATGCTCTGGTAACCTCACGTTTGGATTACTGTAATGCGCTTTACGTAGGGCTACCTTTGAAGACAGTTCGGAAGCTACAACTAGTGCAAAATGTGGCGGCCAGATTGCTGACAAGGACCAAGCGGTCCGAGCATATAACACCTGTTCTGGCCAGCTTGCACTGGTTGCCAATATGTTTCCGGGCTAGATTCGAAGTGTTGGTATTAACCTATAAAGCCTTATACGGTGCGGGACCACGATACCTTGCAGAACGCCTCTTCCGATATGAACCGGCCCGTGCACTACGTTCTGCTACGAAGGCCCTCCTCCGGGTTCCAACTCACAGGGAGGCCCGGAGGGTGATGACAAGATCTAGGGCCTTCTCAGTGGTGGCCCCCGAACTATGGAACAGTCTCCCTGAGGAAGTACGCCTGGCGCCGACTCTGCTCTCCTTCTGGCGCCAGGTCAAAACCTTCCTGTTCTCTGAAGCATTTTAAATTACACTGATTTAATTTTAAAAATGTTTATTGTGTTGGATTGTTGCTTGTATTTTAGTATTGTTTTGTTATTTATTGTATTTTTATGCTGTTTTATGTTCACCGCCCAGAGAGCTATTGCTAGTCGGGCGGTATATAAATTTAATAAATAAATAAATAAATAAATTGTGCTATAACTCTTGAACCTCAACCCAACTCTTATGAGAAATCAACGAGAAGACAGAAATGCCAAAAAGAATACAACATAAGCCCTGTCATGTTGCTGAAAGCTCCCAATGGAGGCAAGGTAGATGTCAAACTCCTGCTGGGAGGAAGGGCAGGATACGAATTAATTAATTAAATAAATAAATAATGAATTTAGTTTTATAATTTCATAAGTTAGTTACTAAATAAATAAGTAATAACTAGAGGTGGATAAATAAATATTATTATTCCATTTGGCCAGAGAGTAGCTCCAGTGGGTAAGGGACTGAGAACAGGCGTGGTGAATTGGTCAGGCAGGCATCTAAGAGATACCCAGGTTAGGGTATCCCAACAACAGGAGATTAATGTTAAGAAACACGAACTGCTCCACCAACTCAGCATTCAAGCCGCTGCGTGAAGGATGTCATCTGCCATAGAAAACACCCTCTCACTCAAGATACTGCTTGGTGGGCAAGAAAAACTTTCCCGAGCAACAAAAGACAGGCTGGGTAAACCTGGCTGCAGAATAACCAGTAAGGGGTAAGTGGCACAGTCTTCTGCAGGCTCTGCCTGGTAACATATCAGTGGTTCAGTTGGCTCGGCTGACACGTCTTGAGCCTCTCTCCAAAGCTGCATCCCAGAAGCACTCCTGCCTTTTGTAGTGCTGCTGGGTCCCTCTCCCTTCTCCTCTTCCATTGGCCCCCGCCTCTTAGCGCATGACTTCATCACTTCAGACACCAGGAGATTGTACCTTTTCCTCCTGTTCTGCTCCTGCAAAGCCCATCTTTCACTCACTCTACACAATGCACTGTAGGCGTTGAGGCTACATAGAGAAATAAGGGAGGGTGAGATCTTTTGTGGCTAGCGAAGGTTACAGTAAGGGTGGAACTTTGGTTCACAGACTAGATATGGAAGTCCCATTCTGACCTAGAGTCTCACTACATTCTTCAGGAAAGAGATATTCACCCCCAACTCTTGAGGTTCTTTCTCTCTTTTTCTCTCTGTATGACTTGGTGCAACTTTGAATGTAATTAGGTTTAGAGTCTCTTATGCTATCTGTAACATTAGGGAATGAGTGATTGGATTAATTGTAGTTAAGAATGCTACATTTTTCCTGTTTCCTCTTTCAATAAACCAACCTTTATTTTACTCTTTGTGTGCTTTGTTGGGTTTGAGGGCAAGGTTATCTACACATAAGAGTGGCTTGCAGGTTTAATTTCAGCAAAAAGTTCCACTATACTCTCAGAGGTGGCGTTTGAGAAACAAAGTTGTTAGAGCCCTGAGAGGTGCTGTCAACTCCCCTAATACTAGGTTTAAATATACTTTGAATCTTCATTGAACTAAATGTAAATTGAGAGGGGTGTACTAGTGAGTGATTTGATACATGAAATAATATCCTGTGTCTCAATTGTTCTACCTGTCCAGAGTTAAACCTTTACCTAGAGAAATTGTTTAAGTGTAAGTTAAACTTATACCTTATATTATGTGGGTTTCATTGACCCAAGCTTTATCCAGGGCACAGACCACTGTCAAGTTAAAGGGATTATTCCTGAGCAAATCTAGAATTTGGAACCTTCCTTATTACTTGTTGACTCTGTTGGTATGTGTCTTCCTTAGGTTAGCAACTCCTTTTCTGACCCTTCTGTGGTTTGTGGTCAACGTGAGGCCTGTTTCATAAAGGTCACCCAAACTATAGATTCTTATGTTCTGATCCACTGAGATGAATCTGAGAATAACACCCCCATAATAATATATACATAATAATATGGGACCATGAGACTCACCAGCCTCTTAAAACTTGCATTTAATGGTTGGTTGTCCATCACCATCAATGAGAAATCGCCACCTTGTGGCTCCATACTTTCTCCAGCCCATGTCTTCCATTGTGGCCTGCCTAAGTCTCTTGAGGGTGGGAGACATCAAGCTAGTCCCAGGGGACTCAATCTCTGCCTGCAACACCTTCTTTCCCTTGCTGCCACTGGGCTTGCTTGCTCCTACTACCCACACCACCACCAATTGTGCCTCTACTAGTGCTGCCACCTCTGCCTCTGGCCCCATGCTCATAACTCATTTTTTATTGTATGCACTGCTTAATAATACAATAAATAATAAACAGTTTGATAATCAAGATGGAGTCAATTAAACAAAAGATAAGACCACAACTGTGGGTGCTGTTGGCTAATATATTTCTTAGCACTGATGACAGAAAATTGCCAATAATTTCAATAAAATAAATATTGCAATTATGACTAGTAGTCCAATCAACTCTGAGATAATCAAGTTTGTTTAAAACGAAAGAAAAAAACTCAGGGCTGCTAATATGTCTTTGCAGAATACTTTGGAAAATAAAATATTTAAAAATAGTCTGAAAATGGCTAGTCAAAATAAACTCATTCAAGAGATGTCTGAAACAATTCCAACAAGCACAACAGGTTTTGTGTGGTTGGTTCCTGAAACATGAATGAATTAGGGCGCATTCCAACTCACATTTACACCAGGCTGAGGGGAGTTGGATGCAGCAGAACTTTATGCCATTTCCTCTTGTGCCAGCTCCACTTCCACCAGCTTCCCCTGAGTTGGATTGCTCTGCCTGGCTTCAAACAAATACAGAACAGTGAATATGGCAGCATATTTTTCAGCCAGGGGAGCGCATGAGATTCTTCTTTGGACCAAGGGATCTGCAAAGGGGACAATATCTCCCTGCCCCCAGATGAGCCACAATCCCCAGATTCCCATTTCTTTCTTTCTTCTGTTAAAGTAGTCATTAGCACTTGTAAAATCCAAAGAGGCATAATGTGCAGGTGCTGTTCTCCTCATTTTTTTGGGAGAAACTAGCCTGCTCCTGCCTTCCAGTGTTTTTCAGTGAAGTTACAGCAATGGCTAACATTTAGGAAAGGAGATCTAGCGCATTAGTCAAAAAAGAGACTAGAGTGAAACATCCATTGCCTAGATCAGGGGTGGGGATCCGCTGACCCATGGGCAAGTTAGGCCTCCTAGGCTGCCCAATTTGGTCTACACAGCCATTTCTGGCTGTCCACACCCACCTGCCACTCACCTGATATTATATGATGGCAGGTGTGGGACAGGTAAAGCTAAGGCTGCAAAAGAACACTCAAGGCACACAAATGCCAAAAGCAGTAGGGCTTTCATTAAGTGCCAAATTTTAACATTGCCAAATGCAAAACTCTCTGCTTTCAGGTGGGACTAGTAGGCCACCTGTCAAAAGTGGCCTGTGGAACATTAGACTTTTTTGAATCTAGCCTGCCAACCAGAAGTGGTTCCCTACCCCTGGTACAGACTTTAGAGGAGACTTTCTACTCAACTTCTCTGGTGAAGTGATTGCTGCCCCACAGAAAACAATTCAGGTTATCTAGGAATTTAGTATAAATAGGATTGGGGATTGGTGTGTCAACCCAAAAGTAAAATATAACAGATAAGCCAGGAGCTCAAGAACTTTTAAAATTAAAATTCAAGTCTTATTTCATACAAATAAAGTCAGGAATAAGATTTCTGTATCTAGCTCAAGAGCCAAAGCTCTGCCCTTTGTGTAACCAGCAGCTAGGTAATCAGAGATCCATCTCACCCTTCCTTGTTCTGATCATCTTAGCATGTGATGTGAAGTATTCAGGAAGTCATGGGAACCCCAAGAAGGTGCTATAGAATCCCAGAAAAACCTTGACCTTAAATGTAATTCTGAAGTACACTGAAGCCACATGCACACCATACATTTAATCCACTTTTATTCCACTTTAAACAGTTATGTTTTCCCCAAAGAATCCTGGGAAGTGTAGTTTATGAAGGGTGGTGAGAGTTGTTAGAAGACCACTGTTTCCCTCACCTGTAATTCCCAAAATTGCCCAGAAAGAGGGATTGATTGTTAAGCCATTCAGAGAATTGTAGCTCTGTAAGGGGAATAAGGATCTCCTAACAACTCTCAGCACAAACTACCCTTCCCATGATTCTTTGGGGGAAGCCATGACTGTTGAAAGTGGAATAAAAGGGAATAAATGTATGGTGTGAATGTGACCTGAATAACATATAAATGGGAGGAGGAATGCTGACATGACAAGAGAAGAACAATTGAAAACTTTGGAGTTGTGGATATGGATCTGACTCTACCATGTGTGTTCACTGATAAGACTTTTGTCTCCCGAGAAATATTACTGCAAATTACTGTTTTTTGGGTGATCGATTCCTTATCCCTTAGAGGTCAAAAAATCTCATGACCTCCGTCCAGATGGTCCCATTGTTTGCTAGAAGCGTCTTTGCTCTGACGATATTGAAACTCAGGACTTGTTGGTTTATGACTGTGAGAGTCAGGATGCTGTTTTTGACTCCTTGAAAGCTACCCATAGCTGGAAAGTTACGAACACCTCAAGAGTTAACAGAAAGGGCTGCTTCTCCCAGGATTCATTTTGATTCATGTGCTTGTGTCAGGATCCATTATCATGAACCCAGCTATGAGAACCCCAAACATATAGGTACCCTAATAACAACATATGTCATTCAATGTTGTTGAAAAAAATGAAATGAACTGCCTTCAAGTCAATTCCGAGTTATGGCGGCCCTATGAATAGGGTTTTCATGGTAAGTGATTTTCAGAGGAGGTTTACGATTGCCTTCATCTGAGGCTAAGAGGCAGTGACTGGCCCAAAAGCATCCAGTGAGCTTCATGGCTGTGTGGGGATTCGAACCCTGGTCTCCCAGGTCATAGTCCAACAGTCTAACCACTACACCACATTGGCTCTCTCAATGTTGTTATCCTGGTGTATTTGGGTGGGGGATGCAATGGGGACAAGGCCTATAAAGTTGACTGTAGCAACAGTGCAATTTCTTAAGGGCTGGAGGGGATGGAGAGAGCCAGGGATTTAATTGAGGGTTTTAGTGGTGAGTAGAAAGACACTATGCCAGGCCTACCTCTAGACAGAGAGTAGGTCTACCTAATGAGAAACAAAGGAGGGGTAGACCTGGAAGACAAGTTTCTTGGAGGGTAAGCCTTCCAGGTCTCGCCACTGCTCTGTCACCAGATCCTCCTGAAACAGTAAACCTGTGAGTTATGTTTATTTGTTTGGTTGATTTACTTTGCCCCCCGCCCAACCTGGAAAAATTCCTGTAGATGCCCATGCTTTAGATTGGTGTTTCTCAACCAGAGGGGTATATGAAGATCTTACAGAGAACATGAGTATTTCCAAAGAATATGTGCAATATAAGGGAAAAAACAATATTAAAATATAAAGTATAAAATATTATGTTTGGAAGGTGAGAAGATTGTATGCACCTTATTATGTGATCCATACATCATCACAAGTACCCAGAATCCAAAAGCTTGTGACAAGCATGCAGCATCAATGCCCACATTAACAATAGTTGAAGGCAGCTTTTTGAAATTTCATGTGGATTTTTCAAAAACTTTGAATAAATGTATTTTAAAATACATATAAAAGTACTGTGATTCATTTTTATTATTAAGTCCAATTTTTTATTCATAATTAAAAGTCATGATATTTCAATCCTTTTGAAAATTCAAATAAAATAATTAGTGGAGCCAGGTTTGAAGGGGGCGTGGAATTTTGTTAGCTAAAGACTCCCTCCTTCGCTACAGACCCTCTCGGGTATTGAGATCAGCAGACGGGGCCCTTTTGGTTGTTCTGCCACCCTTGGAAGCTCAGATGGTGGTGGCCCGGGAAAGGGTATTCTCTGTGGTGGCCCCTAAGTTTGGAATGCCCTCTCCACCAAACTGTGTCTGGCAAGTTTGCTGTACAGTTTTAAGTGAATGCTGAAGACACACCTCTATACACCTGAGACATGTACTTTTAGGACCTACTCTCTTTTGGGTTTTTAGGTTGTTTTTAAATTGTTTTTAATGTTGTATTTTAAAATCATCACAACCCATCCTTGGGTGGGTTGTATTATTATTATTACCCACAATGGATCAACAAACCTGTCCCCCCAATCATTTCCATGTTGATTTGCACTCTGCTCCATACCCTGATTCTATGATGACTTCTATCTCCAGTGATAATGGAAGCATATGGAGTGTGAAAAGCTGCCTTTTCTAAGCCAGATCATTGCCCACAGTGACTGACAGTGGCTCTCCAGGGTTTCAGACAGGATTCCTTCACAGACCTACCTGCAGATGGTGGGGATTGAACCTCTACCACTAAGCAGATCTATTGAGGATCCAACACTTTGATTTCAACCACTACCACCACCACCACCACCATCAAACTATTATTATTATTACAATACTACTACTACTACTACTAATAATAATATCCTGTCCGACCAATGCAGGCATGCCATGAGAATATCATGATGAATTCACTTTCAATAAACATATCATCAACCTCAAAACCTTCTTCTCTCTGCCCATACTCTCCACAATCCTTTACGAAAACCAAATTTCCATTATACCATTGCCACTGCCAGGCGGATAACATAAACAATTAATTTCTTCCTGCATTAACCCCTAAAGAATTACAGTAGCAATTGCTTTGAACAGAATTAATTAAATGAGCTCCTGGTTAATTAGTTCTGTGTACCATAGCATTCATAGGGGAGTCATCATTGAAGTTTTCACTGTTTGAGGCTTGTTGCTCTTGCCTCTTAAAAATGCTTCTCTCTCTCTTTAGCAGTCACATCTCAAAATCCAAATCGATTATCCAAGTAATTGGTTAGCTGGTAATTGCTACAGCATTAGGTTCAGAGAGGTGCCTTTTTAAAAAATGCATCTTCTGGATAACACTGAGGGCGCATGAGATGGGATGTCTATAACTAAAAGAAGGAACGGGGTTACCAGGTACATAAATCTTGTTATGCAAGCCTGGTGTTGAAAAATTTGTTTATCCAAGTCTATCCAGACATGTAGTTTTATTATGAATGTTTGATTTTCAAACAGTCAGTTTTATCTATATTTTATGTTTACTGTTTCTGAGCCCTGTTTTATTGCTTTTTAATGAATATTTAATACAATTTTATGTAAACTACTTAGAGAGGGGTGTTTTTTGGTCAAGTGGTAAATAAATCTTGCTACATAAAAATAAATAAGTAAACCACTAATTGCCAAACACCAGACTACTAAATCTGGCCCAAGGCAGTTCAAGTAAGTGGAATCTCTGCTTACCTGAGACAGATGGGCAATATAATCCACAATATATAGCAGTCTCGATCATTACCCCCAAGCCTCTTGCCATTACTCCCGCTCCGCAAGGTACTTACCGTCGCGGTGTGAGATTTGAGGCCCGGGAGTGAAGCCCTAGCCGCCATGATGAGGAAGGGCAGGCGCGCCAAGGATGACATGACGTCATCAGGGCTCGCCGCGGATGACGGGCAGCCGAGCTTATTTAAGCCCGCGCCGGCCCCTCAGCCACCTCTTCTCTCTTTGGCAGCCTGAACATCGTAGGAGGGAGCATCAGGCTGCAGTTCGCGGACGCCATTTTGAGACGGCGCGATTGTGGCATGGTGGGCGCCATTTTGGTTTGGTTTTTGTGCATAGGCTGAGGCGGCTACCGGGTTTCACTTACGAGGTCCGGCCATCAGCCGGGCAAAGGCGGCTGCCTTGGCCTTCCTCAGGGCCCGGCCCAAGTAGGCCTGTGCCTCATTTCTCTGTTCATCAGGGAACACTTTACAGGGCCCGGAGCACCTTACGTGGCCTGGCCCAAGTAGGCCTTTTTACTAGGCCTCCCAGTCATTTCTCATTGCGTGACTGCTTTGGCTTAACAGGACATTTTACAGCAATGCCACCCAAAAAGGGACAAGGGGGGCCAAAAGGAAAGGGCAGGGCTCCTAGAAGGGATGTTGCCCCCCCCTGGGGCTGACAGTGCGGGGGAGGGAGAGCCACCTTGGGCTGCCATCCTGGCATGCCTGGAAGCATTGGAAGGGGGTCCCTCACGGAGTCTTGCCACAACTCATGTTCCCCCTGCAAAGCGAGCTAGGGGGAAGGGTCCACAGCGGGCTAGGGGGGAGGGCCACAGAGGTACACCGTGAATTTTAATGCCCATGCCCCCCCGGCTTCTTCCTCTCATCAAACCACTCCCATTAGGGTGGCTACTGCCGGGGCTCACAACCCATATGCCAAACAGTTTACCAACAGATGGCAGCAGAACGTGACCCCCGCAGCTGCTGCTAGTCAGGCTGCCCCCATCACCAAGCGGGTTAAGGAGAAGGGTCAACAGCAGCCGAGCTTAGGAGTCACTGACCAGTCGGCTTCTGCTGAGGATGCCACTAACCAGGCTTTGGATGCCCTAGAGGCGGGGCCCAGCCGGCTGGCTGGGGTGGCGGCTCATACTACCCAAGCTGGGGCTGCAGCTCAACAGTCGTCGCGGGATGCTGGATCTGGGGACAGTTCAGGAGAGTGTGCCACGGCTAGCTCACAAGGACCAAGTTCCGTGTGGGGTTGGCCTACATGGGGCTACCCATATTGGGGGCCAGGGCAAGCTTGCCCCTTTTCAGCACCAGTTCTGGGTGCAGATGAGAGCCAACAACCCACCCCTATGCAGGCTTGTGAACAGGTCTGGGGATCCTCACCTGTTGAAATGGCGACAGAGGAATTAAATCCTTCGCGTCCCACACCTCCGCCTGGTGTCAGCCCTATGGCGGCTTCAACCGACCCCCTGGGGCGGATTAGCGAAGGAGCCCTTCCTTTTGGAGAGACCTCTGCCCCCTTAGGATTTCACTTACTGCCAGCAACCAGGGAAAAGATATGGGCAGGAGACTACATCAATTTGTTTTCCCTGCTGTACAGGGAGCCTATGAAGAAGGAAAAGGAGAAAGGGGAAGAAGAAGGGGACAGGCCAAAAAGGCGCAGAGTAGAACGTAACTGGGCTAACTGGCTGCCTGCTTTCTTAACTTATCTGGGAGTAGTCTTACAAAAACAGCCCCAGAAGTGCTCTGTCATGATTAAATATCTTGACATCATTTATAGAGCATACACAGAGTTCCAGGGTACGGCCTGGCTTTCGTACGATGAAGCTTTTCATATGAGGGCCGCATATGACACTTCCCTCCCCTGGGACAAGAAGGAGGCTGACCTGTGGCTGCAGTTCATGTCTCATGCGAGGACATCACCCGGTGACAGATCAGATAGCGGCCACCTTCTGACCAGACAATCATCTTTCCCCCCTGCCCGCGGGACCGCGGGCCAGGGGGTTCAATCCCGCCTACTCTGCTGGGAGTTCAGCTCCCATGGTTCCTGCAGTCGCAGCTCATGCCATTTTAGACACGAATGTTCTATGTGTGGCGGACAACATGCTTGCACGGCCTGCCCCAGGAGACGTTTCTTTAGGGGTGGGAATAGAGATTCCCCCGGCCCCAGGAGACAAGGGCATCAAGGGGCAACTCAAGGAAAAGGGCCCCAGGCCAATTAAGTTAGCGGAGTTACGACACTTGTTAACGTTTTACCCCTTAGTTAAAGATGTTTGGTTTCTTTTAGAGGGTTTTACTTCAGGGTTTCGGATCCCTTACACTGGACCTAGGCGCGCATTCCGGTCCAGCAATCTTAAGTCTGTCTTAGGCATGGAAGAAGTAGTCCAAGAAAAGATAGATAAAGAGAGGAAGGCGGGCAGGGTTTTAGGCCCCTTCCTTTTACCACCCACCGCCTCCCTGCGTGTCTCTCCTCTGGGCATCGTTCCAAAGAAAACGCCTGGTGAGTTCTGTCTAATCCATCATCTTTCTTATCCCCACGGCCAGTCTGTAAATGATTTTATCCCGCACCACCTCTGTTTGGTGCGATACATCCCATTTGACTGTGCAGTTACCATGGTCAGGGGCTGTGGCATCGGGGCCTTGATGGGAAAGTGTGATATAAAATCAGCTTTCCGCCTCCTCCCTGTCCATCCTGAGGACTTCGAATTGTTAGGTTTTGCTTTTGCAAACAAATTTTATGTAGACCGAGCATTGCCCATGGGCTGTTCGATTTCTTGCTCAGTATTTGAGCGTTTCAGTTCTTTCCTGGAATGGGCGGTCAAGAGGCGGTCTGGTTCAGAATCAGTGATTCATTATTTAGATGATTTTCTGTTTGCTGGCCGTGCATACACTGGCGATTGTAAGGATCTTATGGATCAGTTCGCTGGGTTATCCGATGACTTAGGAGTCCCATTGGCGGAAGAGAAAACCGAGGGCCCATCCCCTATTATTACTTTTTTAGGTATCGAAATAGATACCTTAGCTCAATGCTGCAGGCTCCCACTGGAGAAGTTAGACTTACTAAAAAGAAAGGTGGCACAGATTATTACATGCAAAAAGGCAACTCTACTTTCTCTTCAGGAGCTTGCCGGTTCATTGAATTTCGCTTGCAGAGTAGTTGCGCCTGGTCGCGCCTTCCTTCGAAGGGTATATGAGGCCATGTCAGGGCTTTCTCACCCACGTCACCACGTTAGGGTCTCAGCAGCCCTAAAAGCAAACCTTACAATCTGGTCTACATTTTTACGCGAGTTTAACGGGGTTTCTTTTTGGAGACAGGACCGCCTCTTGGAGGCCGAACTGCAGGTACACTCAGATGCCTCTGGGTCTTTTGGATTTGGGGTTATTTTCAATGAATTATGGTGCCATGGTAGCTGGCCACAGACCTGGGTACAAGAGGGTTTGGTTAGGGATCTGACCTTCCTGGAATTCTTTCCAATAGTGGCGGCAGTGTTTCTTTGGCCGGATAGGTTGCAGAATACCACAGTCCACTTTTGGTGTGATAACTTGGCCACGGTACACGTTATCAATTCACTGTCATCAAGGAATCCGAGGGTCATGCACCTAGTACGCGCTTTTGTTTTACACTGTCTCCGATTTAATATATTGTTCCTGGCACGCCACGTCCCCGGTATTGATAATAGTATTGCTGATGCTCTGTCACGGAACCAGATGGAGAGATTTCGACAGCTGGCACCATGGGCCAGGGCTCAGCCAGACGTGGTACCGCCGGAACTATGGGAGATTGGCGTCTCAAATCTGAACAGGCAATAAGCCTATCCATTGCGCCCGGGACTATGGCCAGCTACCAAAGATCAGGTAGGGAGTTATTGGCTTTCCGGGCTGAAAGGGGATATATACAGCAATGGCCTATCCCCGTGGAACACCTCATTGAGTTTTGTGTGGAAGGCAAGAGGAAGGGCCTTGCAATCAAGACTATTAGAGGTAAGCTTTCCGGCCTTTCCTTTTTAGCCAAGTCTCAGGGGTTTCAGGATTTCTCGAACGACTTCCGCATACGTAGGATGTTGGAAGGTTGGGCACGGGGGCACACAGTGGCTCCAGATGCCCGTTCACCCATTCACCCGGAAGTCCTTCAAGGACTTCGGCTACAGTGGGAGGTATTATGCGCTTCCACTTATGAAGCACGGTTATTTCACGCTGCCACACTTACCCTTTTCTTTGGAGCATTCCGGATCAGCGAGGTAGTGGCCGGGTCTAAGGCTGATTCGTCCTTCAGGGCTCTGTTGATATCTGACCTCAGCTGGAGTAATGAGCAAGCCCTGATACGGCTACGATGGTCAAAAACCGACCAGCGTAAAAAGGGACAGGTGGTTTTACTTTCTCCAACACGGGATCATGGTATTTGTCCAGTGGCTGCCTTACGGAATTTTGTGGCCATGAGGGGCCAACACCATGGATATCTGTTCGTTCATCAGGATGGGACACCTCTCTCTAAATTCCAATTCTGGACACTAACCAGGAGGGCCCTTGCTATCTTGGGGCTTGACCCTAGGTTATTTGGGACTCACTCCTTCCGTATTGGTGCGGCTTCCATAGCCGCATGCCTGGGCTTTTCACAAGAGCAACTGCAGGCACTGGGGAGGTGGCGTTCTAATTCTTATAGATCTTACGTTAGGCCATTCCAAGGGATTCAACACACCCAACCTTGAAAAATTTGTTGTTGTTTACATGTTTTGCTGTTTGTTTTTGGCAGACCACTGGAGGGGAGATGGAAGAGCACGCATCCTTCTTTGTGGCCATAGCATGGTCTTTTGGGCAGGCTGTCGTGCAGCGAACTCACGTGTTGGCACACAGCTGGGGCTGAGCCAGTGGGCCACAGTGCAGTGGCTGGGCCGCCGAGGGATGCAATGGGACGGGCTCCTCCCTACGCTTTTCCGTTCTGCAGTGGTTCGTGAGGTACCACACTTTTTGGTCATTCACCTGGGCGGCAATGACCTGGGGATGCTGAGAGGCAGGGCTCTTATTGAGCAGGCGTGCGCTGACTTCCGGGCCATCGAAGGACGCTGGCCGGGAGTGCATGTGGTGTGGTCTGATATTTTACCCCGTAGGCAGTGGAATTGCATAGGTGACCCTAGGGGCATAAATAGGACCCACAAGAAAGTCAATAGGCAAATAAGGCTGGCTCTTCTGGGCTCTGGTGGGTCAGTCATACACCATCCAGAGATAAGACACACTAGGTTGGAACTTTATAGGTCAGATGGAGTCCATATGACAGATATGGGTAATGACATCCTTTTGAGGGACCTGCAGGGGGGTTTACATGAGTTGCTCGGCTGTGGGTAAGTGGAGACTAAACTGAGGTTTGTCCCCTCTTTGGTGGCAGGGAAGTGCGGGAAAGGTTAAAGGTGAAGGGCAGCTAGGTGACACCTTTAGGCACCTTTGGAGGTGATTGGCGGTCCCGGAGGCCTGCAGCTCCGGGTTTCACGGCCTGAGGGCAGGATACGGGTCGTCTTTGGGGCCAACATGTCTCATCCACTTGGAGTTTCAGGGCACCGAGGGCAGGTGATGATGCAGGTTGGCCTTCCTACACACCCTATGGTGGGTGTGGTCAGGGCAAGGGGTTGGCAGATTGGCAGCCCCTTGCCTGGCAGGGGTTGAATCACCCCAATAGCTGCAAGCAGGCTTTGCCTGACTCACCAGAGAATCCCGCACTTGTGTCCCCCTCTGCAGGTTCATTATACAATGTGAATTTGGTTAATAAAGTGGCCCATTATTTAACCCAAATATATATTGTGTCTGTGTCTTATTTCACCCCTGGGGCCGCAACTAAGGGCTGCTCTAGCTATGGAGAAGACATTCAATTTGATTCTCATTTAAAGGTGAACCAACCTAATTGGCACTTTCTGAAAGAAATGAAACACAGCATTCCTTTGAAATTCACACCTCTCTGAAGTTTTCCAAGGCAGTTTTCAAGCTAAGTAATGTTCATAGAAATGCATATAGTAGTGTAAAATGTGCATATTCATGAAAATGACCTACAAAAGTGCATTATATTAGAGGAAATTGCTTAGCAAAATGTACATATATCACACAAAAATGTGTATATTCAGAGAAATTCTCACTAAACTACTGATAAATTTTCATGATGACTTTTTTTTTAAAAAAATTGCAAAGTGATGTGGGAATGTGGAGAAATGAAGTTTGGCAAAATAAGAAACTGAGAGACAGATTCATCCATGGCTCCCTACTAGGATTGCTGGGCCTTCAGTTTTTGCCTGGAAACTCCAGATTTGGGGGTCCTCTCTGTGTCTCGGGGTAAGTCACCTTAATCTCCAGACTCTTAGCTTTCATTTTTTAAAAAATTAAGTTTCTAGGTGGTCTGGTTCAAAATAGGTAAATCAAAATGTCACCCCCCTACCCCACAACTTTTGTTAGTACTGGCTGCTCTAATCCCTGCCCTTTCAGGTTTTTAGCCAATAAGTACAGACAAGGTTGTGATTGATAAATGATAAAGATAAAACAGTTATAAAACAGTTGCAAAACAGCTTAGCATGGCATGATTCTGAATTTTGGATTGGGTGAGTGAAATTCCTAATCACTGAATTGCAGTCCTGTGCATGCTTCCCTATCTGAGTAAACCCCATGGAATACATTGGGACTTGCTTCTGAGTAAACATGCATAGGATTGCACTATAAATATCTTTACAGATTGTGTAAATAATAAACATCTTTGACATTCATGCTCATATAAATATTTCTTCATATTATGTCTTTATATGTATCTCATTTCACACTATGGTTGTAAATTATTTACAAATGATTATTTCCTCTACATTTTAAGTGTGCCCTTCTTCCTTGGGGTGGTCATGGTTGCCCTCTGTTGTTTTCACCCTGAGGGGCAGATTAGGCTGGCCATTATGGTCACCACTAAACTTTGTAGCTTTTTTCCATTTTAAAATTTAATTAAAATGATTTATATGAAGGCAAAGTTTATGAAGTAATGGAGATCCACATAATACATTTAAAGCACATCTAACTCACATTTAAAGCAAATGACTTTCCCCCAAGAATCCTTGGAAGTGTCGTTTCCCCCTCACAGTTCTAGTTTCTACCACCCTTAACAAACTACAGTTCCCAGGATTCTGTGGTGGGATTCATGTGCTTCAAATGTATGTTGAATGTCCTTTAAATGCATGGTGTGGATCTGCCCTAGTATGCTGTGCATTCATTAGTAATTGAAAATCACAATTTTAACAGATACTTTTTAAAGCAGGGCTATAGCTCAGTGGAAGGTAACTTGCTTTGTATGCAAAGGTCCAAAATTCAATTTCTGGAAAAGACTATTGCCTGGAATCGTGGAGCACCAATGCTATTCCATGTCATCACTACTGAGGTTGATGGTACCAAAATGGCCTGAGTTGGTATAAGGTAGATTCCTTTGTGCCTAAAAGAGGAAAGAGACCCAAGGGTCGCAGTGACTCCAAAATTTATTTATGTATTTTATTTACAATATTTATATACTGCTTTATTGTGAAAGAACTCAAAGCAGTTTATACAAGGAATTAAAAGAATAAAATTATTGGCAAAAATGTTAAATCAGGTATTTAAAAAAACATTCAAAAATAAAACAATGAGTTAAAAACAGATTAAAAAAATTTCTACATGCCTGGGAAGGCTAAACAAACATGTTTTTAGCAGGTGCTGAAAAGAGTACAATGAAGGTGTCTGCCTAACACCAATAGGCAGGGAGTTCCAAAGTATAGGTACTAAAGGATTAATCTCTTACAAGAGCAGAACAAGTATTGTGTGGAACCCATTACATAGAAAGCACACCTTGAGCTTGGCCTGGTACCAAACCAGCAACCAGTGCAGATTTCAGAGCAGAAGTATTATGTGCTGATTGGGTCTCACTCATGTCAGCAATTGTGCCACAGCATTCTGCACTAACTGCAGTCCCCGAGTCAGGTTGTGCTGTATGGGGATTTCTGTGACATTGGCTGACTGGCTGCCAGGATTTTTTAAGTTTTGGTTAGGAACCCTGACTGGTTGAGAAATGCTTTCTGTCTTACTCACAAGAATCTTGTTGTGGTTGGTATGGTATTGCATTTAGGAAATCATCACTGTCTTTTCTTTTTCTATTTGCATTTCATTTACCTCTGACCTCACTCCCTTACATCCATAGAAGCAGCAACAGTGGTTCCATGTGGTCAGCTCAAGCCTCTTAAACCCACTGATGATGCACCTTGTTATTTGCATGATGGTTGGTTTCTTGCCCAATAGTGGTAGAAAATAATTCTCATATTGGGAAGTGTGGCTTCAATTGCTGTTGTTCCCAAGCTACTGCCTGTGAAGCCAGACCAAACCATGTGTGTTTTCTCTCTGTCAGTTATTACTGGAATTGGGTTAACTGTCAGAGTGAGTTTCTAGCAGCCCACAAAGTAGGCAGGAAAGAGTAAAGAATGTTCTTAACTTTTACTCATGTATCAAACCCCTCTCTGCAGTGAAGGGTCAACTCTGTAAAGAGGTTTGGAGCAGCTATGTTAAAAGGCAGGCAGGGCATTCCAGACAGGGGGTTGCCAACTCTGCTTTCACATCAACATCATTGCAGAGGATCCCTAGTCAACTCTTATCAACAGCACAATCCTAACAATATCTACTCAGAAGTAAGTCCTGTTGAGTTTTATGGGGCTTAGTCCCATAGTAAGTGTGTTTAGAATTGCATCCTTCAGGAGCGTCCATCTTTACTCTTGAGTGCTCCCATCTAACATCTCTGCAACACTAGGATTTCTTCCTATAATGACCTTCTGATGACTGGCCTCGCCTGAGGGCACTTAAACCCTTCTTACCAGAAGCAAGTAGCCTAGGTTAAATGTTCCTTACCCAGCCTGTCTAAGCAGGTGAAAAGAAATGATCCCATCACTCCAGTTGGACCTGGAAACACCCTCATTTAGCTAAGATTTCTATCTTAATTTTCAATCAGAGAATTTTTTGTTTGTTTGAGCGGTATGCTCCAAGCAACTGTGGTTGATGTATCATGCTTAATGACATCACTCAGGGCCATCCCCTATGACATGACTAGGGCCTGCCCTGTCATGACCTCATGCTCCCAAGAGCCATGGGGTGCATGCTTCAGACCCAATTCCCTCACCTTGGGCAATTGATCTGGAACCCAATCACCAAATTCCCCTTGCCAAGGCTGTGCCAACCAACACCAACCCTGCAAGGTAGAAGATAGGCTGCCACCACCCCTTCACTCGTTCAACTCTGAGCTAGGGGAACTCCGAGCCCAGACTTAGGTAAACCAAGGTTCAAAAAAAAAAAAAGAGCCAAACAAACACTCCTTGTCCAGAAACCTCTGGTAAAACCAAAGTACATTCCCTGCTTTTACTCTTGGTAGTTTGTGGTCAATGGTCAAGGTGCTGGATTCAGAACCAACCTTACCTCAATGAATACACCAGGTTAATAAGAAGTAGCTTTATTAAAAATATAAGTGCACATTTAATATAGACATAGCAGCGAAACAATTCCTCAAAACCACACCCAACTAGGGGTTTAGATATAACATAAGAGAGTTCAACACACAACAGAAAATAATAAACTAACTAGCCTATTCTACTTACTGAAGAGGTAGTTGTTGGTAAATCTCATCTCTCCTCAGAGAGAATAGCATCAGGTTGATAAGAAGCAGTGGAACCCCATAGAGGTATCCCAAGAACTCCCCAGGGGAACGTCCAGTAGAATGTCCAGAGGGGAACAAAAACTATGGGTCACAACCCCTATACTTAAGGAAAAATTAAGGATGAATTAACCAGTCAGGAGCTTTCTGATGCAATCCTATTCCCGAAGCTTCTTCATTTTTTCGCGCCTTGCAGGTCTCCCTCCCATCTTTGATCTCAACCTTCTCAGGCCCACATGGCCTTGAGTACTAGGCTCCCAGCAGATTAGCACAGATAAACAGGTGTTTCTGTTCAGGCCTCCCAACTGCTTGCAGCTGGAAATGAAACTTGAAATTTTCCTCTCACAGAGGCCTGTCTCCTTCCAAGATGTAACTCCCACAATTTCCTGTATCTGAGCCATGTCACAAGAAAACCAGGTTAACAAATTTAAAGGTTCATGACACGCCCCCTTTTCAAGAAGATGACATCAGAACTGAAACAGTTCTGCTTCATTGCTGACACCAGACAAAGAGAAA
This sequence comes from Rhineura floridana, assembly GCF_030035675.1. Lineage (NCBI taxonomy): Eukaryota > Metazoa > Chordata > Lepidosauria > Squamata > Rhineuridae > Rhineura > Rhineura floridana. The sequence continues at coordinate 133,952,401 of NC_084480.1, forward strand.
AAAAACACAAATTAACCATAAACAATACAACATGTTAAACATTGCAATAAAAGGGAAATATTTCATAAATGCCCCAAGCAGGTGTGCTACTTCCAGACTTATGCCTCACTAAAACAGATTCCAAAAATTAAGCAAAAAGAAGAAGCAAAAAGCAACAATACCTAGGGGGAAAAAAAGAAGGACCCCTAAAATACCCACAAGAATAAAATAACAAAAAAAGAACTTTATTTCAAAAGTAAAAAGGATAACCATAAAAATGGGCAGTGCAAAAGCTGGTCCAATATCCAAAACAAGGTCATAAGCCATAAAATCAGGTCAAAATCCAAAACACCATGTTAAAATCTCAAAACTGTAAAATCAGCGTCCAAACAAGCCATAAGTCATCAGAACCAAAAAATCAATCGTCTGGAGTGGGAGCACGAGGTAATGCATCGGCAACCACGTTATCTTGTCTCTTTATGTGGGTGATTGAGAAATTGAAATCGTGCAAAGCTAAGCTCCATCTCAAAAGTTTCTGGTTGGAATTTTTCATCTTAGCCAACCAATACAAAGGTGAATGGTAGGTCTGTAAGTGAAAATGGCATCCCCACAGGTAAGGGCGTAGCTTATCAAGAGCCCAAACCAAAGCAAGATACTCTTTTTCAATCGTAGCCAGATTTTGTTCTCTCTGAATCAGTTTTTTACTGAGATATGCAATGAGGTGCAAATCTCCATTAGCATCTCTTTGAAGCAAAGCAGCTCTGAGACCATAATTTGAAGAATCTGTCTGGACTACAAAAGGGATAGAAAAATCAGGAACTTTCAAAATCGGATGTTGCACCAACAAAGTTTTGAAGGCATCAAAGGCCTGCTGACACTTGTCAGTCCAATTTACACGCATAGGCTGAAACTTTTTACACAGGTCAGTTAAAGTTGTAGCAACGCTGCTAAAATGAGGTGCAAATTTTCTGTAGTAACCTGCCAACCCCAAAAAAGATTGAACCTGTTTCTTAGTGCGAGGAACAGGACTATTCTGTATTGCTTCAATCTTAGCCTCCAGGGGCTTCACACAATTCTGCCCTACCCTGTGGCCAAGATAAATGACCCCCCCCAGCCCAAATTGACATTTCTGAGCTTTGATGTTTAGTCCAGCATCCTGAAGTCTCTGAAAAACAATGCTCAAATGATTAACATGTGAGTCCCAATCCGAACTAAAAATGGCGATGTCATCCAGGTAAGCACAAGCAAATTCTCCCAAACCATTTAACACCAAGTTAATGAATCTCAGGAACGAACTAGGACCATTTCTAAGTCCCAAAGGAAGTACTTTGAATTGGAAAAGTCCCATGTGGGTAACAAAAGCAGACTTCAATGCAGCATCTTCATCCAGAGGTACTTGCCAATACCCCTTGGTCAAATCCAAAGTAGTGATGTACTTAGCCACTCCCAGTCTCTCTATTAAGTGATCCATTCTAGGCAGAGAATATGGATCCACTTGAGTGATCTGGTTTAATTTTCTATAATCAACACAAAAATGGACCTCAGCCTCTTTTTTCGACACAAGAACAATAGGAGAAGACCAAGGACTGGTGGATGGTTCAATGACTCCCATCTCCAGCATAGCCTGGATCTCCCTTTCCACTACCTCAGCATGTGGTCCAGTAACTCGATATGGTGGAGAGTGGATAGGTGTATGGTCTCCAGTAATAACAGAATGAGTGGCTAACTTGGTTTTCCCAGGTTTACTAGAAAACATAGCTTGAAATTCAGTCAGAACTTGGAACAATTGAGTATGCTGTTCATAAGACAGGTACTCAGGCAGGGAAGCCTCTGCAATTCCCCCCCTCCTGTTGACTTTCAGCAACCAAGTCCAAAAAATCCGCTGTATTCTCCTTCACATTGGTACAAGCCAAAACCATACGTTTTCTAGAAAAATATTGTTTCATCATGTTGATATGATAAACCTTGGGTTTTCAAGTTGAGTCAGGGTAGGCCAACAAATAATTAGTGTCATTCAGTTGAGCTTTGACAACAAGTGGGCCCTGCCAGGCAACAGACAGCTTATGGTCTACTTAGGCCTTCAGCACCAAGACTTCTGTGCCCACAGCAAACTGTCTTGCCTTAGTATGGACATCATAATGGGCCTTCGTTGTTGGGCCTCACCCAAATTTTCATGAGCAGCTGCCAAAACATCCCTCAAAATATTCTGCAGCTTTTGCAAATAAGTGACAATGGGAATAGGGACAGAGTCCAGCTTCCCTTCCCATTCAGTTCTCAGCAATGACAAAGGTCCAACCAAATCTCTTCCAAAAACTAGTTGGTTAGGACTATAGCGCAAACTGGCAGAAGGTATAGCTCTATATGCAAACATCAAAAAAGCAAAGCCACATCCCAATCAGTAGGGTGCTCCAAATCATATGCTTTCAGCATTCTATTGATTGATAAATTAACCCTTTCACATAAACCGTTGGTCTGATGGCAAGCAGCCACCGAAATGAGCTGTTCAATTCCAGCAAGCTCCCACAGTTTCTGGGTTAACTTAGCAACAAATCCAGGTCCTTGATTGGACAAAATAGTCTTAGGGCATCCCCAATGTGAAAATAGTTCCAAGAGGACTTTTGCAATACTAGGTGTAGTGATAGAAGATAGGGGAATTGCTTCCGCAAAGCGTGTTGCGTAATCAATGCACGTTAGAATAAATTTCCTGCCCGTCTTTCAAGGGGTAAAAAGGTTCTGCCACAATTTGAGACAATTGCAGAGGTGCTTTAGGATGGTCTCTAGGATACCCAATTCATTGACATGTGTCACAGGATCTGGTGTACTCTGTGATGCGTCCTTCCCTGGCTCTCCCTGTCAGGTTCCTACCTGCTCGTGGTTACTGCCTGTCACTAGGCACCACCAGGGACTCCACCAGTCCGGACCGCTCTCTCTTATGATTTCTCTCCCCGCTCTAGCACAGATCTCAACAGATCCCCCTGCTAGGCAACCACCAGTCACGTCCCAATACTAGTATTCCCAGAGACTCTGAATACTGGTATTGTTATTCTCTTCACCGCTGCCACCATTTGTTACAGTTCCCCTTCAGCCTTGGTCATTACCTTACCCTCCCTTCTGGTCTGTGAAACCCCAGCCAAGGATCAGGCCTTTGGTAAACCAAATTAAGTATTTATTACAGATAACAAAGCTAACAAGATTAACAAGATTTCTTCTTAAGGCACATAAGCATATGGTTTTACTCAATACTAATCCGAACTCCACCTCGCTCCTTCTTCACTCTCTCCTGGCAAACAACTCTCTCAAACCCCACCAAGCAATCCACTCTTTCTCTTCCCCCCCTATTCCACAATTTACCACCTCACATTCACCCAGATTTACCTGTCATCCTTTCATTTATACTGTCAGCCATTTTAAACATTCAGCCAATCATCAAGCATTCTATTGCCCATTCACTCCCCCTCCTCTTTCACTACTTACCATGTATACTCTAAACAACCAGCACTTACCATATATACACTAATATATAGGAACATCACATACTCCTTAACAGATTTTGAGATGAAAGGCCGGTAGAAGTGCCTGGTGGCATTAAACAATGTGCGCTTGACTCCCAGGTGACCAACAGTCACAACATCATGGGCTAGCTTAAGCACATGAGCTCCATAGGCCTTAGGCACCACTACCTGTGTAACGGGTTGCCATTCAATTGAATTGCCTTGGGGCACATGCTCACGATACAACAGATCATCCTTCCAGTAAAATCTCAGCTTTACAGTCTTTGACAAGGAAGGGGGGCTATTCTCAGCTGCTTCTCTACAAGGCTTCAAGCTTTCATCATCCCTCAAAGCCTGTTTAAACTCCTGAGAGCTAGCAGACGGCAGCTGGAATTCCTCTTCCCCCCCGACAGGATTCAAAATGACACTTTTTTCCTGTGTCTCTGGCTGGCTCACAGCTGTATCATTATTAGCTTGTGCCACAGTGACATCTAGTGGCGGTTCTCCCACATCACAGTCCAAATTTTCTTGAGCTGCTTGAGCTCTGGTTATGGCATTAACATTCAGATTTTTAATAGTCTGTTTATGATTTAAAAACATTAGATCCACCCCAGTCAGAATGGACCAGAATTCCAGGCAGGGGTCATGAACTATGACCCTATGGCATCCTGACCAGTTCTTGTAAGTAATAAAAACATCAGCCACTTGTGCCTTAACTTGTTTCTGTCCATAGGCAGTAACAGAGAAGGTAACTCCAGGTACAATTTGTTCTGGTTTCACTAGGTTCCTTGTCACACTGGTGATTTCACTCCCACTATCTTGTCTGCCAGTTAGTTTCACACAGTTGACATACACAGTCTCTCAATACTGGGATTGAACCCATTCAGCACATTCTTGGGAAAGAAGGCTTTGGGAGTCCTTCTCAGAAGGCTGACTGCCCTGACCCCCTCCCTTTACTTTCCCAGTTGCATTCTGAATCATTCTTGAAGACAGGTCCTTGTGATGGCCCAGGGCTGCCTTGAGAATTAGGAGCAGAAAAATCAAAGTCTGAGATCTACTCTTCACCAGCAGAAGACCAAGAAGACAGTTCCGGCTGTTCAAAACTTCCCGGTTCGTCCATATCTCTTACACGCCTCACTGGTGCCACTTTCGATTCTTTCTTGACAGCTGGTGCTGGTTTAGGAACATTTTCCCCACAGAAATCCATTTTATGGCCCAAAAGTCCACATGGAAACACTTTATTTTTCCTGGAGTTTTCCCCAGTACAGACAAAGTTGGAGCTGGTTTAGGGCTGCTCTGCCCCTCCTTCACTCTCTCTTCTCTTGGCTGTTGCCATGGTTTCTGCATTCCAGGCATTCTACATCCAAGCGGCTTATTAGGAAAAGTCCCAGTCTTTTTAACAAAAGAAGGCTTTTGGCCATCCCCTCCTCCAGCTCTGTTATTCACAATCCACTCTGCCAGAACTCCGGCCATGGCAAGCGTAGCTGGTTGCTGATCTTTCACTAGAGCTGACAAATCATTTGGTAGGCATTTGTAGAGAAACTCACGGCCATACAATTCCAAAATTTGCTCACGAGTTGTAGCCTCCACTGTAATCACCCAGCATTCCAGGTTCCTTCCAAGCCTTGAGGAAAACGCTGCATAGCTCTCCTTTCCCTTCTTCTGTGCAGACTCCAGCCAACAGTAACAATCATCAGCTGACAAAGCAAAGTGGGAATGGGCTAGCTTATAGAAATGGTCAAAGTCATCAGCAAACTCCTCAGGCACTGCGCCCAACAATTCACGGAGCTCACCCTCAGCATGAATGTGCAGCGCATGCATCCAATGTTGTTTAGCAACTTGCTGGTCTTTGCAAGCTTGGGAAAATATTTGGAAGAGAGTAAAAATGACATCTTCCGAAAAGTTGGAAAAGCTTTCTTATGGAGGTCAGGCACAACTTCTTGAGTCTGTTTCTGCTCACAGGCTTGGCTCTCTCAAGCTTTCAGCTCCCATTTCAGCTTTTGTCTTTCCTCACAAGCCCGGTCATACTCCCTGCGGCTCAGACGGTCTTCCTTCATAGCTTCAAACTGCAAAGTCAACATTTGCATCTGTTTGTCCAGATAACATTGCAGACCCTTAGGTATTTCTCTGAGCCTCCTCTGACGTGGCATGGCTACCATGACTGCCAACGCTTGAGTGTCTGGAACCAGAATGTTGAGACTGTGCCTCCTCATCCTCTTCTTCCTCTTCAACCTTTTCTTCCTCCTCAACCTCTTCTTCCTCCTCATCCCCAGGAAGTGTTAGGCTAGGCAGCTGGACAGGTGCACCCCCTTCTATCTGCTCCAACTGTAGAAGTGGCATGCTATCCTCTGCTTCTTCATTCTCCATGGCTCCATTTGCCACAGCAGTTTGGGACCTAGTTACAGGCTTCTGCGACATCCTGCCATTAGCCCTAACTACCCAAAATAACAAATGGTTGTGCCAGAAATCTCTCTTAACCAGTTACCAATGTTTGCTGCAATGCACTTATTTTCACAATGTGTTCACCAGGAGTAAGTCTGGTCACGAATCCCACCGCTACCACCATGTCATGACCTCGTGCTCCCAAGAGCCATGGGGTGCATGCTTCAGACTCAATTCCCTCACCTTGGGCAATTGATCTGGAACCCAATCACCACATTCCCCTTGCCAAGGCTGTGCCAACCAACACCAACCCTGCAAGGTAGAAGATAGGCTGCCACCACCCCTTCACTCGTTCAACTCTGAGCTAGGGGAACTCCGAGCCCAGACTTAGGTAAACCAAGGTTCAAAAAAAAACAAGAGCCAAACAAACACTCCTTGTCCAGAAACCTCTGGTAAAACCAAAGTACATTCCCTGCTTTTACTCTTGGTAGTTTGTGGTCAATGGTCAAGGTGCTGGATTCAGAACCAACCTTACCTCAATGAATACACCAGGTTAATAAGAAGTAGCTTTATTAAAAATATAAGTGCACATTTAATATAGACATAGCAGCGAAACAATTCCTCAAAACCACACCCAACTAGGGGTTTAGATATAACATAAGAGAGTTCAACACACAACAGAAAATAATAAACTAACTAGCCTATTCTACTTACTGAAGAGGTAGTTGTTGGTAAATCTCATCTCTCCTCAGAGAGAATAGCATCAGGTTGATAAGAAGCAGTGGAACCCCATAGAGGTATCCCAAGAACTCCCCAGGGGAACGTCCAGTAGAATGTCCAGAGGGGAACAAAAACTATGGGTCACAACCCCTATACTTAAGGAAAAATTAAGGATGAATTAACCAGTCAGGAGCTTTCTGATGCAATCCTATTCCCGAAGCTTCTTCATTTTTTCGCGCCTTGCAGGTCTCCCTCCCATCTTTGATCTCAACCTTCTCAGGCCCACATGGCCTTGAGTACTAGGCTCCCAGCAGATTAGCACAGATAAACAGGTGTTTCTGTTCAGGCCTCCCAACTGCTTGCAGCTGGAAATGAAACTTGAAATTTTCCTCTCAGAGAGGCCTGTCTCCTTCCAAGATGTAACTCCCACAATTTCCTGTATCTGAGCCATGTCACAAGAAAACCAGGTTAACAAATTTACAGGTTCATGACATGCCCCATGACATCACTGTGGCCCACCCCTGAAATCTCAGGGTTTGGGATGCTTATGGCCTTACAACTCTACTCCCTACAGTGGGGAACTGTTCAAAACCAATCTTGGAACCAAATCCAGTTCCCTTTGTTGCAAAAATGAAATTGAGGGTTTTGAGCTGCTTTGGCTGGCTGATAAAATAAGAAATTCTATTGAATTTGAGAGGCCTGCATCATCAAGGATATTTATTATTCATTCATCAGTCCAAATTAAAAGACTGAGCAAGATACATATTGTACAATATATGGTGTAGGTCAGATTTATTATTTACAGGATCTAAAAACACCTAAGGAGGTCAGGAACATCCAGCTACCAAAAATCCAAAGTACTCACCAAGGAAGACCTTTACAGGTTGAAACGTGTTTGGGAAAGATCTAGTATAAGATCTGAATACAAGGAATTTATTAAGGATATTTTATTGCCATATATGATGGTTTTTAATAATGTGTTATGATTGCTAGGTATTATTATATAATAAATGACATTTAATATTTTAGATGTTCTAATAGATACATTACCAAGCCCATTTGAGTATTTCAGAGGCTATATTCAGGAACACACAACTAGGACAGGACAAGGCCACACAGGTCTTTGTAATATACACTAGGTGAGCACCCTTATTTGTTTTCAAATAATGCATAGTACAGATGTCTTACTATGAACTGACCTGGCCTTCATCAACAGCACCACAAGGTCAAGAGACAAGTTGTCATGGCTTCCTAGGTCATGATGCCTGGGGAATGGTCTAGCAAAGGTGAAGCCCTTCAAATATCTGTTCAGTTTGCCCCATTTTTGCATTGACTCAAGATTTTTTTTTGAGGGGGGGGGAACCTCTCAGCATTTTGGTTCATATTGCTCCTAATTTATGCATTTTTGTAAACAATTTCCCCCAATATCATGCATCTCTGTGCATTGTTTTCACCAATATACATATCTTTATGCACTGTTTTTCGAACAGACCCATTTTTGTATGCATATTTTGGTTGGCAAACAGCATCACAAAATTTGGACAAGTCCAAATTTTATAAGAAAGCTGTGTTTCAGTTCAGGAAGTGTGCATTATGTGGGTTTATATTTTAATATGTCCCTACATGAGCAAAACACAAGCTGAGAGGAGGCTCTCAAGCCATGTTTGCCAGTAGAGGTTGCTTAAAGTGAGAGCTAATCTGTCACAGTAAGGCAGCACTTGGGGACTAAATTAGACACACACTTGAATTTCCCTTCCAGTGATGCCTATATGTATGTACACAAACACACACACAGAGAGACAGACAGATGAAAAATGAAAAAGTCTTGGGACAAAATGGCTTTGGCAACAAAGAACATCAGGTAGGGGCCTTTTTCTTCCTGGTGTCTGTCTAGTCAGTGGTACCTGAGTAATATTGTAAATAGTTTAATTCTATTTATTTTAAATTATTGTATGTTCTTAATTATATGTATTTTTATCTGGAAGCCCTCTTGAGTTTCAGTTTGGAAAATAGGGTGGGGTAAAAATAAAGCTAATAAATGAATAAATAAATAAATACCTGTGGTATGCTGTCTTAATCCTCTTTGTTCGGGTTTTTTAATTGTATATTGTATGTTTTTAAATTTATTTTATATTGTGTGTTTTTGAATTGTGCTGTAAGTCGCCTAGAGACCATTAGGTATGAGGCGACTAACAAATCAAATCAATACATAAATGTTTTTTTTTTCATTTTAAGAGAGGTGAATTTTGAGCAGAGGAGCAGCAGGAGAGAAAAAAGCTTAAGCAATCCCTCTTTCCACCACCCCTCAGCTTGAAAGTTTAGAAGTCTACTTAATTCATTTTAAAAAGAGAGAAAGGCTGTTGAATTAAATAGACATGCAGCTGTGTGTCACAGCCACAGCTGTGAGCAATAACCACTACCCTTGTTTCAGACACAGATCACTCGTGTGTGTTTGTATGTGTGTTGGAGGAATGCTAAATGCTTGCTGCTTCCAGGCCTTAGCCTTTTAGCCAGCTGCCTGAGCTCTGTCAATGGTCCTGATGATTTGACTGCCATCCCAGATTCCTAGGCAGTGGCTCCTCCATTTGGCTTTCAAATACAACAGTAGGGAAACCTTTATTCTTCATGTACTGTTGTGTCCCTGAAAAGCTTTTGTGCAATCTGAAACTTCCCCAATTTGGGCTGTGATCATGCTCATTTACACTGCTGGAGTCCTATTAGAACTAGTTCAAACACATGCATGGCAATCACTATCACATCACTTGGTGCCCGATGGTCTATGCATGAACTTCCTTCGCTAAAAAGAGCTGCATTTGAAGTGATGAAAGTTCTTCAAGGGGTCTTTGATCTGTGATGGCTGTTGAGCATGTCCAAGTCATATATGCTGCCATTAGCACTTCCCCAACACCACAGTCCTTCATGTATTTACATACAAGTGAGAAATGTTTCTTGCAATTGAACTTAATTCCACACACATGCTTTGGATTGCAGCCCAATCCAAGTATCAAAAAGTTCAGATCTGTGACAATGATAAAAGAGGCAATGAAAGGAGTAACATGAGCAGGGTGCTGTGTTTAAAAGGCACTCTCTTCATCACCTTCCTCAGGCATCACTACTGAGCCACATATCCTTTTAAGCAAACTTTCTATTAAGCTGCTAAGTCAAGTCCTCTTTTTGCTTTAGAGTCGGGAGATGGGTACAGGTTTCTTACTGCTGCCCTACCTGTATACATGAATTTTGCCCATGCTCCCAACTCCCAAACTGACAAATGCCACTTTTTAAAATCAGTTTCCCTCCCAGCTAGTTGTGTAGTAGAAAGGTAATTTATCAGTCTTACTCCGCGATTGAGAAAAGGCCCTCTGCTGATACAATAAAATGTTTTGCACTCGATCATGTTAGCTTGTAAAGCTACATTTCCTTTTCTTGCATTGCTTGAACAAATCATCCTATTCTGCACTGAAATGAGTTATAAATATTACTGGAGGTGGAGAGGGAGACTAACTATTGCTGCTGTCACACACAGGCCTTTCTGGGAGTAAGTCTAACTCTAATTGAATACAGTGGGACTTGGCACAGGGAAAACTTGCATGGAATTGTGCTGCAGCCTTCATCATGCAAAATGGATACTCGCATGCATAGACTTATCACCCTAAACTGAGAGAGGATTTCCCTAACTGCTCTTTCAATCAGAGGTCATTATTTTTTGCCTCTCATTTCATATCTATGGGAGAAAACCCTTCACTTCTGAAGGACTGCTATCATTATCTGTGAAAAGTTATTCAAGATACAGGAGGTATATGTATTTGAGTTTTTTAAACAGGTGGGAAATAGCGACGTCAGACTTAGAGGAAGTAAATGCCAGACATTTCTTTCCATTGTTTGTCCTTTTTCACCAAGACTATTAAGACAATCATTTTAGAGAGTGTTATCTGCAGTTGCTAATTGATGAGATCTGAAGTGTGCAAAGGAGGATAATTTAAATTCAAAGGTTTTGGTCTTTGTATCAAATGTAATGAGAGACATAAATCATCCTATACCTTTCAGATGGGAAGCACTGATTTTCCTCATTAGTCCTTTCAAGTATTTCTCATATAATTAATGCCGAAGAAGAAATAGAGTGGGGGAGGGGGATTCTCAGATGGCCTAATTCTCTCCAAGACAAAACTAAATGAGACTCTGAACAAATTTATGAAGACTGGCACTCACACAGTCCTTACCACTAGCTGGTACACATTGTTCAGGAGTGGAATGGGAGAGCTGCTGAGATTAGAAATCTTATCAGGGTTGTGGTGAGGATAAAATGAGCTAGTGCTCTGAATGCCTTGGACCAAAGACAGGTCTAAAGTCCAGACTAAACAAATCAAAGGGTTTTTGTTTTGTTGCATACATTTTCAGCAGTACTCTAAAACCCACTTTCCAACTGCAGAGGATTTTTTTTTACAGCACCCCTTCAAAATAATGTAAAACAATTTGCTTTATCATATACCTTGCATCCTCTTGCCCTAGCTCACAATTACACGTGTACCTACATTGTGGTATTCACCTAAGACAGGGATGGTAAAGCTCAGGCTAGGGGCCAAATCTGGCCCTTGCAACTCTTCTCAGTGTACACCTCCTTTTCCCAGGCCACACCCATCACTGGCTCTGCTTCACACCCCAAATATATGTTTGCCTGGTTGGAAAGTGTCTTTGAACACTGATAAAGCCTCTTGCTTGTTGCAATGGAGGATAGTGAAGTGTGTGAGAGACAGAGAGTGTAGAAAGCCTACAGTACAAAGATAAAATTTATATTCATTGTTACATACATTTTTGCCTCTGGTCTTGCTGTCAACTGAAATATGGCCCCCAGAAGGCAATGAGGCCCTTAGACTTGAAAAGGACACACACCCCTGACCTAAGCCCTGTCCAGGTGGTCTGTGCTCCTTGAGGGATTGTGTGGAAAGAATATGGGGCTAGCGCTTGGAATAGGGAAGGGTTTTGCTCTGCAACTTGGAGTGAAATTTCTTGGTTCATACCCCTCAAATGAGTGCACAGAACATAGATCAGCAATTTAGTCTACAAGGCGATCCTCTTCATAGTTTGATCACTCACATGTTGATGAGGTGGTCTGAGGGCACACTTCCCTCATGTTGTTGTTGTTGTTCCCTTCTTTCTTTCCAACTTTTTTATTATTGTATTCAAACAGACTTTTCCATGCTTTGCACAACATAATGAAACACCACATATCACAGGGGTCACTGACCTGTGGGCATATTTGCAAACAAGATAAATTATTGAAAAAACCATGCATGCACCATCATCGCCCAACACAAATGCATGCACATTCACTCTCCCTCCAGCGAGCAGTTAGGTCTTTAAAAAGTGTCACTTATTTTCAAATCTGATTTGGGTGGGGGTGATCTCCCTGGAGGTGTGGCTGGGGAGGCAAGAGTTGACTTTCTGTCCTCAGCTGCAATTTTCAGGAAGATCACACACACACCACACAATTAGGCTTGAAAAAAGTTTTCTACTGGAGCCAATAGAAGGCTTTTTTCAAGTCTAATTGCACCATGGGATGGGTAATTGGGGACGGTCACTGTTGCAACCTCCCCCCATTGAAATTAAGGTTTTTTAAAAAAAGGGTTTCAATACTGTTGATTATAATAGAAGACTTCTTTCAAGCCCAATTGTGGCAGGGGACATTTTCAGCATTGGGAGTCACAGATAGAAGGTGAAGGATTATGCCCAGCTGTCACCACCCAACCCACAAAAATAATCACTCTGCATCGTTGCAATTAGGCTTGAAATAAGCCTTTTTTGTGGTCAGGGGTGTTTTTGCCAGGAGATCACACCTGGACAGTGTTCTCTTGGCTATACCCCCTCCCAAATCTCTGATCTTCCATGATTGCTCCCCACACTGCAGTTAGGCTTGGGGAAAAAGCCAGCTTCTTACAATTTCAGCAGGGAGAGCGGTGGCAGGGGATGGAACCCTAGGAACACCAAGGAAGGCCTCTGTGGATGCCACATCAGTGAGCCATGACATATCATGATAATAGTCATCAGCTATACAGCACAATTTTATTGTAATTTAACAACATGAAAATTTCATAATTCATAATAATCTCAGATACTTAATTTTAAATATTAAGGTTATTGCCTTATACCCATCATATTGAAATATGCTATCATTCCACTCTATCACACCAAACAACTAGATTCATGTTGATTATATCCATATTCCCCCAATAATGTATGCAGACTGATTGCATCTTGTACTTTGTTATTCCAATATAAAATGAATTCCATCTCTCAACAACCCTATCATCCTGTGGTGTTCCTTCTCTAAGCCTTATAATATTTGTCAGTTTAATTATATAAGCTATGTCCCAGATGTTTGTTAACCAAACCCTAATCAAACATCTATTGTAGGAGGGTCTGGCCCTCTTAAAAAAAACAAAAACAGTTCAGAGCTGCTAACAGCTACTTCAAAGTCTGGTGTCTGCCGTACAGGGTAAACACGCTTCTAGAAATGCCCCAGAAGATGAGTGCCTATCATGATATGCCGACACTTCCTGGGTTATTTTAAGGAAAAGAAAAGATGGAAAGAGTTCTTGCAGATATTTTAGGCAGTTATGAATAATTAGTCACCTTACAGAATGGAGAAATAATAATAATAATAAATAATAAAATAATAATAAAATTTTATTTATGAGTCGCCTATCTGGCCGAATTAACGACCACTCTAGGCGACGTACATTGCACAATAAAATACAATATAAAAGAAGCACAATCAATGAATAGTCTAACCCCCCCCTTCCAGTTAATAACAGCATAAAAATTAATCCACTCCAGAGATCCTGTAGGCCTGCCTGAATAGCCAGGTCTTCAAGGCCCGGCGGAACCCTATCAGGGAGGGGGCATGGCGAAGGTCAGAAGGCAGGGAATTCCAGAGGGTGGGAGCCACAATTGAAAATGCTGTCTCTCTGGTCTGTACCAGTCTAGCAGTTTTAACTGGTGGGACCGAGAGGAGGTCCTGTGTGGCTGATCTCATCAGGCAGCATAACTGATGATGCTGGAGGCGCTCCTTCAGATAAACTGAAGATGAGTCTCACCTCTCCACCCCATATAGCAGCCTTTCCCAACCAGTGTGCCTCCAGATGTTGTTGGACCACAACTCCCATCAGCCTCAGCCAGCATTGCCAATGGTCAGGAAGATGGGAATTGTGGTCCAACAACAACTGGAGGCACACTGGTTGGGAAAGGCTGCCATATAGGGACAGGATACATCTGAATGACAGATACTGTGACAACAGGGCAATGGCATCACCATCATGGCCACCTTCTGGCTGGCTAGTATTAGGAAAGGGATGCTGTAGGCATAGTAGTCAGATCAAGAAAGGCAATTCATGCATTCATTTTTTAATGTATATTTCGGAGTTATCAAATGTATTTTCTTCTAAAAAGCCTTGGATGAAAAATGTCCCACTGCCAATTTTTGTGAGATTCTATGTGCAGTTATGACCTAGGTTTATTAAAACAGTACAACTGACATGACAGAAAGCCATGGAAAATGTCTGCAAAGTAATTGCATTATTTTATTGATTGCTGCTATATATACTTATTTGACATGAAGATGGGGAAACACTTTACTACAAATGTATTTTAATTCTCATTACAGTTTTGGCTTCTACTATATAACCATTCATCATGCCGAATAGTTGTGAAGTGTTACTAGTGGAATACAACAAAATGTATAACAACATTACTGCTGTGGCAGGAAACTCTCTTCACAATAAAATTTAGGAGAAGCAGTCAATTAGACAAGTTTATTGCAATAAAGAAAATACTGATGTACATCAGGGGAGAGATTAAGCAAGTCTCTCGCCCTATGACATCGTTACACACAGTTATATACCCATAGCAAGCAAACATATTCATTACCATATTAATGAGAGGAGAGTTTTCCAACTCATGTGATGAGTGCCTTCTGAATGCCACGTATGCATGTTCTTATAATTCTAGCTGATTCCACTTCAAGATGTACTTTAACAGATATGAAATCTTTCTCTAACCACAACTTCTTTTCAGGAGCTGGCACAGCGTACTAATTCCCAATTTCCTCTAGCTGCAGTCTTCACATGCTGCTTTCACATTATTATGTTTAATATAAAGGCCATTCTAAGGAACAGTCTGAAGCATATTGATGATTAGGGTCTCTAAGGAGAGGCAAAACCACCTTCCTTCCTCATTTCCCCCCTTTGAGGCTTGTTTAAGCCTCACTGTGGCTGGTCTCACCAGTACATCCTATTACAGGAACATTTATTCATCTGGTGGAACCCATTTTTACCCCCACTCTCCGTAGAGAGTGCCCAAACACTGTCAGATCTTATTACCATGTGCATTTCTGATTTATTTCCTGCCTTTCTGCAATTTTACCCTTCAGACAGCATTTCAAACATAGCAGAGGAGTAATTTATAAAAGCAAAGTAACCCATAAACACTAGTTAAACCCACTGACCTTATTTGTGTGTTGTTGCTTATGCAGACTTATAAAAACAGTCTCACCATAGTAAGTGATTGGCAGGATAATCACAAATAACAATAATCCATAATAGAGGACACCCCCATGTTCCCCAAAGCAACACCCAGATGCTTAGTCAGATTCTCAGGTCACACACCCTCGCCCATCCAGATCATCAGGTCACTAACCCTCAACCAGACCAAACAATATAGACCTTACTTTTAGAAGTTCAGAGAATAAGCATATACAAATTTCAACAATTTTCCCCCAAAGTTCAGTCCAGTTTACTAGCACAGCAGGATTTTAATCTTCTGCAGCTCGGGAACTTCTTCCTCTCACACTACCTTCTGCTTCACGATGAAGACCAAAAGGAATTGTTAGACCTCAGGAAGGAAATTTTGGGTGTCAGTAAGCTTACCACTGGACTTTCATGGGTGTTTATGGCCCTTCTTCCTTGCCGGTGAGGATGAGACCAAAACAGTAATTTTCTTTAAAAGTTTCTGACTTGATACAGCCTTTGCCACAGCTGTCTCCAGATCGCAAACAAAGATGAGTCATAGCCGCTCAGCAGACAGGTGTTGGTATAGACTCCCTCAAATTGGGTGGTAGATTGTCAATTGTAGAGTATGATGGGCAACTCATCTCTTATTCCGAGGAATGGATGGCTTGTGTCTTGATAAGGAACAATAATGGGATAAACACATAAAGCAAAAGGCAGAAGAAAATTGTTTGCAGTGAAGCTAAATTACAAAATACTGCAACACAGGCTATGATGAAAGAGTCCTATTTTTTGATGAAACAATCAACCCCGCCCTGGTTCTGATGGTAATTTCACAGGAGAGAAAAAAGGATTTGTTGAGATCTTATGCATTCACCCATTCACGTTTACATTCACATTCAAATAAAAGTTCAAAGTTCCAAATCCTTTGCAGAAATGTCCCTTATTTATTTATTTATTCATTTATTCATTTAATTAATTTATATCCTGCCCTTCCTCCCAGTAGGAGCCCAGGGTGGCAAACAAAAACATTAAAAACACTGTATATTTCATGAATACAGACTTTAAACTATATTAAAACATCTTTGAAAACATCTTTATAAAAAAGCCTAAAAAACATCTTAAAAAGCAATTCCAACACAGATGCAGACTGGGATAAGTAAGCAGTTAACACAACTAACAATTTTTTCTTTAACTTTAACCAGCCCATCGACTTAAACGTTCCAAAAGCAATTGCAACAGCAGAAAACAATAAAACCAGAGGAGAAAATTTGCAACGGCAACAGCACACAGCTTGTTCTTATTTTAACTGCCATTACAAAACTCCCTCTCAAAGTAAATCCAACCGATACTCTTATATAAATTCATTTGAGCTCAAGAAAAATATAATTGAAGGACTATTTACACAATCTCAATGCATTCTTCAGTTTTCCTCCAAAGCAACACCACACAAGGTGGTAGTTCCCCTGAGGAGAAACCTTCAAACACACAATTAATATTCAGTAATCAGTGTTTGGCAATAATAATACAATTTAACATAAAGGCATAAAATACAACAAATATTAAACACATGGAGTCACTTTCTGCAGATTAATATTTAAATTTAGAATTTTGTGACTTCAATTCAAAATCCAAATAAAATCCATGAGTTCAGTTAAGTCAAATGGCCACATAACATAATTATTTAATAAGATACAAAACGTCTGTCATACAAGGCTAGTTCACATGGAGGGTATAATAACTGCTCAGTTTTGGTAGCTTTCCCTACATTGTGAGCATGACTAATTCCATAAGCCCTACAATATTGTTTAGCCACAAAAATGAATTTAGGTGCAAACTAATATCTAGCTATTTCTTTCTTGGGCAAGGTCTTGGAACGGGTGGTTGCTGACCAGCTCCAGGCGCTATTGGATGAAACCAATTATCTAGATCCATTTCAGTCGGGTTTCAGACCTGGTTTTGGCACTGAGACGGCCTTGGTCGCCCTGTGTGATGACCTATATCGGGAGAGAGACAGAGGGAGTGTAACTCTGTTGATTCTCCTTGATCTCTCAGCGGCTTTTGATACCATCGACCATGGTATCCTTCTGGAGAGACTTGCGGAGTTGGGTGTTGGAGGCACTGCTTGGCAGTGGTTCCGCTCCTACTTGGCGGGCCGTCTCCAGAAGATAATACTTGGGGAACATTGCTCGACCCCGTGGGTTCTCCAATATGGGGTCCCGCAGGGTTCGGTCTTGTCTCCCATGCTCTTTAATATCTATATGAAGCCGTTGGGTGCAGTCATCCGGAGTTTTGGAGTGCGTTGTCATCAGTACGCTGATGACACGCAGCTCTACTTCTCCTTTTCATCTTCTTCAGGTGAGGCGGTCGATGTGCTGAACCGTTGTCTGGACGTGACAATGGACTGGATGAGAACTAACAAACTGAGACTCAATCCGGATAAGACTGAGATGCTGCTGGTGGATGGTTTCTCTGGTCAGATGGTGGATACATACCCTGTCCTGGACGGGGTTACACTCCCCCTAAAGGATCAGGTTCGTAGTTTGGGAGTCGTTTTAGACTCTTCCCTATCACTCGAGGCCCATGTAGCCTCGGTGGCACAGAATGCGTTTTACCAACTTTGGTTGGTAGCCCAGCTACGTCCCTATCTGAGTAAGGAGGACCTTACATCAGTGGTTCATGCTCTGGTAACCTCACGTTTGGACTACTGCAACGCGCTCTACGTAGGGCTACCTCTGAAGACGGTTCGGAAGCTACAGCTAGTGCAAAATATGGTGGCCAGACTGCTAACAAGAACTAAGCGGTCTGAGCATATAACACCTGTTCTGGCTCGCCTGCACTGGCTTCCAATATGCTACCGGGCCAGATTCAAAGTGTTGGTATTAACCTATAAAGCCTTATATGGCGCGGGACCACGATACCTGCAGGAACGCCTCTCCCGTTATGAACCGGCTCGTACACTACGGTCTACTACGAAGGCCCTCCTCCGGGTCCCGACCCATAGGGAGGCCCGGAGGGTAGTAACAAGATCTAGGGCCTTCTCAGTGGTGGCCCCCGAATTGTGGAATAGTCTCCCCGAGGAGGTACGCCTGGCGCCGACACTATTATCTTTTCGGCGCCAGGTTAAAACCTTTCTCTTCTCTGAGGCATTTTAATCTAAGTTATTTATGTAAATGTTGTAATTGGTATTTTAGATGATGTACTTTTATATTTGTTATATTGATCTTGTAATTTTATTATTGTATATGTTTCTATGTTTGCCGCCCAGAGAGCTGTTTGCTAGTCGGGCAGGATATAAGATGAATAAAATAAATAAAAAAATAAAATAAATAAATTCTTTTGCCATACCATATTTCCCTACATAGGACAGACCATGGCTTATTCTTGCAAGGTAGGAGAGAAGTGACTCTGAAGCAACCAATCATCTCTAGATACATATTTTAAGTTGTTTTGAACATCATTAAGAAACAAAATTGATATACAGCTGGCTGACAGAGGAAACTATAGTTTCCTTGGGTTGGAATTTTTAGTTGGAATTGTTTTGGGGGGAGGGAAGGAGAAGCTTTAACATCTTGTAAAGGTGTAACTATCCAGAGTTCCCTGAGGAAGACTTTGAGTTAGCAGAATATTGGAGGGCACTTGGTGTGACCTCACCATCATCAGAACAACTAGCATACCCAAAAGGGATTTCATCCTGTAAGACTGTAGAAATATTACGAACGATGATTGTGAAATAATTGAAGGATTTGGGTACCAATTTAAATTAGATAAGTAGGAAATCAACTTTAAGGTTAATGAAGGAATTGATATGTATCTAGAGATGATTATTCAACCGCGCTTATTGAGCAGTTGAGGCTGCAGAACAAGAACATGCATAGCCAGCTTGCTCAATTGACTCAAGTTAATGAATCAGAGAAAATAGTGGGTGATCATAACTGATGAAAAAAAATTATAGGGAGAATGTTCCAAGCCTAAAGATCCAGGAAATGGTTAACTTAGTATTAACTTTCCATGGCTTAACTTTATGTAATTTAGTGTTGTGCGCAATATTAATATATTCATTTTTATACACACTTTGCCCTAATATATGCATTTTTGTAAATATTCTTGGGTTGGAGAACTGCTTTACAGAATTCCAATATGTGTAAATTTTGAAGGATGGATGTGTTTGAGTTCTCAGATTGTTTTGGAAAGTGTGAATTTAATAGATGCAGCTTTAAATGTGAACTGAATCGATTTTTTCCGCATCCCTACCCCAATGCCTCAAGGTGCTTACCTATGATGGCTATAAGAAATTACATCCCAGCCTGCACTAAATGCTAGCTTTGTGACAATGAATATGTAACAAACAGAATACAGGTCAGCTGAATCAACTATGCCAGGCCCAGGCAAAGTACATGAATAATATTGACTAGGCAAAAAAAGGTCCACAAGTCAATCAGGGACACCCCAAAATTTCTACCCAACCCCTAGGAAGGCAAATCCCATACAACTCCACAGCACAAGTGGGTGGGATGCTGCAAAAATACGAAAAGAAATTACAGGGTGGGGCTGAAACTGCCCTATTCTGAGTGGTCACACACCTGATTTTTCTTCCCTTCTCTCTCCCTTTGGGAGGACTGTGATGCGTCCTTCCCTGGCTCTCCCTGTCAGGTTCCTACCTGCTCATGGCTACTGCCTGTCACTAGGCACCACCAGGAACTCCACCAGTCCGGACCGCTCTCTCTTATGGTTTCTCTCCCCGCTCTAGCACAGAACTCAACAGATCCCCCTGCTAGGCAACCACCAGTAACGTCCCAATACTCTGAATACTGGTATTGTTATTCTCTTCACCGCTGCCACCATTTGTTACAGTTCCCCTTCAGCCTTGGTCATTACCTTACCCTCCCTTCTGGTCTGTGAAACCCCAGCCAAGGATCACGCCTTTGGTAAACCAAATTAAGTATTTATTACAGATAACAAAGCTAACAAGATTAACAAGATTTCTTCTTAAGGCACATAAGCATATGGTTTTACTCAATACTAATCCGAACTCCAC
Source organism: Rhineura floridana (assembly GCF_030035675.1). Classification (NCBI taxonomy): domain Eukaryota; kingdom Metazoa; phylum Chordata; class Lepidosauria; order Squamata; family Rhineuridae; genus Rhineura; species Rhineura floridana. The sequence goes on from NC_084480.1 coordinate 133,972,509, forward strand.
CTCCCTCCTTCTCCACTCTCTCCTGTCAAACAACTCTCTAAACCCCACCAAGCAACCCACTCAGTTCTCTTCTCCCCCCCGATTCCACTCTCACTCTTCCTTTTGTACATTCAGCCATTTTAAACACTCAGCCAATCATCTCGCATTCTACTGCCCATTCACTCCCCCTCCTCTTTCACTCCACTTACCATGTATCTTCTAAAACAACAACACTTACCATATATACATTAATATAGGAACATCACATTCCCCCCCCTTAAACAACAGCAGAGTATTATTCCTGTTCCAGGATTTATACGTCGCGTTAACAAATAAAAGTCTCTATGGGGAAAATGTCTTTCTTTGTTCCTCTGTCTGGTCACGTCACTGCAGTCCCAGCCACTTGCCTGGAAAGTGTTGGGCTGGTGACCAGTAGGCATTACTGTCTCTAGTAGTTTTCCATGAAGCCTGCAAGTGTGAAGACGTAGCTGTGGTTAAGGGGGAGTTATGTCTATGTCCTGTCTGGGAACGGACTGCCAGGGCCGTTGCTATGGTAGCCATCTGATAGCGACTGGGAAAGTTCTAACAGAGTCTGTGTGTTGTCTTCTTCTGAATTATGCCTCTGAGCTGAGAGGCTGTCTTTTTGTTTTTATCTATGGAGAGAGATGTACCAGAAGGGGGGTGACTGAAGAATCTCTACATGTATTTACTCTTAAGCCTCTGGCCTTAATGTCTTTCAATAAAGACTCTTAACATGCTCTGAAGAAGTTTCTTGCTCAACTTAACTCCAACGTAATGTATGCTGTTTCACACAACAACGCACACACGCCAACAGTGGTAGCAGAGGATGGTTACGCTCCACAGCGCATTACACCGGAGTAAGTTGCTGGTCTGGAAGGCAGACGGAGTTCCAGAGAGGGCAGCTTGATTGATTGAACCAGACGGAGGTGAGCAACATGGCTGTAAACCTGTCTGGGGGAGGCTTGCCGATGGAACGACTTAATGAAAAGAATTTTGGCAGCTGGAAGCCGAGGATGAGGGCTTTGCTGATAACAGAGGATTTATGGGACGTGATTGAAGAGAAACCCCCGGCGGTATTGACCGCGGCCTGGAAGCGTCGAGACCAGAGGGCGCAGGTGTTTATAATCTTGGCTCTATCGGATTCTCAACTGATGTGTGTGAGAGATGAGCCGTCGGCTAAACAGATGTGGGGCGCGTTGCAGGATTTGTCCCAGGAATGGCAGCGGAGGCAGGAGGCGCAGAGAGCCCAGCCGGTGGAAGCTGTCAGAAGCAAGGAGGAGAAATGTGCCGAACCGGAGCAGGCTGCCGAAAGCAGACAGGAAAACAAGCGGGAGCAGCAGCGGCTGAAGTCTTGTTTTGCCTGTGGGGCCCGTGGGCATCTCCGTAAAGATTGTGCAATCAAGCGAAACTCCAGGGACGGAGGCTTGAAGCAGGGAAGTGTGAACTTTGTTTGTAAACAGAAGTCTAAAGACTTGGAACAAATTAACTTTATTGTCGACAGCGGAGCAAGCCATATATTAATTAAAGACAGGAGTCTGATTTACACGTCTACAGATGAGCAGGACTTTGTTTTACTTGCTGATGGATCACGGAAATCCGTAAAAGCACGTGGTCTGGTGAAATTTGACAAACTTGGATTAATGACAGACTGTTTGTTTGTTCCAGAATTGGCTCATAATATTTTATCAGTGGGCAAACTGGTGAGTTGTAATTATTCAATTTTGTTTCACAAATACCAATGTTTTGTAATGAGGGAAGATCAAGTGTGCATGCAGGGAAGCCTTGATGATTCACAGTTTAAAATGTCCATGGGTGTGAAGTGTGCTGATGCCTTGAGTTTAATGGGGCGGAAAGGGAATGACCGCCAGAGCTGTAAGAAGACAGCTGTTAAAAGCACACAGCCACAGTATTCATGTAATGCAGTCAGGCTGATGCCTGAAAGAGTGCATCGCAGCCGAGTTTACAAGCCACAGGGTAAGAGACGTGGCAAACGTGCACCTAGAGCACAAGAGAATGCATATTTCAAAGTTTGGTGTCCAGAAACACAGCAGTTAATTCTGAGCAGAAGCATTAAAGTCTCAGAAAAGCCTTGGGATCAAAGGGAGACAGTCCTTCTTACAGGAACAAATGACACACAAACACAAACACGAACACAATCACAGAAATTTCAGCCAGATGTTAACGTTAAAGTGCAAGGTACACAAATACCTCTCGGAGATGCTTTGAATGAGCTCATTTCTGGAAAACGCAGATCAAAGAAACGAAAAGCTGAGGAAATGGAAGCTCCTGCGCAGGTTGTGCCAAGCACAAGCACAAATGGGGGGGGCAGAGAGAGCCGAGGCTCTGGTTCCTTTAAGACGCTCCACGAGAGCGAATTTAGGCAAACCGCCTGACAGATTTACTGTGGGATTGATAACAAGTCCTGGAATGAATAAAGTTGTAGACATGGATCCTGAGACACTTTATTTGACATGTGTTGAACCAAAGTTTGAGTGATTAAGTTTTGAACTGTACTGAGATGTAAGTTTTAAACTGTACTGAACTGAAAATGCAATGTACTGAAATGTATTGCAAGAGGTATTGTAGAAATGTATGACTGTATGACTATGTATTATGGAGATGTATTTCATGTGTACTTTGCAGTCTTAATGGAAAAAAGGGAAGCTGTTGGGCTGGTGACCAGTAGGCATTACTGTCTCTAGTAGTTTTCCATGAAGCCTGCAAGTGTGAAGACGTAACTGTGGTTAAGGGGGAGTTATGTCTATGTCCTGTCTGGGAACGGACTGCCAGGGCCGTTGCTATGGTAGCCATCTGATAGCGACTGTGGAAAGTTCTAACAGAGTCTGTGTGTTGTCTTCTTCTGAATTATGCCTCTGAGCTGAGAGGCTGTCTTTTTGTTTTTATCTATGGAGAGAGATGTACCAGAAGGGGGGTGACTGAAGAATCTCTACATGTATTTACTCTTAAGCCTCTGGCCTTAATGTCTTTCAATAAAGACTCTTAACATGCTCTGAAGAAGTTTCTTGCTCAACTTAACTCCAACGTAATGTATGCTGTTTCACACAACAACGCACACACGCCAACAGAAAGTCCATCGGCCAGTACATTGTCCTTGCCTTTTATGAACTGGAAGTCCACTTGATAGTCCTGTAGGGCCCAGGACCACCTCTGCAGCATAGTGTTATGGTTTTTCATAGTCTGCAACCATAACAAGGCCCGATGATCCGTAGTCACTGTGAATCTTCATCCCCACACATATGGGCGCAACTTGTTCAGTCCCCACACGACCACTAGGCACTCCTTCTGGACCGACGAATAGTTTTTCTCCCTCGGCATCAGCTTGCGACTCAGGTACGCCACTGGATGTCTGGTGCCTTCTCTCTCCTGTAGCAAGACGACTCCCAGCGCCAGGTCCGACGCATCTGTAGCCACGATGAATGGTTTCTCATAGTCTGGTGCTATTAATATGGGTCCTTGGCACAAGGCTTGCTTCAGTAGATCAAAAGCCTTCTGACATTCATCCGTCCATACCACACGCTCAGAACACTTCTTTGTTAATTCATGCAAGGGGGTTGCTATTTTCCCAAAATTTCTCACAAACTTCCTATAAAATCCAGCCACACCCAGAAATGCCCTTACTTGTTTTTTGGTTAAGGGGATCGGCCACGCTTGTATTGCCTCCACCTTGCTCCATAAGGGGGTGATTTTCCCACTCCCCACCTTATGTCCTAAATAAATTACTTCCTTTAGTCCAAACTGGCATTTCTTAGCTTTTATTGTGAGGCCTGCTTTTCTTAAGGCCTCCAATACTGTTGTCAGGTGTTGGACATGCTCAGGCACCGACTTGCTAAAAATGGCCATGTCATCGATATAGGCCACTGCAAAATCCGACATGCCTCGCAACACAGTATTGATTAGCCTCTGAAATGAACTTGGTGAGTTCCTTAGTCCCATGGGTAAGGTCACAAATTCATATAACCCATCTGGTGTACTGAAGGCAGTTTTGGCTCTGGATTGCTTGTCTAGTTCCATTTGCCAAAATCCTTTACAGAGATCTAGTGTAGAGATAATGGTTGCTGCCCCCAATAACTCTAACATTGCGTCTACCCTAGGCATAGGATACGCATCTGGGACAGTAATTTTATTGATTAGCCGATAATCAATGCAAAACCTTGTCGTTCCATCTTTTTTCGGAACCAGGACAATACTTGAGGCCCAGGGACTGATGGATTCCCTGATCACTCCTAATTCCAGCATCTCTTCCACCTCCTTTTTGATCTCATTCAAAACTTTCCCATTCACACGGTACGGAACAGATCTGATTGGGGCATGATCTCCAGTATCAATGGAATGTATAACTATACTGGTTTGGCCAGGTTTGTTGCTTAAGAGATTCCTATAGGTTTTCAAAACTCTCAGAATCTCCTCTTTTACTTCCTCCTTCACCTCCTCTGACCATTCCACTTGATCTACCCCTCCTTTGTCTTTGCTTTCCTGTACCAAATCTGGAAGTTCAGGCCCACTTCCCTCAGGGAATAAGGTAACTTGCAACACCTGTGCATCCCTGGTATGGTAAGGCTTCAACATATTTACATGAACCACTTTGCTTTTGTTTAATTGGTCTGTGGTAATTACATACGTCACTGTGTCAAGCCTTTCTCTGATGGTATATGGTCCTTCCCAGTTAGCCTGTAATTTGACATGTTTCCTGGGTATGAACGCCATAACCATATCTCCCACATCATACACACGTTCCCTGGCTGTTCTGTCATACCAGTAACTTTGCTTCTGCTGAGCTTGACTGAGATTCTCTTTCACCACTTCCATCATTTGTTTCACTGGTTCACATTCATCCTTTCTCTCAGCAGGCATCCACAGTCTATATAAAATCCCATTCTCACACACAACTTGATTCCTCAGTTTGTCAGTGAAAGGAATCTGTTGGGTCAGAGCTTGTTCCTTTATTTGATTCAAACTGGTATCTTTATTCAGCTTTCTCTGAAATGCTCTGTCTCTTCCCCAGAGACCAGCTGATACAGTTTGTCTCCTTCAGCAGGCCTGCTAGTGGTTGCTATGGTGACCTGTTTCAGCCCCCCTTAATATGGCTTCTTTTTCTCTGCCAATTTGCTGTCTGGTCACTACATAGATCTTTCCTTGGGCGCCCATTACATCCCTTCCCAGTATTACTGGTTCTTGTTGCTGGGCATTAATGCCTACTTTATATCGGCCCTCTCGGCCTCTCCAAGTCATATCCACCAGGGCCACAGGCAAACTTTCTGGTTGACCCCTCACTCCTTGGATAGTCACAGTTTCCTGAGGTAATATTACCTCAGATTTTATTAAATCTGGCCTCAGTAATGTCTGAGCGGCACCAGTATCAAGCAATGCCCAATAATTTGCCCCTTGTACACTCACTTCCTCTCTCAGACTTGAATCAAGGTCTGTTACTTCTGTCCAGTTTATCTGGCAAAACTGAACCTTTTTTGCTGTTTCTAAAGCCTTGGGCTCTGTTTTCACTGCCCTTGTCTGAGCAGGATTACTAATGGGGTTGGCAACCTCACATTGAAAACGTAGGTGCCCCGGTCTACCACATTTGTAGCATAATTTCTCCTCACTTTTAGGGTACACAGATCCACTCTGGGGTGTCCTGTGCCCTTCAGATTTTACTGGAGGACTCACTCTCTGTGGTACCACATCCCTTCTGCCAGCGTTATATGGTCTGGGTTTAAAATCTCTTGATGTTTTCCCCACCCAGCCAGTTCTGTTGGAGGCGAAGTGATCCGCCATCTCTGCGGCCTCCTGCACCGATGTAGGGGAACGGTCTTTGACCAGGAGCCTTATTTCTGGTGGTAACTGATGGTATAATTGATCCAATATCATGAGGTTTTTCACCTCCTCCACAGACTGAGCTTTTGCACTTGTCAGCCATTTCCCAAATATGTCCATCAGTTTTGCCCCCAGCTCCACGAAAGACCTCCCTGTCTGTATCTGGCAGTTTCTGAAAAGCTTTCTAAAATAATCAGGCCCCAGTCTGAATCTTTTAAACACTGCTTCTTTGAATTCAGCATAGGTGACGGGCCTGTCTGAGGGGAAATATTGGTATACCTCAGCCAATTCCCCTTTAATCAGGTTTGATAAATACTGCATGTATTTATCTTCAGGTAGCCCCCACAACTGAGCTGCTTTTTCAAAGGTGCTGAGGTAAATTTGAGGATCTTGACCAGGCTCATAGACAGCAAAGTCCTTTGGAGTAATTTTTATTTTTGCTCCATCTCTGTCCTTTCTTGTTTCATCAGAATGAAACTTCTCTCTCAAATTTTAACTTTTGTACTTGTAATTTGGCATCCACTGCTCGTTGCTTCTCCCTCTCCTCAAACCCCATTCTCATTCTCTCAGTTTCCATCTTCAACTTCTCAGCTTCCAACTCTCGCTGTTTATCTTTTTCCTCAGCCTCAAAGACCCGCTGCTTTTCTTTCTCATCAGCCTCCCTCCTCAATCTCTCAGCTTCCATCCTCAATCTCTCAGCTTCCAACTCCCTCTGCTTGTCTTTTTCCTCAGCCTCCCATCTTAACTTCTCTCTCAAGTACTCCATATAAGCGGGATTGCTTAAATATCCTTCTGGGGTCTCTTCTCTGACAGGTTGTTTTTGTTGGGCAGTTGCAAATCCTATAAGTGCTACCCTCAATTCATCTACCCCTTTACCCTCATGAGGTAAATTGAATGTTATGCACTTCTCCACCAGCTCCTCTCTTTTCATTTTTATGTATTCAGCCATGGTGTTTGAGTTCACTCACTCTTTGCCACACACTCTTTGCCAGTCACTCTCACAAGAAATCTTGTTTTGTTATTTCTGTTTGCCACACCACTGTATCTGGATTCTCTGTTGTTCGTATCCCACCGCTACTGACACCACATGTGATGCGTCCTTCCCTGGCTCTCCCTGTCAGGTTCCTACCTGCTCGTGCCTACTGCCTGTCACTAGGCACCACCAGGTACTCCACCAGTTCGGACCGCTCTCTCTTATGGTTTCTCTCCCTGCTCTAGCACAGATCTCAACAGATCCCCCTGCTAGGCAACCACCAGTAACGTCCCAATACTCTGAATACTGGTATTGTTATTCTCTTCACCACTGCCACCATTTGTTACAGTTCCCCTTCAGCCTTGGTCATTACCTTACCCTCCCTTCTGGTCTGTGAAACCCCAGCCAAGGATCACGCCTTTGGTAAACCAAATTAAGTATTTATTACAGATAACAAAGCTAACAAGATTAACAAGATTTCTTCTTAAGGCACATAAGCATATGGTTTTACTCAATACTAATCTGAACTCCACCTCCCTCCTTCTCCACTCTCTCCTGTCAAACAACTCTCTAAACCCCACCAAGCAACCCACTCAGTTCTCTTCTCCCCCCCCGATTCCACTCTCACTCTTCCTTTTGTACATTCAGCCATTTTAAACACTCAGCCAATCATCTCGCATTCTACTGCCCATTCACTCCCCCTCCTCTTTCACTCCACTTACCATGTATCTTCTAAAACAACAACAGTTACCATATATACATTAATATAGGAACATCACAAGGACGTCTCACTGTTTGAATGACAAAGGCATTAGCAGCTGACATGTAATGGTTTAGTACCCCATTTCCAATAAAGGAGGATTGGTTCATAGGGCTGATGTGACTCTTCTGCTAACACATTTATTGTTGGAAGTCATTCATTAAAAAACAAAATCTACAATTCCCAGAGTTCCCTAGGAAGGACTGACAGTTATATTGCTCTGGGGATAGTACCTCTGTGAGGTGAATAGTGGTCTCTTAACAACTCTCAGCACCTATAGCAAACTACAGTTCCCAGGATTCTTTGGGGGAAGTCATGACTGTTTAAAATGGTATGATACTGCTTTTAGCCTGGAGAAGAGAAGACTGAGGGGAGATATGATAGCACTCTTCAAGTACATGAAAGGTTGTCACATAGAGGAGGGCCGGGATCTCTTCTCAATCGTCCCAGAGTGCAGGACACAGAATAATGGGCTCAAATTGCAGGAAGCCAGATTTCAACTGGACATCAGGAAAAACTTCCTAACTGTTAGAACCATACGACAATGGAATCAATTACCTAGAGAGGTAGTGGGCTGTCTTACACTGGAGGCATTCAAGTGCCTCTTGAACAGCCATCTGTCAGGAATGCTTTGATCGGGATTCCTGCATTGGCCAGGGGGTTGGACTTGATGGCTTTATAGGCCCCTTCCAACTCTACGATTCTATGATAATCTATGATTCTATGAATGTATATTGCAGATGGGATCATTGTTTGTGATATATCATATTCACATCAAATTATTTCCCGTCACCTCCCTAGACTCACATTAATCCAGGGAAGGTGGTAGTCTCCATATATACACATGATGGAGGGTTGTTCTTTAATTTTTCCCCTTAATGTCAGTTTAATTGCTAGTATCAACTGATTCAAGAAAATTACTCTTCATAATCAATAGTTTGCACCAATGAAACTTGGGCTGCATGCCAAACAAGGCTTTATTTAAAGATATTTTACCTCTGCTTTTTATTGCTTTGGAGACAATCTCAGATTACTGCAGAATCTGTTATTCAATACTTAATATATACTACTTTCAAATGCTATTTTTAGTAATTTCTTCTTTATCAAACAGTTGTATAATAAACAGATTTTGTTGGCATAAATTACATGTCAGTGAATTTAAAGAAAAGCAACAACTTTTCCCCCCAAAGCTATAAATACCAACAAAACGTCTCTACTTGGTAATACTGTTTGTTGTAAAAAAGATACATGGCATCCCAATGGATTCGGTTATTCCCAGTCTTACCTAGAGATAATGGGGATTGTACCACAAACCTTTGCATGAAAAACAGATGCTTTACCACTGGAGTGATGGTCCTTCCCCATAATTTAGGGAAGCAGGGGGTGATGAGATCTCTCTCTGTCTCCTACAAATGGAGTGACTGTAAAATCATGAAATGGGCTTACGTACTAGAGACGCATGCCAAAGGCACAAATCCTTTTCCTTAAGAAAAAAGGAGACTATTTGACTTCTAGTGGTAACACGGCTATTGTGATTAAGAGTAAATATTACAACAAATTGTCTTGAATAGATGGCTTTTATTTGCAGTTTACAATGCAAACTTAGGCAGGTTTATGTGGAAATAAGTCCCACTGTGTGCAATGTAACCTTAGGCTGCAATACTCTCCACACTTAGCAGGGAGTAAGCCTAACTGAACTAAGTGGGTTCACGAGTACAGATGTATAGAATTGGGTTGCCTCCAGATTGTCAGTATTTTGCAGGAGGGATTCAATCGCATATCAGTAGGTTTGTGAAATTAAAGTGGATTAAAGTGCTCTGGCACAACAAATTCACTTAAACAAACTGCCATGAGGAAGCTGATGAGGAGATGCAATAAAAAATAGTAAGATAAATGATTGTTGGGAAGATGTATAGCATCTGCACAAGCAAATCAGGATGAATGCACATTGCTGAATAACTCTCCCTGCAAATAAATCAGAACAAATGCTCATTAACAAGTAGACATTGTATAATAGGGTCACCAGACCTCTGGCTATTAGCTGGAGATTCTGGTTTTGGGGGGTCCTTTCTGGGTCTCCAGGTGACTTGCCTTAATCTCCAGACTTCCAGCTGTCATTTTTAAAAAATTAAGTATCTAAGTGGTCTGGTTCCCAAGATATACACCAAAAGGTCAGCCGCGCCCCTCTCAGAACTTCTGCTAGTTGCTCTAAGTTTTGCTTTAATCCCTGCCCTTCCAGGTTTTTAGCCAATAAGAAGTCAGGGTTGTGATTGACAATAGCAAGAGCTGAATCTCATTTCAGGTTCTGAGAAGAGTTTAATTTCCTGTCTCCTTTTACATCAGGAATTCAGTAAATATATAGTTTTCAGCTGCATAAAGAGTACTGCTCTGTACAGGATTGGGACTTGCTTCTGAATAAACATGAATAGGATTGCACTATAACAGAAGATCATAGAAGGATCTTGGTACACATAGAAGTGTACATGTAAGCTTTTTTAATTACTTACAAAAATGGTATATTATACCTTTTATTTTTCAAATAATTCTTGAACAGAAGTTTTTAAAAAGTATACATGGGTCAGTGTTATACTTTTCTAATTAAGGAGTCAAAGTTTAAATTTTACAGGACTGTGGAAGAGGGCAGCTTATTTGTCTTATTCATAACCTGTTTTGAAAAGCTTCCCAATACAAAATGTTTCTGGGAGTAAAACTTCAATGCTAATTCCACATACCTGGGAGCTAACCCCATTGAATTCAGTAGGACTTACTTTTGAGTAGACATGGTTAGGATTGTGCTGAAAATCAATGGGACTTTGAGTGAACATAGAAAAGGATTGTGTTGTAAATCTTTCTCTCCCCCCTCCAATACTTTTTTTAAAGCAGTTAGGCAGGGCTTACTTAGGTGTCACTTCTTTCATTTGTCAGGAAACCAATGCTTTTTTTTTTTTTTTAATTATGCAATGGCCAACTGGTTTTGACAATAAATTATTGTATGGGTTGTATGTATTTTTACATCTCCAGTGTGTGCGTATATGGGATATTTACAACAACCCTGTGAGGTAGAGTTGGAAACCAAGGCAGCTCACAACAAGAAATGAAGCCATTTAAAATCCAATACTGTAAAACAAATATAAAACAGTTGCAAGACAGCTTAAAGAGGTATGATTCTGAATTTTGGATTCGGTGAATGAAATTCCTTATCACCTAATTGCAGTCCCGTGACTGAGTAAGCCCCATTCTGTGTAAGCCCCATTGAATACATTGGGACTTGCTTCTGAGTAAACATGCATAGGATTGCACTATAAATATCTTTACAGGTGGTGTAAATTATAAATATCTTTGACATACATGCTCATATAAATATTCCTTCAAAATACGTCTTGATATGTATCCAATTTCACACTATGGTTGTAATTATTAATTACAAATGATTATTTCCTCTATATTTTAAGTGTGCCCTTCTTCCTTGGGGTGGTCATGGTCCCTACACAAATCATGTGTGCTTTCTCTCTGTCAATTATATTCACTGGAATTGGATTGGCTGACAAAGTGAGTTTATAGCAGCCCACAGGGTATACAGAAAGGGTAGAGAACTTCTTACTCATTTCTCAGATGTCTTTCAGAAATGAAGGGTCAAATCTGTAAAGAAATTTGGATGTTAAAAGGTAGGGGCAGGGCATTCCAGGCAGGCGGTTGCCAATCCTGCTTGGATATGGATATCTTTGCAGAGGATCCCTAGTCAAGCTTTACCAACACAAGCCAAACCATATCTACTGAGAAGTCCTACTGAGTTCTATGGGGCTTAGTCCCTTAGTAAGTGTGTTTAGAATTGCAGCTCTTCGGGGGCATCCATCTTTACTCCTGAGTGCTCCCATCTAATATCTCCACAACACTAGGCTTCTTTCTTCCTACAATGGCCTTCTGGTGACTGGCCTGGCCTGAGGGCACTTAACCCCTTTTTGCCAGAAGCAAGTTGGCTAGATTAAATGTTCCCTACTCAGGCTCCATCTTTTAGCTAAGTTTTCTATCTTAATTTTCAATCAGAGAAATGTTTTTCTATGAATTGTATGCGCCAAGCAACTGTGGTTGATGCTTAATTTATTTTATTTATTTATTTATTAGATTTTTATACCGCCCCATAGCCGAAGCTCTCTGGGCGGTTCACAACATATAAACATCCAATACAATTAAAACATTATCAAACAACTAAAAATGAAATGAAATACCAAAAAACCAAAACATAATTAAACACATCAACAAATACAAAACTTCGTACTAAAATATAAACTGTTAAAAAAGTATTAAACTGGTTAATATATTAAGATGTTAAAATGTTGTATATTAAATATTAAACTGTTAAACTGTTAAAATGTTAAAATTAAAATTAAAATGTTAAAATGCCTGGGAGAAGAGGAAGGTTTTTACCTGACGCCGAAAGGATAGTAACGTTGGCGCCAGGCGTACCTCTTCAGGGAGAGAATTCCCTAATGTAACATGCTTAATGACATCACTCGGGCCAGCCCCATGACATTACTTGGGCCCACCCCATGACATCACTCAGGCCCACCCCCAAAATCTCAGGGTTTGGAATGCTTCTGACCTGGCCACCCTATTGTATATCCTCCACATAAACTTTGTGCAAGCCAGTCAGGACGAATGCTCAATAAACAGGTCATCTGAAAGAGCCCTTGCACTGTGAATTTCAGAATATATCGTTGTTCAGAATGTTTTGCAACAAGAAAATGTGAATATTGCTGCAACGAGAGCAAATATGTTACTTGGCTGACCTTACTAGGATTGACCTAGACTGAACTGCATTCCACACAGTGCATTTCCATAGTATAGACTGCAGTGCTTGTATGTATGTATATTATAATTTGTTTTACAAAGCAACTGTTTCAGCACATTATTAGCATAATTCAGAAAGATCAGCTTAACGAGACCCAGTGTGGTGTAAGGTGTTGGCCATGAACTGCGGAGTCCCAAGTTCAAATCCCTATTGTACCATGAAGTTGACTAGGTAACTTTTAGCCTGTCACTCTTTTTTACCTCACAGGATTCTTGATGGGATATACTGAGGAAACCCAACCACACCCACTTCACTGGAGGAAGAGCAAATGTGATATGTAAATTAGAGGGGAAATATTCCTATACTAACAACAGAATATTTGCTCAAAATAAGGAGTTTATTTTTTATTATTATTTGCAAATTAATTTATTATACAATGGAAAAAATGGAAATGGACTGCCTTCAAGTCGATTCTGACTATGGCAATATTACACAATATTGTTTATCAAAAAGAGAAATGAAATATTTTAAAAGTATGACTAATACAGTAGAAAAATACAGTTTGCATAAATACCATTAGTTTTTTTTATCAATATTTATATACATTTAATCTATTTTGCTAAAATCATCTTCACAATACATTATTAATATTAAGTATGCAATAATAAATATTATTATTAAACATTAACTTACAATGCAATCATAGTGCAGAACAAAAGAGACTTTCTATTCTTTTTCTTCTCCCCCTCTATAATTGAATCCTGTTTCAATCACTTTTCTTTGTCTATCAGTGTTAGAAAGGCTATCCTTAGAAGGTACCATCTGTATTGTGCAATTCTATACATGTCTAGTCAGAAGCAAGTCTCTTCATCAATGGGGCTTACTCCTAGGTAAGCATGTATGAGATTGCAATCTTACTTGATGAACTATATGGCACAATGAGTCGAGAGAAAGGTCAAAGCAAACTTGCAGCGCCGACATTTGCCATTTCTCTCGAATTGTGTTGTTTTTATAATGTCCCGTTTCAAGAAAAAAATTGCACAAATGAATAACAATTCTATTACATGGTTCATGTCCCTTTATGGCTGCTACCTCTTTGGCTTTGCATGACTACTCTTCCAAGTTATGCTGACATAACGTTCAGGAGTAAATGGAATATATAGCTATTGTTGTCAAGAAGCCTTAGAGTCAATCAATCTCAATTCTTGTCTTGGTGCCTATGTACCAGGTGATGAGCAGCTGCAGGTTATTCCTGTTAAACATCATTTTCCTTACACTGTAGCAGACTCTCTCCCTCTCTCTCTTTGTGTGTGTGTGTGTAAGAGGGAGTGAGGGGGAAGCTGTGTTCACTACACACCATATATTTAAAGCTCATTTAAAGCACATCCCCTCCCCAAGAATCCTGGAAACTGTAGTTTACCCCTTTCAATGTTACAATTCCCAGCACCCTTAACAAACTACATTTCCCAGGATTCTTTGGGGGAAATGTGTTCTAAAGGTATGGTGTGTATGCCGCAAGAGAGATGGATAAATTAGTCTATTTTTGATCCATGCACTTTCATGCATGTATCACTCATAAGTACTTTCCACTTCCACTTCCATATTTATCTGCATCTTTTAAAAAAATTAATCCATATTTAAATAATATTTAACTATTTTTAACATACTTTTTTTCTAAAAATGCACACGTCTGAATGAATTCTGAGCCAACAACTGAACAATTGGGAAGCATGAAAGCCAGTGGAGAATCAGAATCTAGGTTCCGATCTGCACATTAGTCCAGGAGGTGCAGAACAGGATCAGAATCCACAAAGACTGAATTCCTCAAGTATTCCTAATGTGGAAGTCTCCATCCCAAATCTTCTTTTGGCTTCCATCAAAATTCTTTAGATTTTTTTATACGAAGCAGTTGAATTTTTTACTTTAGGCAACATTTAAGTGGCAACTCGAGCCATTAGACATGTCCTTGTAAGGTTTGAAATGAAATGTATTGCCTTCAAGTCAATCCCTACTTATGGCGATGCTATGAATAGAGATTTCATGGTAAGTGGTATTCAGAAGGGGTTTACCATTGCCACCCTCTGGGGCTAGTCCTACCCAGCAGGCTAGGGCCTGCTCAGCTTGCCACAGCTGCACAAGCCAGCCCCTTCCTTGTCCACAACTGCCAGCTGAGGAGCAACTGGGCTCCTTGGGACTATGCAGCTTGCTCATGGCTGCACAGGTGGCAGGGCACATAACCCCTGAGCCACTCACTGTGGGGGTGATCTTTAGCTGGCCCTTGACATGCAGGAGACATGAGTGGGGATTTGAACTCACAGACTCTGGACTCCCAGGTAGGGTCTCCTCCCCACTGTGCTATACCAGCTGCAGTTGTAAGGTTTAAGAAACACTAAATTTTCCACTAAGGAAGTGGTGCACTAGTTTTACAGGAAATGAGATGAGAGACACAAAGGTGATTCATACTATTGAGTGAAGCCAGTTTTACTGACCTCAACCCTTGAAGTGGGGGGAGGAGATATGTCATGAGACCATGCATCATCCTGATGCTGGACGCAACACATAGCCAATCACTGAAGGCTAGAGCTGGCCTTTATAAGGTGGCCCTACCCCCTAGGCCTCCCTCTTTTCTTGACCGCATGGCACCCACCTGCCCACCCCTTCAGTACTTGTATGGGAATAGCTGGCCACTTCATTGGTGAGTAGGATTTCTTTGGGTGGAGGATCACTGAGATTAGATGTTGGGTGTTCCTTTTTGTTGCTTCCTCAATACTGGAAAATTGGGAGCATTCATAACGATTTGGCTGATTGGGATGACAGGCATTTAGATACAGGCTGAGTTGATTGTATTTGATGAGTTTGCATAATTTGGCTGATTGTAGCTTTGATTTATTATTTATTTATTTATTTATTACATTTATATATTGGCCCATAGCCTAAGCTCTCTGGGCAGTTTACAGCAATTAAACCAGTTGCAATTTCTAAACTTGAACTGGGAATGTGGGTAAAATGAGTGGTTCTTGATAATCTGGTAAGCACCCTGAGGTTCCTGGAGGATGAGGTGGGAGTCACACAAGCTCCCTTCATTGCCGGCCAGCTTGAGGGAAAGTGAGAGGGGTGAGCCCTGGAACAATGGAGACTTGCTGCTAATAACTGACCAGAGTTGTGCAATCCCATGCCCTCTTTTTTCATCTTTAAGGTCAGCTGGCAAACAACCCCACATGCTCTCTCTGTTCATCTTTCAGTGGAGATAGTGATAAAGGGCACAGATTGGCTCCATTCCAGTTCCTGATGCCAGGAACCAGTTTGGTAGTGCACAATTAAAAGTAGGGTTACCATAATTTGTTGTTTGTTGCAGATCATTTAATAAATAAAAGTGGCCCATTATATCTAGCAACCTCTCTTATACATTCACTCCAGTGTGTCTGGGGTGAATTGTAGAAGCTACTCACCATATATGCTGATAGAAATGAAGCAAAAATTATCTGGAGCAGACAAGATAAGCATCAAGGTAACCATTCCACACTGTTTCAAGATGTTGTTGGACTCCTTGACATGCTAGCTTGGGTTGAAGGGAGTCCAACATCATGTGGAGAGGCACAGGTTCCCCATCCATGCTGTATAGCAGTAAAAATCACGCTGTTTATTTTGCTCATTAATCATCTAATCAGTTCCTGGGATTTGCATGATTTAACAGGAGATACTTTGTTACTGCTTCTCAACACTCTTCAATGATAAGAAAGGCATCTGGTCGCTCTTTCTTTTTGCACTGATTTTTTAAAAACTTTGCCTTACATATAAAAATGTCTTGGGCTAGACCTGAGGCAAAGAATCCAAGCCAGAGGTCTGTCAGAAAGTCCCATTGCCATAAGCACCAACTTTTCAATAGATCTCTTTTGCAACTGGGTTACCGACTGGACTGGACTGCACAGCTCTCAAAGAGCAGAAGGCAGAGTACACTGTAAATAGGGATAGAAGGATCTGTCAATTTCTGTTCTCTCAGTTTCTCATTTTTCCAATCTAAAATTCAGTTCTCCACATTTTTGCAGCTATTTGTGATTTTTTAAAAAAAATCCTCATGAAAATTCTTCAGCATTTTAGTGTGAGTTTCTCCTAACGAACACCTATTTGTATGCAGTTTTGACTAATGTACATATTTTGCAACCAATTTCTCTTAATAGAATGCATATTTGTGTTAGTTTTACTAATATATTCATTATAATCCATCCTTTTACATAATGCATGAATTTTTGTAAATATTATTTGGTTGAAAAATTGCAACACAATATTTGGGTAAGTGTACATTTCGAAGGATGGCTGTGTTCAGATCTCATAATGTTTTGGAAAGTGTGAAATAGATCTTGCTTTTCCATCAGGCTTACAGGAGGCATCCTAAAGCCATGGTGCAGGGAGCCAGCCTCTCTGCCTGCCTCCAGTCCTCAGCCTTTTCCTCAGACCAGCTAAAAACACAAGCCTCTCTTTTGGCCTCAGGAGGGGAAGGCTTTCCTGAAGAGTTTCAATAATGATAGGATCTCCCTGGCCCGTTTGTCAGTCAGTGGCCACTTGATAGACCCATTAGCCCACTTGGCCACACCATTAGATTAACAAAAGAGATTCATCTGACCAGCAGAGCAGGTTTCTCAACTCCAGGCGCAGGGTTCCAAGAGGCTATAAGGGGACTCATAGAAATCATGTATCTCAACCCTCAAACCCATAACAATCCCTGACCATTGGTTGTGCTGGCTGGGCCTTATGTGAGCTATAATCCAAAATCTTGGGGAAAACTGATCTTGACCAATCTAGGATTTTTGGCAGATGTCTCTTCCAACCCTGCTTCCAGGGATGCTGTTGACTGAATTTAGGACAATCTACATGCTACACATGAGCTCTGCCACCAAGCCAACCATCTTACTATTGAAGACAGCTAAGAATCAAGTGTTCCAAGGATGCAGTGTTAGCTAGCCACTACATTATTAGCCTTGCTTCCAGCTCCAGGAGAGGAACTTCATAAATGATACTCTTAAAGGTTTCTTGAACCAAAGCAAAGCTACATTAAAAAACAATTGTCACAAAAGTATGGAAAGTGTAATTAAATGTGGCACAACTCATTAGCTTTGATGTTATATATAAATAGCACAAGGAGAAATTCTGTATAGAGCATAACTTTTCATATCCATTTGGGGTGTTTAGTTCATCAGCCCTGAATTCTTTTTGCCAAGCTGCCTCCATCTCCTGATATAGAAGATTTCAAACGTACATTGCAGAACTTGGGGTTGTAACTGGGTGCCCCTTCCAATAAGCCAATAAGTGGGGGATCTTTTCCTGTAAGAGGGCTGCATTCCCTCCTGGAAATCTTCTGGGGGCCACATGCCAGTGCTGGGTGGATCAGAAGGAAAAGGGGGCAGAGCCAAGGACACTACTCTTGCCCTTAAAGAATAGGCTACATCCCAGCCAAGCAAATGACAGAGGTCTCTATACTCACACACTCCTCTCCATCCTCTATCAAGGCAGGCAAGTAGCATTATCCCAGTTCAAGGACACATTTCATCCAGGCAAAAGTACTCAAGGAGGGCATGGAGCAGTCTGGTGAGGGGTGTGGTTTAGGAGAGGATATGGCCTGTGGAGAGGTTCCCCTCCCCTTGCATAGATGCATTTACATACCGGCAGATCAAGACTGTATATATTTTACATGGCATGAATACTTTTTAAAATGGAGAGTTGGAAAAGAGTCTTGGCAAGGCAGTCCTGTAGATGCCGTAGCCCTCAAATGATGAACATCCATATGTGAACTGGATCTTAGGGTAACTATTTGAAATGCTCTTCAGAGTAATTAAGTGGCCAAATTCAATTTATTAAGTCAAGCATTCTACAGGTTTTATTAGGGTTTTTTTTAATATTGCCAGCGTGGTGTAGTGGTTAAGGTGTTTGACTATGACCTGGGAGACCAGGGTTCGAATCCCCACACAGCCATGAAGCTCACTGGGTGATCTTGGGCCAGTCACTGCCTCTCAGCCTCAGAGGAAGGCAATGGTAAACCCCCTCTGAATACCGCTTACCATGAAAACCCTATTCATAGGGTTGCCATAAGTCGGTATCGACTTGAAGGCAGTCCATTTCCATTTTCACCTTATGTACAAGTCCCAAGCTCCACCTTGATACAACTTACATTTTCTATGATCATTTCTGTTACTCCTTCCACTCAGTGTTTTATTTTCCCTCAGTGAGAATTTCAGCATTGGTTCATTTGGCACCGACTTCGTCACCTCAGCAAATGGAATCTGTTTTATAGCCCCAATTTCCGATATTTTCTGTGGCTCATTTATTTTTGGAGTGAGGGTGGCATATACAGCTGGGGGTTTGCCTTGCTGAGAATAAAAGTCTACACATTTTACGAAAGCCCTTACCATCACAAGGTTTCATGTTCAGACCGTTGCCTCCTAAGGCAGGATTGCAGAGCTAAAGATGCTTTGTCATCTCTGTTATCTTTTTGGGGCCTATTGAAGACCTTCCTCTTTCAACAAGCCTTTTAAGCTGAGACCTTATCCCAGTCTGCATCTCTGTTGGAATTGCTTTTTCATATGTTTTTAAACCTTTTTTAAAAAATAGTTTTAATCTTTTTTTTTAAAGTTGTTTTGAAAGCTTTTTTTAAAAAAGTTTTTAAAGATGTTTTGTTTTAATGTATTTTAAAGTCTGTTTTTAAGATTTTTAAAGTGTTTTAGTGCTTTGGTTTGCTGCTCTGGGCTCCTGCTCGGAGGAAGGGCAGGATATAAATCAAATCATAAATAAATAAACCTTGCCATTCACATATTTCTGACTGTATACTGAGTTGATATACAGAAGCAAATTAAACTCTCTCTCACACACACACAACTGAAGAGGGATAAGAGAAATCAGCATGTAAAAGACTGGAGATAAGTATGAGGATGGTGTGAGGTTACAAGATTAGTGCTGAAAGGGCACAACCAATGAGGATGGTGCTGTACAGAATAATGTATTTTAAAAATGTTACACTGTCCCAAGAAACTGACCATTTAAGTTTATCTTTTTATTTTGTTTTTGCTAGGATCAAGGACTTTGTTGTTCTCTCTGGAAAAGCAACACAGGAAGCTGCTTTATACTGTGTCAGAATATTGGTCCATCTAGCTCACTATTGTCTGCAGTGATTGGCAGCAGCTTGCCAGGCCTTTAGACAAAGGGTCTTTCCCAGCTGTACCTGGAGAGGCCAGGGATTGAACCAGGGACTTTCTGCATTCAAGGCAGATGTTTTACCACTGAGCCACGGCCCTTCCCCAACTCCTAGGATTTCTGTAAGAGATTACAGTTACCATAATTTCTGGCTAGGAGTTGGCATGCCTGCGCTCCTGCCTCCCTCTGTGTGTGGGAGCCAAGGGCTTCCTCCCAACCCTGATTGTTCCTAGGATTGGGTGGATTCTTGCTTGTGAAGGGGGAGGGGAGAAGCCCATCAGAGTTTTGCAAATGCTCACCAGGAATGATCACAAAACCCAAATGTATTTGGAGGCAAATGGGGGGGGTTTGCCAGTCCCTACCTCCAAAATCTATAGTGCAATAAAGCAACCAAGGCCTTCTAACAGTTGTTCAAAGGGTGTGTGGGAGTAGACCTAAAACAAAGGGTGGGGGAAGTCTTCAGGTAGTTGTTTTAGCTCAAATTTGCTTGCAAATAAATAAATAAATCCAAAGTTATGTTTTAATTGGAATTCCTTAAAATATTAATTATAGTATTAAAATGGAATTACATTATATGGAAACCAATGGGTTTAGAAAAATCAAGGGGCACAATCCAGTTGGAGGTATGCACTTAAAATCCCACTTGGGGATTTAGATTCAATTGCTTAAATCAATGGGATATTTAAAGTGCTGAAATTTGACTGAAACACACATTTAGTGAGGGTCTCTGTCAATGTTCTATCAGAGTTCTATCAGATCACTTCACTGAAGATGCTGGGAAGTGAACCCAGGACCTTATACCCACAAAGCATGTGCTTTGCCACTGACCTTTGGCTCCTCCCCAAGTTTCAGTTAAACAAGAGCAATATGCCTGAAACCTTGGCTTTACCCACTGCCTGAATCTTGGCTCATGGAGCAAAGGGCTCTTAAGAGACTGACCCTCACAAAGCAAATGAGATTTTGGTGGAGATTCCCTGCTTCTTGTGCTCTTCAGCTGTTTATCATGTGTCTTTATCTTAGCCTGCACATTGACGCCAAAGCCTAAATGTCATGATGTGAGGGAGAATGAAAGCAATGCCACTACTGTTTGTAGATTGGAAGGAAGAGAGTCACATGCACCCAGGGTATGTGGAGGAGGATCTAAAGACAACAGCTTTTAGAATACCTTCAGAGTCTATTTCTAGTACTTTAGGAGAGGCCTAGTAAGTCCTTTATTCCTTTAATTAGGACATCTGGGACTCCTCTCATCATAAGGCATCCTGGCAGTAAATAAAGCCCCACTATTAAAGTGCTCCACCTTCTTAACCAGCTAGTTAACCTGTAGTGTCATTCAGTGCCATTTACTTAGGTGTATTTCCCCGGTAGTGTGTCCTGGAAATCTCCTTCATTATCTCTCCCATTGCCTCAAAGGTAAGTTGCCCTTTGGAGGAGATGTCCACCAGCCCTGCTCATCACTATCTGATTCAACCTACAGCCAAGCTGGGCTCACTTTCAGCTGGGAAAGAGGTGAAGAGGTGTAGCAATTGGGTTAGCTTGCCACCAGCCCACGACAAAGTACCCTTTCCTTCTGTTTCATAGAAGTAAATAGTGGAGATGCACAAGAAAAGGTCCATGGAGTAAGGTGCTATGTCAGGGGCAAAAAGGAAAAATACTAGATCTGAATTGAGACTTTAGGCTGACAACTGCTTACCCCAACAAAGGATCAGGCTGTCAGTATTGAAACAGGAGATATGTTGCATATCTGTGTCAAAGCAGCAGAAAGATTCCAAACTCTCTTCCAAGATTTCATGACATCTAGGGTGTTATTTTTGTGTTGTTATTTGGTTCTTCAGACATGGTCTACTGAAGACTTTATTCTGTAGCAAACTCCCTTCATGAAACAATAATGAAGACTTGCCATTATATTTGGGCTATTAAACTTATTCCACCTTTATGACATTTAGCTCAGGCACTCAGTTCCATTTCAATATGTGCATAGTACTTCACCTTCTGACAAACAATCCACAATGGGAATGATGAATTTAGTTGATGATCCTGAGAAAGTCATAACTGTATGTTCCAGCGTAGCCAAAGCCACCCTCAGAACAGTAATGAGCAATTCACATCTGGATTTCATTTCTGCAAGAACAGTTAAGGCTAATACTTTTCTTGTAAAACAGTCACATTTAATGGAGAATGCATGGCGCAACTCTTTCTATATGTCACAGGGGGGAAATACATATTTTAAAGCACACCTTCAGGCTTTGAAGCTATTTTCCAACTTAGTATAAAAGGCAAATCATTTAATGCCAACGAATTACTGGAATACAATGCCTGACCTAGTGGGAGACAAAATGAAACATTTAAAAATACAGCCTAGATCTCCTTCAGATAGTTATTTTTGAAGAGCAAAAATGGCATTGGTAAACCAGGCAAGAGAATACTGATCAACTGTGCAACAAAAAATAGTAATTTCCTTTCAAAAGGCACATATCTGAAGATACAGTTGGATGAGTAAGAAGATTAGTAGCAATATATTATTGACCACAAAGGATATTGTCCAAAGCATGCTTAGCAGATACTAAGTCTAATTGAACTCAATGAGACTTTTGAGTAGTCAAGCTTAAGATTGCCCTGCATGTTGATTTATGTTGCTGAATCAAATCCAATGCATATATGTAAAAATAATTGCTTCATTGGTGACAAAATTCTGGGAATGACAAAGGAAAAGAGGTGGAGAGAAAGGCACATGAAGCAAACACACTTCTAAGATTTAGTAAGTTTAGTTGAATCATATTTCTAGGAACCACAAACTCACTTGCAATCCTGTTCCAGGCTGAGGTCTGCAGGAGAAGACTGGTAAACCTTTGCAGTAGTCCTGGCAGGGAAACACGACAGTGTAAAGCTCTCTTTGGAAAATGGTAGAATTAGGCCACATACAGGAGCTCCCAAGCAGAGCAGGAAAGGATGTTACCCCAGCCAGGATCTGAAGCCAAATGAGGTCCTAAGTATTATTTATTTATTTAAAGTTATATCCTGCCCCTCCTCCCAGAAGGACCCCAGGGTGGCAAACAACATTAAAACATATTTAAAAACATCCTTAAAACATAAAGCTTTAAAACATCTTAAAAAAAACAACTAAGAACAATTCCAGCACAGACGCATCAGTAGTCCTCCTGTCAGGTTTGGTGTCCTTCTGTCCCGTCGGAGGAAATTCTCATACTTAAATTGGGCATACATAAAATGGGCCTTTCAAGTGCTGGAAGGTGGGGAATATTGTAACTCATGGAGGTGGCTGAAGGGCCAAAGGGGTCCTTTTGCACTGCCATGTTGCTGGAGGAGGAATTCTTACAGTCCTCCAGTCATCTAGGTGAAGCTTTTAATTTGTAAGGCACTTACTTTGTAAGTTGTCTTGTAAAACAACTTTTTAGGCAAGTATTCTGTACGGACTGTGAGAGGAATGAAGTTTGTTGTTGTTGTTATTTACTGCTGGAATTTTATTGACATTTCCTGTGTCTATTTTCAGTATACACACTTTGATTTGGTCATTTAAGTTTGAAGTTGTGATATTAGTTTTAAGCTGATTATGACTGCAATTGATTGTTTTCTTTGTGCTGTGCAGCATTTCAAGTGCTTCTCTGTTGGCAGAGAAGGTGCTACATTCATTTCAAAATAAACATGTGTGTGCACCACCACACCAGAGCACTAAAAGCCAGTGTGGTGCAGTAGTTAAGAGAGTGAGCTGTTAAAGCCCCATTTCCATTTTCTCAATTCAGCCATGAACTCACAAGGTGGCCCTTCACAAAGAGTAATTGCTGGTAGGAATTCCAGGTGGAAATGCACATCAAAAAGATGAAGTCACATCAAAAGGTGAATGCAACAAGTTCAACTGATAGTCTCGGAGGTGTTGTTGGGATCCCCTAGACTTTTGGTACTGGGGGATTTCAACGTCCATGCCGAGGCTGTCTTATCCGGAGCAGCTCAGGACTTCATTGCCGCCATGACAACAATGGGGCTGTCTCAATTTTCTACTGGACCAACGCATGTGTCGGGACACACTCTTGATCTGATCTTCGCCACTGGACATGGAGATAGTGATCTGCAGGTGGGGTGTTTTTCATCTACCCCATTGTCATGGACAGATCACCGCCTGCTGAGATTTAGGCTTACAGCGTCCCTTTCCCTCTGCAAAGGTGGGGGACCTATTAAGTTGGTCCGCTCCCAGAGACTAATGGATCCTTTGGGTTTTCAGAAGGCTCTGGGAGATTTTCCGGCTGATAAGACTAGTGCTCCTGTCGAGGCCCTGGTCGAACTGTGGAATACAGAAATGACCCGGGCTGTTGACACGATCGCTCCCGCGCGCCCCCTTCGATCTAGAGCTCATACAGCTCCGTGGTATACCCCGGAGCTGAGAGTGATGAAACAAGAGAGGAGGAGGCTTGAGTGTAGATGGAGGCGAACTCCTGACAGATGCAATTATGCTTTGGTAAGTGCCTCCACTAAGTTGTATATAAAAGCGGTAAGAGCAGCAAAAAAGTGTTATTTTGCTGCCACTATTAGATCATCTTTATGCCACCCAGCAGAGCTTTTTAAGATAGTACGTGGGCTTTTACATTCTGGTCCTCAGGATATCATAGAGTCATCTGAAGCCCGCTGCAACGAGTTTGCGGGGCACTTCCAAAATAAAATTGCATGCATCCGTAGGGACCTCGACTCTAATGTTAGGATAGTTGGATCCATTGAGGTACCTAGATCACAGTCTTGTCCGCATTTATTGGATGAGTTTCAGCTGGTGCAGCTTGAGGAAGTTGACAAGATGCTTGGACTGGTGCGTGCAACCACATCGGTACTAGACCCTTGCCCCTCTTGGCTAGTTAAAGCTAGCCGGGCTGGAACTGCCGGCTGGGCCAAGGAAGTGATCAATGCCTCCTTAAGTGAGGGAGTTGTCCCTCGCTGTCTTAAGGAGGCTGTAGTGATACCTCTCTTGAAAAGGTCGTCCTTGGACCCAGATAATTTGAACAACTATCGACCGGTAGCGAATGTTCCATTTCTGGGCAAGGTCTTGGAACGGGTGGTTGCCAGCCAGCTCCAGGCGCTCTTGGATGAAACCAATTATCTAGATCCATTTCAATCCGGTTTTAGGCCCGGTTTTGGCACAGAAACAGCCTTGGTCGTCCTGTATGATGACCTTTGTCGGGAGAGGGACAGGGGGAGTGTGACCCTGTTGATTCTCCTTGATCTCTCAGCGGCTTTTGATACCATCGACCATGGTATCCTTCTGGAGAGACTCGCAGAGTTGGGAGTTGGGGGTACTGCTTGGCAGTGGCTTCGCTCCTACTTGGCGGATCGTCTCCAGAATGTAGTGCTTGGGGAACATTGCTCGATACCCTGGACTCTCCATTGTGGAGTCCCACAGGGATCGGTTCTGTCCCCCATGCTTTTTAACATCTACATGAAGCCTCTGGGTATGGTCATCCGGAGTTTTGGAGTGCGTTGCCACCAGTACGCTGATGACACGCAGCTCTACTACTCCTTTTCATCTTCCTCAGGTGAGGCTGTTGATGTGCTGAACCGTTGCCTAGCCGCGATAATGGACTGGATGGGAGCTAATAAACTGAAACTCAATCCAGATAAGACTGAGACGCTGTTGGTGAGTGCCTTTTCCGCACAGATGGAGGATGTTCATCCTGTTCTGGATGGGGTTACACTCCCCCTGAAGGAACAGGTTCATAGTTTGGGGGTTCTTTTCGATCCTTCCTTGTCACTCGAGGCTCAGGTAGCCTCGGTGGCTCGGAATGCGTTCTACCATCTTCGTCTGGTAGCCCAACTATGCCCCTATCTTGGCGGTGATGACCTCGCCTCAGTTGTTCATGCTCTAGTGACCTCTAGATTGGACTACTGTAATGCACTCTACGTGGGGCTGCCCTTGAAGACGGTTCGGAAGCTGCAGCTAGTGCAAAATGCAGCAGCCAGATTATTGACAAGGACCAGTCGGTCCTCACATATTACACCTGTTCTGGCCCGTTTGCACTGGCTGCCAATTTGTTTCCAGGCCAGATTCAAGGTGCTGGTATTGACCTACAAAGCCCTACATGGTGTGGGCCCGCAATACCTGATGGAACACCTCTCCCGCTATGAACCTACCCGTGCACTTCGTTCGACATCTAAGGCCCTCCTCCGAGTACCGAGTCATCGAGAAGCTCGGAGGGTAATGACAAGATCCAGGGCCTTCTCTGTGGTGGCCCCCGAATTGTGGAACAGTCTCCCCGAGGAGGTACGCCTGGCGCCTACATTGTTATCCTTTCGGTGCCAGGCTAAAACCTTCCTATTCTCCCAGGCATTTAAAATGCATTTTAAATACATTTTAAATATATTTAATATATTTTAAGTATTTTGATGTGTTAACTGCTTTAGTTGTTTTTGATATTGTTCAGCGTATTTGTATTTTATATTGTACTTTTGTATGTTGTACACCGCCCAGGGAACCATTGGTTATGGGCGGTTTATAAATGTAACTAAATAAAATAAATAATAAATAAACTGAACCCAGCTCAGCATCACAGTGTGGGTGAAATGCATATGCAGATGCAAAGTTCTGCACTTAGGAAAAAGAAACCAAATGCACAAAGGTGGGAATATGAGGCTCAGCAATACTATATGCAAGAAGGATCTTGGGATTGTTGTTGATCACAAGCTGAATATGAGCCAACAGTGCGAAGTGGCTGCAAAAACCGCAAATGCTATTTTAGCTGCATTATGAAGTAGTTTCCAAATCATGTGAAGTACTAGTTCCCCTCTGTTTGGCACTGGTTAGGCCTCATCTTGAGTACTGCGTCCAGTTGAGGTCACTGCACATTAAGAAGGACGCAGACAAACTGGAACGGGTTCAGAGGACGGCAACTTGAAACAAAGCCCTATGAAGAAAGACTGAAAGAAGTGGACATGTTTAGCCTGGAGAAGAGAAGACTGAGGGGAGATATGATAGCACTCTTCAAGTACATGAAAGGTTGTCACACAGAGGAGGGCCGGGATCTCTTCTTGATCGTCCAAGGGTGTAGGACACGGAACAATAGGCTCAAGTTACAGGAAGCCGGATTTCAACTGAACATCAGGAAAAACTTCCTATTGGAGAAGTATGACAGTGGAACCAACAGAAAAGACAATCCTGCAATAATGAAGGCTTAGTTCTCATAAATAACAGGGAGGGACATCCAGCAGGTGGGTGGATGGGTGGTATCATGTGACCAAGTGTCCCTCTATACAAAACAAACACAAAACCCCTCACATGGAAGACTGGTGTGTGATGGAACAGGTTAGGCTAGAGCTCTTTCACCTGACCCGGTAGTTTTCTGTGTGCAGAGATTTTTTTTTTCAATATTCCCCGGCTGAAACAACAACCTAAAAAAATGCAAGCCAGAAACATGTGTACTGCCTCAACTATCTGAGAGAACAAATACTTTTATTTCTAAGTACTTACATGCTGCCTTTCAGGACAAAGGAGGCTTACAAAATATAATTTTGTTTCATATACCTAGCAGAATGATGTAGCATCAGATATATAGCAGGGGCTCTCAACTGGGACAATGAAGGAGTGCCTGAGTGTTGCTCCTTTCCTTCTGATGGCCTCAGTAATCAGGTGCTTTATTTAACAGCACATCTTATTTTATCCTCCATTGCAGGGATGGGGAACCACAGACCCAGGGGCAAAGAGCTGCCCTCCAGGCCTTTCTATCTAACCCTTGGGGCTTTCTCTGACCACCCCCCTCTCCCAGGCCACACCTCTTACCTAGGGAGGTGGTGGGCTTTCCAACACAGGAGCCATTCATGAGGCAGATGGACAGGCACCTGTCTTGTATGCTTTAATTTGGATTCCTGCATTGGGCAGCGGGTTGGACTCAATGGCCTTATAGCCTCCTGCCAACAATTCTATGATCTCCCTTGCAGGAGTAGGATGCTTATTTTTAAAAACAAGTATAAACAAGCGAGAGGCAACAGTTACGTGCTTAGGATTTTCCTAGAAGTGGTCATCCATTCCGCAATGAAAACTTTAAAGCTAGATAATTAGAAAGCATGCTCCATTGCCATGCATTACGTTGTCTCTAATTTCTGTGGGCATTTCATCTTACATGTGGAAAGGAAGACACCATGAAGCAGCATTCAAGTAACAATCAGCTGCACAAAACTAATATATTTGAGCCACAAAGCAATATCCTTAATCAAAATTCCCCAAGGACCAATGAGCTGAATTATCTATAGTTGTAATGAGCCACAGGAAAAAAACATATAATATAAAAGCAATGATAGTTAGCATTAGATATTAAATTGAACAGCCTTTGTACTGGTATACTGAGGATCAAACTGCATGTCACATGCAATCACATGTGGGTTTTGTGGTTTCTTTTTTTTTAAAGGAGTTGCAGGAGTTGCATCCTGAGTAGAAAAATGGGGCTGCTTTAATCAATGGATTTTTTTTTCTATCTCCCTCCCCACCTCCCGAAAAAGCTGTATTTTTCTTCACTTGGGAAACCATACTAGAAATGAGCATGTTAAGTTACTCAGGGGTCACCTTGAATGAATGACATAGTTCTTGTACATGAAAAAGCTAGCAGAAATTGTAACTCAAAGCTGTGCTCCCAATTGAGCATGTAAACCTGCCATTAGTTGTACACTAAAGCATTACATACACAAGACATAATATAAATGATGAATAAGGTATCACTCTTCTGGTGTTAAAATTAGAGGCAGCTCGTTAAAATTGCATAAAGGACAGAGGGGTGTGAGCCTCTGTAGATTAACTCCAATTGAAATTGGTGGGTCATTATAAGACAGCTATCGACAGCTTTGGATGGATGAGCAGTACTTGGATTTCTCTCTATTTTTTCTGCAGAAGAGCTTTATTCATTGTAATACATGCTCACAGGTTGGTAACAAATGCTCATTATTCAGGTCTTTCCATATTTGGGGGGGGGAAGGCAAAGTGCCTCATGTTCACTATTGCTGGTGGTGAATGGTTGCATTCATTCGAAATGCCAGGGAAGTACCAGGTCAAAGTCAAAAGGTATAGACATTGATAAGTGTGGCAATGAGTCAAGGGCCAAGTGGTGTACTTTTTTTAACACTGAAAAAAGAAAAATATTGCATGGAATGGTATGAAGAACTTAGGAACCTAGGAAGGTGCTTTAAACTGAGTCAGATCATTGGTCCATCTAGCTTAGTACTGTCTACACTGATAGGCAATGGCTCTCCAGGGTTTCAGGCAGGGGTCTCTCCCACCTCTACCTGCATCTCCAGAGCCAATCTTAGTGCTGCACTACTGTGTCATTACAGGAAAGAGACCCAAGCAAATGCAGTGTCGTTCTATTACACCCCAAATGCATCCATACTTTCAGCGCAATCCTAACCATGTTTACACAGAAATAAGTCCCACTGAATTCAATGGGGCTTACTCCCAAGCATACAGGGTTAGGATTGTGGTCTAAGTTTCTGAACTTAGGTTCCATTGAAACAAAGTGGACAAGTTAGGCATGACTTAAGTAACATTCATTTCAATAGGAATTAAATTAAACAAACTTCATTTAGTTCCAACCCTCTGTGTGTGTGTGTGTGTACGTGTGTGCGTGTGTGTGTGTGTGTGTGTGTGTGTGAGAGAGAGAGAGAGAGAGAGAGAGAGAGAGCGAGTGAGTGAGAGAGAGAAGGTGGAGGAACAGAAGGTGTGACAAGGGGAATTTTCTTGTCTTTCCATTTGTGACATTCAGTATCATGATTCATTCTGAAGCATTTCCAATATTTTTCAAAGTACTGTAAGTATTAAATCTAGTTTTCATGGATGTTTTTCCAATCTGTTAACAGATGTTTATGGGTTCAGAGGAGGGCAACAAGGATGATCAGGGGACTGGAAACAAAACCCTATGAGGAGAGACTGAAAGAACTGGGCATGTTTAGCCTGGAGAAGAGAAGACTGAGGGGAGATATGATCACACTCTTCAAGTACATGAAAGGTTGTCACACAGAGGAGGGCTGGGATCTCTTCTCAATCATCCCAGAGTGCAGGACACAGAATAATGGGCTCAAGTTGCAGGAAGCCAGATTTTGACTGAACATCAGAAAAAACATCCCCTTAGAGTGGTATGAGAGTGGAATCAACAGAAAAGACATTCCTGCAATGATGAAGGCTTAGTTCTCACAAATACTAGGGAGGGTCATCCAGCGGGTGGGTGGGTGGTGTCATGTGACCAAGTGTCCCTCTATACAAAACAAACACAAAACCCATCACATGAAAGACTGGTGTGTGATGGAACAAGCTAGAGCTCTTTCACCTGACCTGGTAGTTTTCTGGATGTTTTGAAGGATCTTGGAATTGTCATTGATCACAAGCTGAATATGAGCCAATAGTGTGATGTGGCTGCAAAAAAGGCAAATGCTATATTAGGCTGCATTAACAGAAGTATAGTTTCCAAATCGCGTGAAGTATTAGTTCCCTTTTATTCAGCACTGGTTAGGCCTCATCTTGAATACTGCGTCCAGTTCTGGTCTCTGCACTTCTGTCAAACACAGGAGGGCCAGGATCTCTTCTCGATCGTCCCAGAGTGCAGGACATGGAATAACAGGCTCAAGTTGCAGGAAGCCAGATTTCGACTGGACATCAGGAAAACCTTCCTAACTGTTAGAACCATATGACAATGAACCCAATCACCTAGAGTGGTAGTGGGCTCTCCGACACTGGAGGCATTCAAGAGGCAGCTGGACAGCCATCTGTCAGGAATGCTTTGATTTGGATTCCTGCATTGACTAGGGGGTTGCACTTGATGGCCTTATAGTCCCCTTCCAATGCTACTGTTCTATGATTCTATGAATGTTTTTGGCTGGCTAGGACGAATTCTGATAATGTTGCTTGCTTGCTTGCATAGACGGCAAATAGAGGTGTGCCTACTTGTACAAAGGTAAAATTCACATTGACTGCTCTGTCCTCTTTCGCCTCTGGCCCCACCAGCTACTGGCATATGGCTTCTGGCAGATTGCCCAGATGAGACTGAGCTCCTCAAGATGAAAAAGACTCCGCACTTCTGCTCTATTGAATAGATTGCTGCATTGAATAGATGCATGGTCATAGTGATTTGAAGAATAGTTCTGTGCTGTGCAATCCAATGTCTACTCAGAACAAAGCCCCACTGTGACCAAGGGGACTTATGCCCAGATAAGTAGCATGCATAGAACTGCAGCCCTACAACTTCTGTTTCAAAGCATTTTTTTTCTTGCCAAAGCTGTCTTTGTTGCTGAAGTTGCTTAAGGAAATAATAATAATAATAATAATAATAATAATAATAATAATAATAAACACAATTTATATACTGTGTGATTGTAATAAAATTTCTGAGCAGTTTACAAAAACAAAAAAGAGAGAGAGCCAGTGTGGTGTAGTGGTTAAGGCAATGATTTTCAACCTTTTTCATCTCACGGCACACTGATAAGGCGCTAAAAATTGTCAAGGCACACCATCAGTTTTTAAGATTGTTTTTAAAGTTCAATAACTTAAACAGCGATTTTCAACCGCTGTGCCGCGGCACATTGGTGTGCCGCGAATGGTCTGCAGCTGTGCCACGGAAGTTTGCTCACGTGAGAACGTCCCTTAAAAAATTTTCACTTTAGCAAATGGCAGTTGTGTCGAGCAATAATGATAGCAATTGACATGTAAGGGCAGGGTGGAAAGCGGGGCAGGGCGTTGCTGACGCCTGATGAGGAGAATCTGAGGGGGAAGTTTGGTGGTTGCTGCCCCAGGCTGTGAGAGGAAGCGGATCTGCCCCCCTTAGGTCATTGCTATGGGATGCATTTAGCTCTATCGAACAGAGTTGCCACCTCAACCTGCTGCAAATCGCCGCGGTGGGCAGTCAGAGTGCAGGCAAGAGCTCCATCCTTGAGAACTTTGTTGGCCGGTCAGTCAGTCAGTTGTTCATGAGGATGGGGAAGGGACTCTTCGTCTGCGTGCCTGAGTGGCTTCCTTGTGCTGCCGTCTGCCCATCAACTGTGTGCAATCTAATTTTAGGCGGGAGGTTTGAATCCCCGAAGAGCAGGGGATTCAAACCTCCTGCCTAAAATTAGGTCGCACACAGCTGATGAGCAGGCGGCAGCACAAGGAAGCCACTCAGGCATGCAGCCAAACAGCGGGAGATTCCCCAAGAGCGGGAAAAAACCCTGCCACAGCCCAGTTTCTTTATATCACCAAGTGCAGGCCCCCCAAAGCATGGGGTCCGGCAACTGCCCCGCTTCCCGGTGCCTAGGGGCGGCTCTGGGCGCGACTGATTTTCATAGGTAGCGTTATGAATGGTGGAATGTGACGTTCTCTCCCCATCTCCTGTAGTTGATATGGATGACTACTTCGATGTGCATTCTCATTGTCCAGTCCAGTAGATGCATTGGGGGGGGTTGTCACGAAGAGTTTACGCGGTTTCCCCACCCTTCCTCCTTCCCCACACACAGCTCAGACTCTGTGCTGTTAGCTACTCTGCCAATGTCTATTCTAGGGTAAATTACAGGGCTGTACTAGAAGTAATCTTTGTGCATCTACTCTTGTTGCCGTTGTTGTTGTTGTTGCGGTTGTTGTGGTTGCCATTGTTGTTGCCATTGTTGTTGTTGCCGTTGTTGTTGCCATTGTTTCTGTCGTCATTGCCGTCGCCGTTGTTGTTGTTGCGATTAGGATTTCATATCCAGGGTTACAATAATCTATTGTTACAACAGTATAAAAACACAGTATTAAAATCAGTTAAAATAAATAACAATTTAGTAGGTGGTCTTTCCTAGGTGGTCTTGGCCTGGTTTATACATTTGTCAGTCCTTTTTGCATAAAAGCTCAGCTTTTTTGGGGTGTTGCTGCATGAGAAAAGTCTCAAACTACCAGATTGTCAAAAATGTCAAGATAAATAGTTTGTTATTTCTATTTTGTTTTAGTTAATTTGTTATTTCTGAATAGTTCTTAATTTTTTTTTCAGGGCTTATTAGCCATGGATAGATTTTTAATTAAAAAACATAAGTTGGACTATGACAATGAATCAGGTGTGACTGGCACTAGTTCAGGTAGTAACACACATAGTACCGTCAGTGTTAGTTCTAAAACCGTCATGCACCAGTATAATGAAGACTATTTGTCCTTCGGATTCATTTCATTGGGAGAAGAAGTGCCATGTCCTAAGTGTGTTGTTTGCAGTGAGAAACTGGCAAACCAAGCTATGGTTCCAAGTAAGCTGAAAAGACACCTTCACTCAAAGCACTCACATTTATGTGAGAAACCAATTGATTATTTTAAAAGGGTTATAGCTGATCAAACACGTCAGGCTAAACAATTTACCAAAATCACAACTATTTCTGACAAAGCTCAAGAAGCAAGCTATGCCATTGCAGAAATCGTGGCAAAAAAGATGAAATCTCATACAATTGCTGAGTCAGTAATTTTACCAGCATGCTGTAAAATTGTAAATATTATGTTTGGCGAAACATATGAAAAAGAGATCTTGAAAATCCCTGTGTCAGATAAGTGTTAGTCGGCGTATACAGGACATGTCTCAAGACATTGAGTCACAAGTGATAGCTAACATTAAAGAAGCCGATTTCTTTGCTATCCAGTTGGACGAGTCAACTGACATCACTGGAAAAGCTCAACTCCTAGCATTCAGCAGGTTTGTTTTTAATGGAGACATCATTGAACAATTGTTATTTTGCAAATGACTTCCAGAAACAACAAGAGGCCAAGACATTTTTGATGCTGTCAACATCTATTTCAATTCTCACGATTTGTCATGGAAATCATGCATCAGCATCTGCACAGATGGTACTCCCTCTATGTCGGGAAGCCTTAGAGGATTTGTCGCACTGGCCAAACAAAAGAACCCTGGCATTGTTTTTACACACTGTTTCCTGCACAGAGAGGCCCTCATTTCAAAATCAGTACTACCTGAACTCCAAAAAGTACTGGCTGAGACGATCAAAATGGTTAACTACATCAAGAGTAGGCCATTAAAATTGAGATTGTTTTCAGTACTGTGTTCTGCCATGGAAGCTGTTCACACACAACTTCTACTGCACACGGAAGTGAGATGGCTATCTCGAGGGCGGGTGCTATCAAGGTTGCATGAAATGAGGGAAGAGCTTCTAATTTTTTTTACATCAGAAGAGTCTGAGCTGGCTGACCTGCTTAGTGATGAGACCTGGTGCAATAAAGTTGCATTCCTAGCTGACATTTTCCAAGCTTTGAACACTCTTAACAAGAGTATGCAGGGAAATAATGAAAATATTCTTACTTGTACTGACAAAGTTATCTCCTTTAAGGAAAAACTAACACTGTGGGGAGCCAGAATCAAAAAAGAGAACAAAGTTGAAATGTTTGAACTGACAAAAAGTTGCAGACTGGACAAAAATCTTGTTGATTTAATTCTACAAAGTTTGTCACTGCTGAGTAAAAACATTGAAAAGTATTTCCCGTCACTTGATGTATCTTCCTTGGACTGGGTGAGAGATCCGTTTGTGTTAAGTGTGTGTGAGTCAGCAGAATTAACTGTTGCAGAAGAAGATGAGCTGATGGAAATCAGAAATAATAGAGGACTGAAACTGATTAAAATTTTAGGTGTTGGACTACGACCTAGGAGACCAGGGTTCAAATCCGCACACAGCCATGAAGCTCACTGGGTGACCTTGGGCCAGTCACTGCCTCTCAGCCTCATGAAAACCCTATTCATAGGGTCACCATAAGTCGGAATCGACTTGAAGGCAGTACATTTACATTTTTTTACGAAAAAACCCCTATCCCAACATTTAAAATAATCAAGAAAAGGCAGTTGAAAACAGATATTTAAAACATTCAAAAGATAATAAAAATCAACAATAAGCTAAAACAATATTGAAACATATGTCAACTTCTACATGTCTGGAAAGGCTTGCCTGAACAAAAATGTTTAAAGCAGGCACTGAAAAGAGTACAGTGAAGGCTGTACCTGCCTGATTTCAATAGTAGGTGCTGCCACTTACAATCCATTTTGTAGAAGGGCAGAATGAGTATTATGTGGCACCTGTAACCATACCAGTTACTGCAACAACAACAATAATTTTCTCTGACTGCATGAGCCTTGAAGCAGTCCATCTTCAGTCTTGCACTCAGAATGCATAGTCATAACAATTATCAGTAGCTTTGCACACTGTCAACCAGAGTGAAGATTCTAGTTTAAATTCCATTTTACTTCTATAAAGCTGTTTACAAGCAACAGTTTTTGGCCTTGGGGGAATCAATAGACATGAAACAACACCCTCCTCTTTAGCACTCATTTCACTTCCTTGTGTATGCCTTCAAGCTGGAGGGTTCATGCTGGCACTGACTCGCATCTCCTCACACCCAACAGATATGAACAGCTATTGCTCATGCTGGGTGAGTGACAGTTGGCACCACACAGCATTCAGCAGGAGGCATTCTAAGAATATGTTAAATTGTTTAGAGTGGAATGGAAGACCTCTCCACACCGGCAGCAGATAGACTCTCCATGCTGATTCTGCAAACACATACAGTGGGTTGGAGTAACCAGATACCAAAATTAAAGGGGGAAAATGTTGTGATAGTGAAAATATGCATGTGCAAAGTTAGCAGGAAAGTATGAATAACTACAAAAAATTCTTACAAATCCTACAAAATAAATCAAATATTGGATTTGGTCACAGGGCCTAACTAGTCATTATGCAGGATCAAAAGATAAGAAGAGCCTGCTGGGTGGAGCCAAAGGTCTATCTAGTCCAGCATCCCGTTTTCACAACGACCAACCAGATGCCTATGGGGAGCCTACAAGCAAGACTTGAATGCAACAGCACTCTCCCCAGTTGTGATTCCCAGCAACTTGCCTTCAGAGGTAACCCGCCTCTAAAAGTGGAGGGAGGACATAGCCATTGTGGAGAGAGAGGGGAGAACATAGCCATACATGGTTCTGCCACCAAGCCCTATGGGTGCCTGGTGTTTGGTGTAGTCTTCTCTTAATTCCAATATGAACTGAACTCATCTACACCTACTCTGCAGATTGGAATGTAGTGGTCCACCGGCTGTCACACTTTTCAAATGTCCTGACGCAGTATTAGCTCAAAAAATGTTAGAACACATTGGAAATGTGTATTATGAGAGAATACAATATTTTGAGAGAAAATATATATATACATAAGTATTTAAATAGGTATTTAAATGCACATTTTAATGTTTGTTTGTTTTTAAAAAAATGCGGATTAATGTTGGAGTGGGATTTGAACAGATTTATGAATGAACGTATGTGAACATTACATGTAAAAGGCCTGCTGATGAGTACTAAACTTGGGATGGATAACCTGTGGCCCTTCAGATGTTGTTGAACTCCAACTCCCATCATCCATGACTATTCGCCATGCTGGCTGGGGCTGATGGGAGCTGGAGTCTAACAACACCTGGAGGGCCACAGGTTCCCCATCCCTGTACTAAACTAACTGGGAATTACACAGTCTCTTTCAAATATCTCGACTTAGCTATTGCAGCATTTTTTCTTGGTTGCTGTCCTTCTCACTTAATAATGGATTTTTATCCAACTGCATATTTCTCATTCTGAGCAACTCCTAGGTTTCATTTCTACAGTGTCATTTTACCGATGGGTATAAATGAAAGATCAAGGCAGCTTTTGACTTATTCAGGGAAAGTGTTTGCGCTTCAGGCTTACATGGTTATTATGTTTAATTGTCTTCAAGCCCAAGTCTTTACAGCGTCTTCTAGAGAGAAGAATCCTCGGTGCATCTGTGGAAGAAATAGCCCAATTTGCTTTAGATCGCAGCAATGCTCACTTTGAAATGGGGGAGAAAGAAACTTCTAAGGGTATGAAATCCAACGTTGCCACAACGTATTAGGTCAACAGTGGGAGGAAAGAAAAACAAGCACCAAGCATATAACTGAGAAGAGAGAGTAATCTAAAATCTGCAGATAACACCTACACAGCTTGCCTATAAAAACCACCAAACTGGAGCGGTTCTAATCTTGAAACCTTTTTTTCTTGAATGTTTATGTTCATTAAAAAAAAACTTTATCAGTTCTAGTCAACAGGTGTTTTCCCCATGTGTACCAATATTACTTTGCTCCCATTCTTCCTGAATGTGTTCCATCTAGCTTTTGCTTAGCATTGTTGTTGTTATGTGCCTTCAAGTCAATTATGACTTATGGAGACCCTATGAATCAACAACCTCCAATAGCATCTGTCGTGAACCACCCTGTTCAGATCTTGTAAGTTCAAATCTGTGGCTTCCTTTATGGAATCAATCCATCTCTTGTTTGGCCTTCCTCTTTTTCTACTCCCTTCTGTTTTTCCCAGCATTATTCTCTTTTCTAGTGAATCCGGTCTTCTCATTATGTGTCCAAAGTATGATAAACTCAGTTTCATCATTTTACCTTCTAGTGATAGTTCTGGTTTAATTTGTTCTAACACCCAATTATAGCTACTGACCTACCTAGCAGGCAGGCGGACAGAGGGGCAGGAGGTTGGGTGAGCAAGCAGGTGGGTGGGGGCCGAGTGAACAAGTGGGCAGATGGGGCAGGGGGCAAACAAGAGAGCAGGCAAGAGAGTGGGTGGGAGGAGGGTGAGCAGATGGGGAAGGGTGAGTGGGCAGGCAGGGGGAGGGTGAGCAATTGGGCGAGCGAGCAAGCAAGCGGGCTGGGGGAAGGCCAACAAACGAGCGAGCAGGCAGGGGAGTGCAAGCAAGCAAGCAGATGGGGGAGGGGGAGCAAGTGGGCTGGGAGGGCAAGCGAATGAGTGGGCGGGAAGGAGAGCGAGTGAGCGGGGGCGGGTGGGCGAGCAGCTTCCTCCCTATAACCTGTGTCAGGGACCCTGCCACAGAAGGGGAGCAGTACTCCCCCATCCTAATGAGGGGCCCTTCAGGGGCCCCTGTGGGCCATGGGGTCCTCAGCCAGGGTCCCACCTGGCCACCCTTTGGTACCGGCCCTTAGTATCATCTGCATATCTTAAATTATTGGTATTTCTCCCTCCAATTTTCATACCTCCATCTTGGTCCAATCCCGCTTTCCGTATGATATGTTCTGTGTATAGATTAAACAAGTAGGGTGATAAAATACACCCCTGTCACACCCCTTTCTAATGGGGAACCAATTTGTTGCTCCATATTCTGTCCTTACAGTAGCCTCTTGTGCAGAGTATAGGTTGTGTATCAGGACAATCAGATGCTGTGGCACCCCCATTCCTTTTAAAGCATTCCATAGTTTTTCATGATCTACACAATCAAAGGCTTTGCTGTAATCTATAAAGCACAGGGTGATATCCTTCTGAAATTCCTTGGTCAGATCCTTTATCCGACGTAAGTTCACAATATGATCGCTGGTACTTCTTCCTTTTCTAAATCCAGCTTGGACATCTGGCATTTCTTACTCCATCTATGGTAAGAGCCTTTGTTGTAGAATCTCGAGCATTACTTTACTTGCATGGGATATTAAGGCAATAGTTTGATAATTACTGCATTCCCTGGGATCCCCTTTGTTTGGAATTGGGATATATATTGAACACTTCCAGTCTGTGGGCCATTGTTTTCTTTTCCATATTTGTTGTAGCAACTCTATTGGTATGCCATCTGTTCCTGGTGATTTGTTTCTTCCAAGTAGTTTAAGAGTAGTTTCACCTCACATTCTAAAATTTCTGGTTCTTCATCATACAGTTCCTCCATGAATGAATCTGTCATCCTGGCATCTCTTTTACAGAATTCTTCAGGGTATTGCTTCCATTTTCCTTTCATTTCATCTTGGTCAGTTAGTGTGTTCCCCTGTTGATTATTCAACATCCCTACTCTTGGTTTAAATTTGCCTTTCATTTCTCTAATCTTTTGGTATAGGGCTCTTGCTCTACCTTTTTTGTTGTTCTCTTCTATTTCTATACCATAACTATTGTAATAGTTCTCTTTGTCACTATGTATTGTTGCATTTAGGGTTCTGACCGTGTTTCTATCTCCTTTTGCTTTTGCTTTCCTTCTTTCTTTAACCATTTTAGCTAAGTATTATAAGAGTATTTTATCACAGCATGCATATTTAAGTACATATTTTATCTCAATGCATACATTTCTAAACTGTATTGCAAAATCTGAACAATAATTATGTTCTGATCTATGGATTAGTCCAGGAAGTGTGAATTAGAGCAGCAGTCCAAACACTACTTACCTGGAAATAATCCCTATTGAATTCATGAGAACTTACTTCTGAGTAGACATGGTTAGGATTGCGCTGCTAGCCAGTTTGCTTAAAAATGCAGACCAAACAAAATTCTCCATCCCTATTTTGTGGATCTTGTTATTACACTTCCTCAGGTGTTTTCTAATGTAAGCAACCCATCAAAACACAAAAATATTTCAACTGATTTATTATTTTTGTTTTAAAAGATATATTGTCCTATAGTAGTGGCATCTCTTCTGCCCCAACTGGACATTACATTATTTAATATACTGCCTGCAAGCTTGTGGGTAGAATCCTCTTCAGTAAATCTGTTAGCAACTGATTAGGTCTGATTGTCTGTTATCATGCCTCAATTGGCTGTTCCTGGAAAGATTCCTTAGTTCTGTGTTCGGGGTGGTTCTTTCTAGAAGGCAGACATTCTCCCCCAGGCCTGGTTCTCCACAGCTTGGAGGGCTTGGCTGTGCATTATCTTTTCACCACACATTCATTCTACCTCCTTTGCTCAAGTGAATCCTCTATCATCTTTGTGCAGTTAAATGTTTTCTTGCTGAATTTATTAGTTGCTGTTCAAGATTACTTATGAATAAAATAGAAGATTTTGAGTTATATAAAGTGTGGATAGCACATGAGTTTATCTGCCTGGACAGACACACATCTCAACATGTGTTGAGGCCAGAACAGTGAAAAGATAGCAATAGCAGGCCCAATACCTCTGGCCCACGCCCTGTGCTATGTCCTTACGGCCTCAGACATATAGCCAGAACCAGAATGCAGATTACACATGTTCTACTCCTTCAGTATCATGGCAGAACCCAGGCCCACAGACAGAGCTACTGAGAGCACAGTTCAAACCCATCTGAAAGCCAAAGACCAACAAGGCCATGTATATTGACCGAAAGGACCCAGAAGCATATGAAGCTGAGAAATATCAGTACCTGGAAAGGGCAGAAAGGGCTTGAAACAAAGTGGAACAAGCCACATATGAAGTCACAAATGCTACAAAGGAAGTTGAGATTAAACAGACTATGACCCAGTTAAAGTCCAAATACTCACACTATCAACTATAATCTGGAAGATACCTTCCTTTTCTAACAAAACGCAACACAGATTAAAGTTTGGAGGAACGAGCTATTCAAGAGACCATCAATCAAGATCGTGACAACATTGTAAAGGGGGCCATCTTAGAGGCACAGAGCAAATTCAACAACCTGCAAGAAGCAGGTTCACAATGCTCCCGCTTCTCTGGGTGCTCAACTAAGTCAATGAGATCTGTGTGTTCATACCTAACTTCAGTCAGCTTAGTGGCTGCTAAGGAAATGGGCTGAAGCAGAAGCTGCACGGGCACATGCCCATTATGGCAAAAAAGAAGCAACCTTGAAAGCTGAGCTGGAAACCCTACATCTAGAAAAAGCAGCAGCAGCTGCTGAGGCTCAAGCTAGGGTTCTTGAAGCAGCCATAGGAAAGGAAGGCAGGGAGAGCCAGCTTGATGAAACTGAGAGAGCACTGCACATGATGCACTGCAGTCTACATACTGAACCACAGTACCAGGTACACAGTTAATGGGAACAAACTTAACACATGCTTCACTATGAATACAAATTATTTCTGTTGTGATCCAGATGCAGACATGCACCACAACTGGTTTGTAATTCATGCATGTGCACACAGGAAGATGTGCTGCCCTGGCCTCAAACTCAAACTGTCTGGGAAGACAAGGTTCAATGCACAGCCATCAAAGTACCTACATTAGATGTGTCAGGCATGCACACCTTACACTATCCCTGTATGTCTGATCAGCTGAACTCTGCTCCTTTGCCTAATCCATGAACTGCCATGCCCATACCACAGTTGGCAAACACCCCATGGTACCTAGAGGGAAACCTCCAGCATGACAACTCATCAAATACCTGATTTGTCGTGAGCTTATCAATACAGGGCTTGTTAAGATTGATGACTGCCTTGAAAACGATAGAGCCTGGAGATCTACATTCCAGAATGCTACCAGGGAACTAAATGTCACTGTCGGTGGGGAGCTTGACCTGCTAGCTAAATGATTTGGTAATGAATCAGTCTATGCAAAGAGGCTCAGGTCAGGACATGCAAGCAACCCTGCAGCTGCTCTGAAAGCAGTCTGAGACAGGCTGGAGGAGTGCTATGGCAGACCTGAGGTGACTGAGAATGCACTACTAAAAAAGGTGGAGAACTTCCCTAAGATCTCAAACAAAGATAGCCTCAGATTATGAGAACTGAGAGACCTATTGCTTCAACCTGAGTCAGCCAAAGCTGACCCATATAACCGGACTTGGATATCTCGACACAGCTCGTGGAGTGAATCCCATTGTGGAGAAAAAGGTACATAGCTTGCAAGAGAAATGGATCTCACTAGGCTCAAAATATAAAGAAGAAAATCAATGTGCCTTTCCTCCTTTTTCAATTTTCTCAAAGTTCATCTGCAATTTGTCTGAGAGGAATGACCCAAGTTTCACCTTTGAGATCACTAGTGTGGCTAATACAACTCACCTCAGGAATGAGAAGCTAATCACAAGAGATGGCAACTATAAAACACCCATCTCAGTTCACAAAACAGAAGTGTCTCCTACCACATCTTAGGCAGTGCCTAAGAAGATAGAGAACCCTGACAAGCAGTGCCCTCTACACAAAAAGCCTCAGCCACTAAAGAAATGTTGTGGCTTTAGAGACAGACCTCTAGAAGAATGCAAAAATATGCTCAAAGTCCTTGGGTTCTGTTTCAGATACTGTTCATCCACAGATCACCCTTCTAGAGAATGTAAGGTAGCCATTGAGTGTGAGGAGTGTGGAAGTGACAAACACACCACTGTTCTCCATCCAGATTCTGCTAAACCCAAGAGCATTGCAACCAGAGATCACATCCCAACACACTCAGGTTTGTGGTAAAGACCAAGGAGGAAGATCCTGTTCAAAAATATGCCTAGTTAAAGTGTTCCCCAAAATACAGCCTGCAAGAACAGTGGAAATGTAC
This sequence comes from Rhineura floridana, assembly GCF_030035675.1. Taxonomy (NCBI): domain Eukaryota; kingdom Metazoa; phylum Chordata; class Lepidosauria; order Squamata; family Rhineuridae; genus Rhineura; species Rhineura floridana. The sequence continues at coordinate 134,014,223 of NC_084480.1, forward strand.
ACCATTATAGATTATCAAAGCAACGGGTCACTAGCTAAATCAGAATTCTTTTACTTGTTTGGTTTGCATGGGGCCAACTCTTCATACACACTCAAAACATTTGCAGGAGTATTAGAGAGAGCAGGAAGAAGAGCAAATGGTTACATGATAAAGGCTGTGGATAGCAGTATCAAACTACCCCTTCCTATACTGATAGAATGCAATCAGCTACCAAACAACAGGAGTGAAATTCCTACACCAAACGTTGCACTTCACCACCATCACTTGAGACCTATAGCCAGCCACATTCCACCATTGGCCCAAGATGCCCAAATCCTGCTCCTGATTGGCAGAGACATGTTGAGAGTACACAAGGTTTGACAACAGTACAATGGTCCGCACAATGCCCCTTATGCACAGAGACTTGACCTTGGATGGGTCATTGTGGGCCAGGTCTGCATAGACCACATGTCTCTTTCTCTTCTCCTAAAGATACAGGATCAGTCTCAGACCATGATCATGGCAACCCTAAGGCAGACACTTTACTGAAGGAGCCATTAGAGCTGCACTGTTATGGATTAAGAACGCTAAACAATGCATCTCCTGAAGCACAAGCACAAGGCTGATTGTGGTCCACAGAAGCTCATTCATTCAAACTTTGGTTTAGCCTGTAGTCTGAATGTGGTCGGTGTATGATTGGCCCAAGGTCATCCTGTCACATGGCTGAGTGGCAATTTGATCCCAGGTTGCCCTAGGTTAGTCCCAATACTATCTGCCCTTCACTTGCAGCGTTTCTTCAGAGTTTTTCAGAAAACTAGATCACATCTTCTGGACATTAGCTCCTGCCAGACAGCTTTAGGTCAATAGCTTAAGTTTGCAAACCAGTTTTGATCCACAGAATAACAGTTCCATCAGAATAACTTGAGAAATGGGGGAATGGGAAGCTCTAGTTCATAAGGTTGCAATGGCCCAAAGGTGACACAAGGAATTTGGATTAATAACTTATATAAATACATACATAGCTGTTTTCCTAAATGCTTAAATAGCTGCACATACAGTTTCTCTGTAACCTTTACAACAGCCTTGTAATAACCCTCCAAGTCAAATGGGAAGGGCATAGATTATCATTGGTCAAATATTGGAATGGGTGTGGCCCTCCAGATGATTTTGGACTACAACACCCATTATCTGTGACCATTGGCCATGCTGGCAGGATTGGCCATGCTGGCAGATGCTGATCGAATTCAACATCTAGAGGTTCACAGATTCTCCATCCCTAGTCTAAGGTCAGCTGAGTTGAGATTTGATCAGTGGGATTCTGGATCATTGCTAACATTCCTAATTATTGTGCTATAATAAATCTACCGTGCTACCACCAATTATTGATATGTCATTTTTAAGACCATGGTACTGGGCACCCTTTTTCTAAGGAAAAGTTAAGACAGTCTTTTCTATTTTCCGTGGCGCAGAGTGGTAAGCGGCGGTAACGCAGCTGAAGCTCTGCTCACAGCCGGAGTTCGATTCCAACGAAAGGAGGAAGTCGAATCTCCGGTAAAAGGGGTCAAGGTCCACTCAGCCTTCCATCCATCCGTGGTCGGTAAAATGAGTACCCGGCATATGCTGGGGGGTAAAGAAAGGCCGGGGATGGAACTGGCAATCCCACCCTATATATATGGTCTGCCTAGTAAACATCGCAAGACATCACCCTAAGAGTCGGAAACGACTCGCACTACAAGTGCGGGGACACCTTTTCCTTTATATTCCATTAAGATACACTGACTGCAAGAGGACATAATGCCTCCTTAAAAGAGCAGAAAGAGAGAGCAAAATTCCATCTGCGATATAACTGCATTTGTAGGATAAGAGCTAGCATACTAATTTTAGGATTAACCACCTTTAATCAAATACCAAAATCAATACTTAAAACATCAAGAAGAAAATAATCTTCCTAATGAATACACAATTACATATCAACATAAAATACAACAAGATGCCAGTATGTTTTCCCCCTTGAAAAAAAAGAGTGGGAGAAACTAATTTTTTTCTTCCTGTACAGCATGCAGCTATTTTCAATGGATGTCAGAAAAATATAAAAGGAGGTTCCAGCTTGCTTTCTTATTCCTGATCTTAGTGACTAGAATACTAACAGCAAATTAGTAAATTAGGATTAGTATTCCAGCAAAGTCTCCCTCACCCCACCATCCAGCTGGTGACATGGCCGATAGCCTAATAACTTGCACTAATCTTATTAAAACTTTTGATAAGAAAGCCAGTGTGGTGTAGTGGTTAGAGTGCTGGACTAGAGTTGGGGAAACTCAGGTTCAAATCTCCTCTCAGCCTTGAAGGTCACCGGATGGCCCTGAACCAGGCACCATCTTTCAACTTAACAAGGCTGTTGCGATGATAAAATGAAGGGGATGCCATTTTGAAATCCTTAGCTTGAAAAGGAAGCTCTCTTGGCTTCCCTTGAGATTCCTCAGAAACTTCATCTAATTCAACATTCATCTTTGATGGACACCTTGGTGGTAATTCTAACCACGAGCTAGCTCCTCACTGACCAGTCAAATTAATTTCATAATGCTGTGCTTGTGTTTTGTCTCTGGAGTGTGGGTAGCAAACCACTTAAGCCATGAAATCATTTATTTGCACCACAGGTGTAGGGTTTTTGTCACAGGGAAGCAGACTGCCAAGCCTGTACAGAGTTAGTGTGTCTAAAAACCAAAATGAGATTTTTCTAAAAACAAAGGAGTACTGTGCATAGTGCTATCAACCCATTCTGTGTTGATAGGTTTGTTTTTTACTTGATTGTGGCTAGCAGCACTCGTGCTAGAGTTTTACTGCAGAGCACAACAACAACAACTGGGGTCTTTAAAAAAGAAATCTCTGAATACATGACTCAACAACAGAAGACCTGGGTGATTGAATTAACACAGGCCTTACAAGAGTGGACTGCTGTTAAAGGGCTACTTTTGCTGTAGATCTCTGGTAATCATCTTTTAAAAAATATTTACAAAAAAATCCCCAGTGGGAAATTCCCCAGTGGTTTTCAGACACAAAAACTCTGTACAGACCTGGCAATCTGATTTTCTGAGACAAAAAACTCTAACCCTATGGCAAAAATAAATTTAATGATTTCTGATTCCTCATGGAAAGAAATATGAAAGAGGCTGGAATCTGGGGGGCATTGTTTACTACTGTACACACAATGCAAAAATGCACCTGGGGAAATATTTTCCTCAGCTATGTTGGTGCACTGCACCTACCCAACTGTATAATGTATATTCTTTGCAATGTCTTCATGCATGACCAGGTTAGAGGTTGACACAATGTTAAAACAAAAACATTTAACGATTCAAAAAGTTCAGTTCTCAGGAATCAAACATGAGGTTCATTTGATGGCTATATTCTCAAAATCACCACCATGCAGCACATGTTTCCTTATCCATGCTTGTTTCATAAGAAAGCTGCCATCTGTAGTTTTCCTGTCCTCACCTTTCAGGCGCAGGGCTTTCAGATCACATACGCAATTATACTCTGTGTCATACCAAGGTTCACTAGAATAACAGGAATTTGCCTGAAGTGTGGTTTCAAAATATGGATCCTGTCCAGCTGTAGATATGCTTGGTGTTGAAACAGAGCCTTTCCCCCCACCTTTAAATTCACAGGCTGTCCCTTTTGTACCTGCCTGGGGAAATGATGAACTCCTAAGGCATTATCCACCTTCTCTCTTCCCTTCTGAAGTGGATATTGCTGGTGGACAGGAAAAATGCACTGGCCTCAATGATGCTCTAGATGCTTCAAAACCTCACCCTATTGGTTCACTGTGGCATGATGCCATGATTCCCCTTGGGGAAATCAAAGATGGGTGCTGAAGGGGTCCATTTCTACCATCCCATTTTTACATAGGACTCTAAAACCTCTTCTGATTGGTCTGCTGTGGGTTTATGTGTCTGTAGATGGGTCACATGTCTCTCTTGGGCCAGTCCAGGAAAGGGCTGGGAATGGAGCCTTTCAGGGTTGACTTCTAGTACCCTATTTTTCCTTAGGGGATTAAAATCTTACCCCAATTGGTCCACTGAGGATCATGTGACTTCTGTTTCTGGGACGTCTGGGGTGAGACTTCTGGGTCATCAATCAAACTAAAAGGGGCATGGCTTAAGTGATTTGACAGGAGGTATGCTACCTATACTACTACTGTCCTGTCCCTAAATAAGAATAGAAATAGCATTATAAGGGTCAGGTGACAAAGATGGTACTCAGTCCCAGACTTTCTCTTGCCATGGAAATTGGATACTCAGCAAAGGAAAGAGCTCTGGCACTGAGGGATGTAGGCAAGGAGAGTACATATAAGTAGGAGAAAACAAGTGTATCTAGAGACCCTAGTCCCATTCAAAAGAATATGTGAGGCCTTTAACTGGGAAAGGGCAGCTGGCCCCTGCTCACCTGGTGCTCCTGCTCCAAAGTCAACCTCCTGGATTGAGCCTCCCTGAAATTGGGGACCCTGGCAATGCTTACAAGCCCTGCTCAGATCTTCCCATTTAATGTGGGACTGTGCAGGGACATTGGAGGTGGGGTGGCATGTACCTGCCCCACTCCCACTTCCCAGCTGAAGCCCTCACCCATTATTATGGTCACTATGGAGTAGTGGATGTCAAAGGAAATTATGGGTATACCCAGTCTCCCAGAAATCGTATATCTCTCTTCTCTTCCCTCTTTCTTTCTCTTATCAGCAGATCTCTTATCAAATATTTGAAACAGGACCAGAGGGAAGGAATGCTGAAGTACCCCAACACTAGTGTTGAGGAAAACCAAACGACTCATACTGAATTCAGATTTGTTAATGCTACCACGTAGCTTTGATGATTTTTTTTTTTACTGGTGTGGTACATAGGAATATGATACTGCACTTGCATGTCCTCCCTGTATGTAGTGGGGACCCCCACCCCACCAAAACACTCCAGGTGTATACTCTACAACAATGCAAGTAACTGAAGTACAAGCTGACAAAAGTCAATTGTGGTTCTTGGTCTAACTGAGTAGTATTCTGGAATACATGCTTGAAAACTCTCCTGCTTTAAGGTAACCCACAATGACAGTCCTGTTCATAAAAATCCAACAGCGAAAAACCATAACAATATTCTTTAATGTAAAAGCCTACCATCACAAATTCTATAACTATATAGAAAAGCAGAACAATGGTTGTTTTCTTTAAGGAAATGCAGTTTTAACATGGTTGCCTTGTGAAAAGCCTTAAACACACACATTACTTGCAAAAGTCTGAAAGCCCTGCACAGAGTGAAGGTCAACCAGCAGAAACTGGAAACTGAACTATCATATTTCCTACTCATTACAGTCCAAGTGAGAGAGTGATTGATTTTTGGCACAGAGAAAGTCTGCTTCCAAAAAATTATCTCTGAAATACAAGAGACAAGGCAAAAGAACAGCATGAAGGTACATGGGCAAAAGGGAGGGAATAAATAATTATTGGTGCTGTGCAATCCCAGTGTAAGTCAAACTGAACATTTTTATTTGAAGGGTGAAATATAAATATATATATCTCCCAACAAAACATGCAAGGACTGGCTATGCACGGATTCACATTCCCATATATGCATTTATTTATTTATTTATTACATTTATATACCGCCCCATAGTCAAAGCTCTCTGGGCGGTTTACAGCAATTATGCACCCAGTTTTCTGTAAGCTCCATTATGAATGGCAAGTGGGCATTGCAAATGGAGTGCTGTGCTTTCAATGGTGTGGGGAGGGGCAGTGGAAGCGTGCATTTCACCAGTTGAAGTTTCTCCCATTCATCTACATGCTGCAGGATCAATCTACCCAGTGTGTCTGTGTGTATGCATGTGTGCATATTCTGGACATAATCTCATACAATCTCAAAACAATATTTTGCTGCCACCATCAAATCATCACTCTGCCGCACAGCTCTGCGAGAGGGGGTGGTCCCTGGCTGCCTGAAAGAGGCGGTAGTGAGACCACTCCTGAAGAGACCCTCCTTGGACCCAGAAAAACTTAATAACTATAGGCCGGTGGCAAATGTTCCATTCCTGGGCAAGGTCCTGGAACGAATGGTGGCAGGCCAGCTCCAGACACTCTTGGATGAGACCAATTATCTGGATTCATTTCAGTCGGGTTTCAGGCCTGGTTTTGGCACAGAAACAGCCTTGGTCGCCCTGTATGATGAACTTTGTCGGGAGAGAGACAGGGGGAGTGTGACTCTATTGATTCTCCTTGATCTCTCAGCAGCTTTCGATACCATCGACCATGGTATCCTTCTGGGGAGACTGGCTGAGTTGGGAGTGGGAGGGACTGCATGGCGGTGGTTCTGCTCCTACTTGGCAGGTCGGCTCCAGAAGGTGGTGCTTGGGGAACATTGCTCGGCACCCTGGATTCTCCAGTATGGGGTTCCACAGGGGTCAGTTCTGTCCCCCATGCTGTTCAACATCTACATGAAACCGTTGGGTTCAGTCATCCGGAGCTTTGGAGTGCGTTGCCATCAGTACGCTGATGACACCCAGCTCTATTTCTCATTTTCATCTTCTTCAGGTGAGGCTGTCAATGTGCTGAACCAGTGCCTGGCTGTGACAATGGACTGGATGAGGGCTAATAAACTGAGGCTCAATTCAGACAAGACTGAGATGCTGCTAGTGGGTGGTTCTTCTGACCAGATGGTGGATGTCCAACCTGTCCTGGATGGGGTTGCACTCCCCCTGAAGGAGCAGGTTCGTAGCTTGGGGGTTCTCCTAGAACCATTTCTGTCACTTGAGGCTCAGGTAGCCTTGGTGGCACGGAGTGCCTTCTACCAACTTCTGTTGGTGGCCCAGCTGCGCACCTATCTGGACAGGGATAACCTGGCTTCAATTGTCCATGCTCTGGTAACCTCCAAGTTAGATTACTGCAATGCACTCTATGTGGGGCTGCCTTTGAAGACAGCGGCCAGATTGGTAACAGGGACCAGACGGTCCAAACATATAAAAATGATTCTGGCCCACTTGCATTGGCTGCCTGTATGTTTCCAAGCTCGATTCAAGGTGCTGGTTTTAACCTATAAAGCCTTACATGGCTTGGGACCACAATACCTGATGGAACGCCTCTACCAATACGAACCCACCCGTACACTACACTTGACATCAAAGGCCCTCCTCTGGGTTCCTACTCGGAGGAAAGCTGGGAGGGTGGCAACAAGGGAGAGGGCCTTCTGAGTGGTGGCCCCCAAATTATGGAATGATTTGCCTGATGAGGTGCGTCTGGCGCCATCACTGTTATCTTTTTGGCACCAGGTCAAGAATTTCCTCTTCTCCCAGGCATTTTAGAATGTGTTTTAAATTGTTTTGAATTTTTTAAATTGTGTTTTAAATTGTTTTTAAAAGATGTGTTTTAAATTTGTATATTTGTTTTTGATGTTTTTAATTGCTGGAAACTGCCCAGAGAGCTTCGGCTATGGGGCGGTATATAAATACAATAAATAAATAAATACAGGGTCTTCCTTTCCAAACACAACTTGGAGACCTACATTTTTATAAGTTACCAGAGTACAAGTCTTTCAATGCTGTTTGGGCTTACAGAGGGTGTATGTCAGCAGCTGCCAGTGTGGTGGGGAGAGCCACAGAGCCACCCTTCCAAACACCGATGCTGCAGAGGATGTGCTGGGGCCATGCACTTGGGACTGTGAGGACACACCAGTGGGAGCACAGGATTGGCTCTGCTTGTGCATCCATGCAGTGATATCAGTCTTCTCAGGAGGGTGGCTCCACCCCACCCCACCTCACCAGTTGCTACGGCGGATGTTTTAGGAAGGAAGAAAAGAAAAAGGGACACCCTTTCCCACTCTCCCGAACCTCCAATTTATAAACTGCTATGTTTTATGTAGCAACAAAAAAAGTTGAATTTCAGGGGTTGCAGAAGACTCAACCCTTAATGTTTTGCTATAAAGCAGGTGTTCCCAAACTGTGGTCCATGAGCTTCATTCAGGTGGTTCATAGCATGTCTGTGGATTTGTGGTTGAAGATGGGAGGCGGCACATCCATCTCATTGAATATTCATATGGATTTTTCATTTTGTATTTTCAGATTGTATTTGCAAGCCACTTTGAAACTGTTTTAAAATTCTAAGGTAGGGTAACAATATAAATACATAAAAGTGATGCAACACTGATGACATCTACACACAGAAGACTTTCACAATAAGAGTATTGCATAGTCATGCCAACATAAAATATTCAATTGTGAAATAACCCACAGATCTGAGAAACACAAGACTGATTCACACACTCACCTGTCATTTGGATGCATGTTTGTCACACAGATTAGTGTGATGTGGAAACTACCCATACATGTGTTGGGCTTATTTGTGCAATCATCCCATCCTCTTTAAAACCAACCAACCAACAAAAAACCCAAGTATTTCAAAAGTAAACACAACACTTACATCGTACCTTATATGAGTTGTGTTGAGTGTGTGTGTCTGTCTGTGTGCACATAATAAGGTCTCAGGGTGGTATCCAAATAACATGTCATGACAATGCAAGGGTTTCTGCTTGCACAACAGAACTCCCCCCCTCCTCCCCAAATCTGCTCAGAGGGTTGAACCCATAGAACAGATTTAGGGGGGAGGAAAAGTGGGAAGTTCCATTGCACAAGCAGAAATCCTTGTGCTGACCAAAAGAGTTAGTTGGATACTGCCTTCATTCTAGTTGACTGTATAAGCCAACCTACGTAAGCCCCTGAAATTAGCTGCGAAGGATCCAACTTCATATCCTTACTTTCCCACGAAGGTACTGGATATCTTTGGGGGAACATTAAATAGCTCTTATCCTTTTCATAATAATATATTTGCCATAAAAAGATATTGCAACCCATTTTAACCCATCATGGTAGGGAAGTTTAAAAATAAAATAAAGGGTCAAATGAGTCAGGCATGTTCTAGCATTGACTGTACAGATAATTGCTGAAACAGCAGAACAAGGTTGCCAGGTCAAAAGAATTCCTGAGATTTCATGAGCAGGCCCTAGTGATGTCACAGTGATGTCCAAGTCATATAATGAAGCATGATACATTAAGCATCGATCACAGTTGCTTGGAGCATATCACTCAAACAAAAAAAAATCTGATTGAAAATTAAGATAGAAATCTTAGCTAAATGAGGGTGTTCCCAGGTCCAGCTGAAGTGATGGGATCATTCCTTCTCACCTGCTTAGAGAGGCTGGGTAAGGAACATTTAATCTAGTTTACTTGCTTCTGGCAAGAAGGCTTTAATGTCCTCAGGCCAGGCCCATCACCAGAAAGCCATTGTAGGAAGGTTGTAATGGCATATTGCTAAACAAATAAAATGATTATGGACAATGAAACAAGATTCCTATGAGTAAGGCAGAAAATTCAGCATCCCAAACCAAGTCAGGGTTCCTAACCAAAACTAAAAAAAAAAACTGGCAGCCAGTCAGCCAAGGTCAAAAAAATTCCCATGCAGCACAACCTACCCAGGGGCTGCAGTTAATGCAGAATGCTGTGTAATGATTGCTGACATGAGCGAGACCCTATCAGCACTTAATACCTCTGCTCCGAAATCTGTACTAGTTGTCAATTTGCTACAAGGCCAAGTTCAAGGGGTGCTTTCGATGTTACGAGTTTTGCTCTTGTAAGAAATAACTCCACCTACAGTTTGGAACACTCTGCCTATTTACATTAGGCAGGCACTTTCATTGTACTCTTTTAGTTTAGGCAAGCCAAACCAGGCATGTTGTTGTTGTTGTTATGTACCTTCAAGTCGATTACGACTTATGGCGACCCTATGAATCAGCAACGTCCAGTAGCATCTATCGTGAAGCACCCTGTTCAGATCTTGTAAGTTCAGGTCTGTGGCTTCCTTCTCTTCTTTGGTTTTCCTCTTTTTCTACTCCCTTCTGTTTTCCCCAGCATTATTGTCTTTCCTAGTGAATCAGGTCTTCTCATTATGTGTCCAAAGTATGATAACCTCAGTTTCATCATTTTACCTTCTAGTGATAGTTCTGGTTTAATTTGTTGTAACACCCAATTATTTGTCTTTTTCTCAGTCCATGGTATGTGCAAAGCTCTCCTCCAACACCACATTTCAAATGAGTTGATTTTTCTTTTATCCACTTTTTTCACTGTCCAACTTTCACATCCATACATAGAGATTGGGAATACCATGGTCTGAATGATCCTGACGTTAGTGTTCAGTGATAAATATTTGCATTTGAGGACCTTTTCTAGTTTCTCATAGCTGCCCTCCCCAGTTGTAGCCTTCTTCTAATTTTTTGACTATTGTCTCCATTTTGGTTAATGATTGTGCCAAGGTATTGATAATCCTTGACAGGTTCAATGTCCTCATTGTCAACTGTAAAGTTACATAAATCTTCTGTTGTCACTACTTTAGTCTTGTTGACGTTCAGCTGTAGTCCTGCTGTTGGACTTTTCTCTTTAACTTTCATTAGCATTCATTTCAAATCATTACTGGTTTCTGCAAAGAATGTGGTATTGTCTGAAATTATTGCTATTTCTCCCTCCAGTTTTCACACTTCCTTCATCTTCGTCCAATCCTGCTTTCTGTATGATATGTTCTGCATATAGATTAAACAAGTAGGGTGATAAAGTACACCGCTGTCTCACATCCTTTCTGATTGGGAACCAATTGGTTTCTCCATATTCTGTCCTTAGTATAAGTTACACATCAGAACAATCAGATGCTGTGGCACCCCCATTTCTTTTAAGGCATTCCATAGTTTTTCACAATCTACACAATCAAAGGCTTTGCTGTAATCTATAAAGCACAGGGTGATATCCTTCTGAAATTCCTTGGTCCATTCCATCATCCAACGTATGTTTGCGGTCCGATCTTTGGTGCCTCTTCCATTTCTGAATCCAGCTTGGACATGTGACATTTCTTGCTCCATATATGGTAAGAGCCTTTGTTGTAGAATCTTGAGCATTACTTTACTTGCATGGGATATTAAGGCAATATTTCAATAATTACTGCATTCCCTGGGATCCCCTTCTTTTGGAATTGTGATATATATTTAATGCTTCCAGTCTGTGGGACTATAGGTTTCCATATTTCTTGACAATTTTTTGTCAAAATTTGGACAGATTCAGTCTCAGTAGCTTGTAGCAACTCTATTAGTATGCCATCTGTTCCAGGTGATTTGCTTCTTCCAAGTATTTTAAGAGCAGCTTTCACCTCACATTCTAAAATTGCTGGTTCTTCATCATACGGTTCCTCTGCAAATGAATCTGTCATCCTGGCATCTCCTTTATAGAGTTCTTCTGTATATTGCTTCTATCTTCCTTTTATTTCATCTTGGTCAGTCAGTGTGTTCCCTTGTTGATCATTCAACATCCCTACCCTTGGTTTAAATTTCCCTTTAATTTCTCTAATCTTTTGGAATAGGGCTCTTGTTCTACCCTTTTTGTTGTCCACTTCTATTTCTATACCCTGTCTAGGATGCACATCTTTATATGGTGAGGGGGTTTGAGAGGGATGAAAAACTGAGAACAATGCTGTCACGAGTCTAGACCAAGGGGCTAGACTCCTAGCAGGGGCACCGCAGGTGGAATGGTCAAAGCTGAGACGCTAGACTAAGATGCATCCAAACTTAGAGGAAGGCAATGGTACACCACCTATGAATACCTCCTACCTCAAAAACCCTATGAACAGAGTATCCAAAATGCAACATGAGATAGTGCTGGAAGATGAGACCCCCAGGTCAGAAGGCACTCACTGATATGCTGGGGAAGAACAAAAGACAAGTATGAGTAGTGTTGTGATTAATGATGCAGCTGGGTCAAAGCCAAAAGGAAGCCCAGAGGCTGATGTGCACAGATGCAAAAGGAGAGTCCGGAGTTGTACGAAGTACATAATGGGAACATGGAATATGAGAAGCATGAACCAGGGAAAGTTAGAAATTGTCAAGAAAGAAATTGAATGTATCAACATTACCATACTGGGCGTGAGTGAATTAAAATGGATGGGAATGGGACATTTCCAATCAGGCAACTACAAAATATTTTATGCAGTAAATGAGAAATTAAGAACAAATGGTTGCTTTAATAGTGAGAAGTGATGTAGCAAGAACAATTAAGAGCTATAACACAAGGTCTGAGCGAGTTATATCACTGAGATTTAACAGGAAACCTATTAACATAACCATTATCCAAGTCTATGCTCCTGCAAACACAGAAGAAGAGGAAGTGGAGAGATTTTATGCAGAAGTATGGGAAGAAATTGATCACACACCAAAAGAAGATGTGCTGATAATCATTGGGGACTGGAATGCAAAAGCAGGGAACAGAGAAGAACTATGAAGTGTGGGAAAATGGGGCTTAGGAGATAGAAATGAAGCAGGAGAAAGACATAGAATTCTGTGAAGCCAATAATTTGTTTCTCTCAAACACATTTTTTGAGCAACCGAAAAGATGACTGTACACGTGGACATCACCAAACAGGCAATATAGGAATCAAATTGATTATATAATTGGAAGCAGAAGATGAAGTTCCATATTTTCTGCAAAACCAAGACCAGGAGCAGACTGCGGTACAGTTCATGAACTGGTCATATCGAAAATCAGAGTAAAGCTAAAGAAGAACAACAAAACAAACATAATGCCAAAATACAATCTAAATAACCTCCCAGAAGAATATAAAGATCAAATAAGGTACAGATTTGAGGCTTTAAACTTAGTTGACAGAGAACCAGAAGAACTATGGATTGAAGTTAGAGACATTATCAGGGAAGAATGCAAAAAGACATTACCACTAGTTAAAGAGAGAAAAACCTCAATGGATAACTAAAGAAACTCTTAAAATGGTTAAAGAGAGAAAGAAAGCAAAAGCAAAAGGAGATAGAAACACAGTTAGAACCCTAAATGCAACAATACAGTGACTAGTACGTAGGGACAAAGAGAACCCAGGCATGTAGAAGCTATTAAGTATTTTAATCTGTTTTCAACTCATTGTTGGCTTTATTATTTTGAATGTTTTTAAATACCTGTTTTTAACTGTTTTGCCAATAATTTTATTGTTTTAGTTTCTTCTGTAAACCGTTTTGAAGGGTTGTTTTTTTTTTACAATAAAGCTGTATATAAATGTTGTAAGTAAAATACATAAATAAATTTCAGAGTCACTGTGGCACTTGGGTCTCTTTTCTCTTTTAGGAACAAAGGAATCTGCCTTATACTGACTGAGGCCATCTGATACCCTCTAGCTCAGTACTGATGACATGGACTAGCATTGGCTCTCCAGGATTCCAGGCAATAGTCTGTTCCAGAGATTGGATTTTGGACCTTGGCATGCAAAGCATATGCCCTACCACTGAGCTACAGCCCTTCCCCTTTAATTGTTTTTTAAATTGTTCTTTTCAATTCACTAATGAATGCACAGCATCTCTAGGGCAGATCCATACCATTCATTTAAAGCATATTCAACACACATTTGAAGCACATGAATCCCACCACAGAATCATGGGAACTGTAGTTTGTTAAGGGTGGTGGGAACTATAACTAACACTTCCCAGGATTCCTTGGGGGAAGTCATGCACTTTAAATGTGAGTTGAATGTGCTTTAAATTTATTGTGTGGATCTACTTAATAAACTTTGCCTGCATGTAAACAATTTTAATTATTTTTTAAAAATGGAAATCAGCTACAAAGTTTACTGGGTGATCATGGGCTACTCACTCTCTCTCAGCCTAATCTGTCCCTCAGGATGAAAACAACAGAGGGGCACCATGACCACTCTAAAGAAGAAGAGCACACTTAAAATGTAGAGGAAATTATAACGTTCAACCATAGTGTGAAAACAGATACTTATGAGGACATAGTATGAAGAAATATTTATATAAGCACGACTGTTGAGGCAGTAAGCTGGGCTCTCATCTTTGCCAATAAGAGGGATTCAATACTCAATATGCTTATATCTGGCAATAAAAGCTAAAGGGTTTTTCTTAAGCTCATATATTAAGGTGCATTTTGCTAAGCTGCAGAGGAAATGGAGAAATGGCAAGCTGTGCCAGCTAGCTCCTGGAAAAGGGAAGTTGTGACTAGAGAAAGATTTCAAATCAGTTTAGGACTATTTTGAACTGGTATGAACAAGTATTAGTAAGAATAAGCACATGCACTCATCTCATGCTCTGAAAACCCCTCCTCACTCTTATGTCAATTTCCTGATGTGTAATATTCCTGATGCCTTATTTATTTATTTATTTATTTAATTACATTTCTAGACCGCCCTATAGCAGAAAGCTCTCAGGGCGGTGTACAACAAATAAATAAACAAATAAAAAAACAAATAAATAGGCCTTGCCATGCCTATATATCTCTGTGTGTCTATGTCACAGGGAGAGAGACTTTCTCCTTTGTGCAGGTAACTCTCTCTCCTGATGTATTTTCTTTATTGCAATAAACTTGTCCAATTGACTGTTTTTCCTAAATTTGAGTATCTGAAGTTATTTTCCTTCTACAATGTCAAAGATGTTTATTATTTACACAACTTGTAAAGCTATTTATAGGGAATCCTATGCATGCTCACTCAGAAGCAAGTCCCAATGTATTCAATGGGGCTTACTCAGACAGGGAAGCATGCACAGGACTGCAATTCAGTGATAAGGAACTTAACTTACCCAACCCAAAATTCAGAATCATGCCACTTTAAGCTGTTTTGCAACTGTTTTATACTTGTTTTATGGTTACTAGATTTTAAAGGAATGTATTTCTTGTTGTGAGCTGCCTTGGTTTCCAATCGGTAACCCTACCTCACAAGGTTGTTGGAAAGACTCCATATATATACACACACAATGCAGATGTAAAAATGCATACATCCCATACAATAGTTTATTGTCAAAACCAGTTGGTCATTGCAGAACTTTTTTAAAAATAAAATAAAAATGGTATTAGTTTTCTACAAAATAAAAGCAGTGACACCTAGCTAAGTCCTGCCTAATTGCTTTAAAATAGGATTGAAGGGAGAGAGACAGATTTACAACACAAGCACAATCCTTTGCTATGTTCACTCAAAAGTGCCATTAATTTACAGCACAATCCTAACCATGTCTACTCAAAAGTTAGTTCTATTGAATCAGTGGGGTTTACTCCCAGTATATGGGATTAGCATTGCAGCTTTACTCACAGAAAAGCCAGTATAGGATTACAGCTTCATAATGGGAAGGTTTTCAAAACAGACTATGAATTAGACAAATACACTGCCCTCTTCACAAGCCCAGGAAAATTTAAACTTGTTTGACTTTTCATAATTAGAAAAGTATAACACATTGTAAAGGCATCATAAACTGCATGTACACTTCTTTAAAATGTCTGTTCAAAAACCATTTGAAAGATAACATGTATATGCTATTTTTGCAAGTAATTAAAAAAACTTTGTGTGTACACTTTTATTATAATCATAACTGTAATTGTTTATAGTAAACAATTGCCTACCAAGATCCTGCTGTGATTTTTTTGTTCTACATCTCCTGCACACAGAGAGAGACTTTTGCTACTGCTGAAAGCTATAAACTTACTCAATTTGTGAGATGTTCAGACAAGCAGGAAAAGACAACCATTTTCTGGACTTGCAATGGGTTCTAGCTATTGCCTGAAGGTCGACAAATCCTGACTTCACTTATTGGCTACAAATTTGAAATGGCAGGGTTAGAGCAGCCTGCTACAAGCTTGTTTAACAGAAGTTTTGGGGTGGCGGCAGCTGACATTTTGGTGTATATCTCTTGACCACCTAGAAACTTAATTGTTTTAAAAATGAATGCTGGGAATCTGGAGATTGGGGTGTCTCCGAGTGAAAACCAGAAACCTGGCAACCCTAAGCAAAACAGAAAGGAAAATGTTTTGTTTTCAAAGCAATTCCAAATGTATATCTGTTGCCATTCTACATGCATTTCTGTTAGGTAAGTATTCCTCTATAAATAATCCATACTGACTCTCAAACTGTTTGTTTGCACATAGACAGCCACATTTTATTTTGTCCATCAAATCCTCTATAATTCCACTCTGAGAACTGAACTCTGCTTTTCCCTTGTGGCTGCAAAGATAGAAGGAAAGGCAAATGATTTCTCAACCTATAATGGCTTGTCTATTCAGATTTTTAGCTTACCCTGTTACAAGGGAGCAGGACAAATAACAGACATTTTCATTAAGCAGGAAGATCCTGGTCTCCTAATGGATGGGAGAGAAATTCTATTTTCTTTGAATTTTAATGCAAAGCTCTCTAATTCACAGTTCCTGAAACAACATGCAAAGTGAAACAGACCTCTTCAAAATTTGCATGATTCTTCAAATTTTTTGATGCACCTTGTGACGTCCTTCCCCAGCACCACCTGTGAAGCTCTCACTTGTGGCTACCAGCAGACAGGATCGTCAGGTTTATTTTTACCTTTCACCGCACTAGCACAGATCTGAAGATCCCACTGCTAGGCAGCACCACCCAACACTCTGTAACCCTTTTAGCCAATAGACTGTGCCTAGTCTCTACCTGGCTATTCCGATATCTTGTGTCAATGGGTATAGGTAATTTGTAAACCCCTCTGCAGCCCCTTGACTCTGAAGCATACAGCCCTGGGTTTCTCTGTGGACTGGATACACTTTCCTCCGATCCGCCGCTGCCACCATTCGATACAAACCAGCCTTGGTTACTTTGCTATTCCCCCTGGTATGTGTATCCCAGCTGAAGGAATCAGGCTTTTATTTAACCAACAAATTAAGAATTAGAAATAACAAGATTACTTAAGGAATGTTTCACAAGCATATGGTTTCATCTATATTCTGTTATGTACTTGACTTCTTACTAATTGCCTCAGAACTCTGACTCACTCTCAACAACAACAACGACCTCCAAACACCACCTCACAGCCACCACCTCAATTCACCACCAAACCTCCACCCAGATTCAACTGTCATTTTTCCATTTATACTCCCAGCCATTCAAACGCTCAGCCAATCCTTCAGCATTCTACTGCTCATGTACTCCCCCTCCTCTTTCATTCCACTTACCATATATCTTCTATATAACCAGCACTTACCATATTTACAATATGAGCAGGAACATCACACACCTCTCCAACAAAATTTTTTCAAAACTTTAGAAAAAACATGAAATGATGCAAAAATGTGGCGAACTGTCCTTATGATTGGAAAAATGAGAAACTGAGAGACTAAAACATGACCAATTCTTCCATCCCTAATAAGGATGGGATCTGTTGGCCAGTGCTGTTTCAAAAGCATTCTATCGAACTAACAGGCTGGTATCCATTCAAGTATGTTCTTTGTCCGCAAGCCACTAGTTTTAGCCATACATGTTTTTCCCCCTTGGAAAAAAAATGATATTAATATCAATATTTTAAAGGAAATATTTATATTTTTAAAGGAAATGTTGATAAATTAAAGGAAATATTTATGAAGGACATACTGATAAAATATTGATATTAATATCAATATTTTAGACACAGATTTTTTTTAAAAAATCCATTTCTGAAAATAGCTGCAGAAAATCTATGCATAAAAATCCAATCCACAATGATAGTGAACAAGCAAATTAATGGTACCAAATCCAAATTTGGTGGAATTCTAGCACATCCCTAATCCCTAAGGACTCATCATCTAATTCAGTTTGGGGAAGGATGCCACAGTTACTGTTTCCTGATTTCCATATACAACCAGTTCTCTGAATTACTTTAAAAGCATAGTGCTGGACTAATGGTGCATTGTTTTCCATTTAATGTCCATTTAAAAGTGTCACCCAATTCATGTCTACTCAGAAGTAAGCACCACTGCATTGAATGGCACTTACACCCCTATTATTATTATTATTATTATTATTAATCCCACCCTTCATCCCAGAAGGAGCCCAGGGTGGCAAACAAAAATACTAAAAACATCTTTGAAAATGTTTTTTAAAAATAAATCTTTAAAATCTAAAACAATTCCAACACAGATGCAGACTGAAATAAGGTCTCTACTTAAAAGGCTTGTTGAAAGAAGGAAGTCATCAATGGGTGCTGAAAAGGCAATAGAGGTGGTGCCTGTCTAATATTTGGAAAATGAAAATGGACTGCCTTCAAGTCAATTCTGACTTATGGCGACCCTATGAATAGGGCTTTCATAGTAAGAGGTATTCAGAGGTGGTTTACCATTGCCTTCCTCTGAGGCTGAGAGGCAGTGACTGGCCCAAGGTCACCCAGTCAGCTTCATGGCTGTGTGGGGATTCGAACCCTGGTCTCCCAGTTCATAGTCCAACACTCTAATCACTATGCCACACTGGCTCTCTGTCTAATATTTAAGGGGAGTGAATTCCAAACGGTAGTTGCCACAACACTAAAGGTTTGTTTCCTAAGAGAAATGGACCTCCTGATGAGATGGTATCTGCAGGAGGCCCTCACCTGCACAGCACAGTGATCAACTGGGTACATAAAGGGTAAGACGATCTTCCAGGTAACCTGGTCCCAAGCTGTATAGGGCTTTGTACACCAAAACCATAACCTTGAACTAAGCCCACTAGGAATGGGCAGGCAGTGCAATTCTTTCAGCAGCAGGGTGACATGTTGGTGATACCCTGCCTCAGGAAGCATTTGTGCTATTGCAGTTTGCACCAGCTGCAGCTTCCACGTCAGCCTCAAGGCAGTCCTACATAGACCGCATTATAGTGATCCAGCCTGGAGATTACCAATGCATGGATACTGATTCACAGTTTCATTTGTGTTGGAATTACTTTTTTAGAAGTTTTTAAAGCTTTTTTTCTTTGAAAAAGATTATTTAAAATGTTTGTTTTAATACGTTTTTAAAGATGCTTAGTTTTAAAATATATTTTAAAAGATGTTTTGTTTTAATGTGTTTTAAAGTCTTTTGTTTTTAAAATGTTTTAGAGCTGTTTCAGTGTTTTTGTTTGCCACCCTGAGCTCCTACAGGGAGGAAGGTCGGGATATAAGTTTAATAAATAAATAATAATGGACACCAGTGGTCAGGCTATCCCAGTCCAGAAACAGCTACAGTTGTCTTACCAGCCAAAGCTGGTAAAAGGCACTCCTAGCCTAGAGGTCACCTGAGCCTCTATCAACAAAGATGGATCCAGGAGCACCACAGACTACAAACTTGCTCTTTCAGAGGGAGTACAACCCCATCCAAAGCAGGCAATTGACTAATTATCCAGACTAGGGAACCACCTGCTGACAGTCTTGATAGGATTCAGAGTCAGTTTATTGACCCCCATCCATCCCACCACCCGAGTAAGTCTTTTTAGGATTACTCTATGTCACAAGCAAAATTATGAAACAATTTGTACAAACATCCACTGCTTCCTTCCCCACCAATCTGGCCATGTTTTCAAACCTGTCTCTTCTTTGGGACACTAACCTGCAACAGCAAATGTGTGTTTTGTCTCTGGAGTGGAAAAGTGCCAATACTTACAGCACCCCTAGTAAAAAGAGAACCAGCACATCATGCTCATAGTAAGATCTAGACGTTCCAAATGTCTGTGGAACTAGGGATACACAAACATGACTAAATCTGTTCCAATACTGATTCCAGAGCTGGGAAATTATTAGTTACAAAAAAAATACTTCTAACGGGTGGGTAATTCCTTTACATTTTGATAGTAATAGAATGAGCAGTAATTTTATTACTTTTGAGGAGTAATTGTAATGTTTCCAGCATTACTCTTGGACATTACTTGGGACGTGGGAGCAGGGGAAGCTATCTGCTCCTCTGATTTGTGGATGAAAATCATGTACCTCAAACTGGGCTTCTGCAAAGCGTCACTCTTCCCTCATGCTCTGTGGGTGGGCGATGAGGGAGGAGGTGGAGAGCGAGACAGGGTGGAGTGGAGAAAACAATTGTTAAAAAAATGGACAGTGGTGGAGAAGAATGGAGTGGAGGGGAAAAGGAGCTGGAGGGCAAGGACATGGATCTTAGAATCATAGAATAGTAGAGTTGGAAGGGGCCTATAAGCCCATCGAGTCCAACCCCCTGCTGAATGCAGGAATCCAAATCAAAGCATTCCTGACAGATGGCTGGCCAGCTGCCTCTTGAATGCCTCCAGTGTCGGAGAGCCCACTACCTATTTAGGTAATTGGTTCCATTGTCACGTGACTCTAACAGTTAGGGAGTTTTTCCTGATGTCCAGTCAAAATCTGGCTTCCTGCAACTTGAGCCCATTATTCCGTGTCCTGCACTCTGGGATGATCGAGTAGAGATCCCGGCCCTCCTCTATGTGACATTTCATGTACTTGAAGAGTGCTATCATATCTCCCCTCAGTCTTCTCTTCTCCAGGCTAAACATGCCCAGTTCTTTCAGTCTCTCCTCATAGGGCTTTGTTTCCAGTCCCCTGATCATCTTTGTTGCCCTCCTCTGAACCCGTTCCAGTTTGTCTGCATCCTTCTTGAAGTCCGGAGGCCAGAACTAGATGCAGTATTCAAGATGAGGCCTAACCAGTGCTGAATAGATGGGAACTAGTACTTCACATGATTTGGAAACTATACTTCTTTTAATGCAGCCTAATATAGCATTTGCCTTTTTTGCACCCACATCACACTGTTGGCTCATATTCAGTTTGTGATCAACGACAATTCCAAGATCCTTCTCACATGTCGTACTGCTGAGCCAAGTATCCCCCATCTTATAACTGTGCATTTGGTTTCTTTTTCCTAAGTGCAGAACTTTGCATTTATCCCTGTTGAATTTTATTCTGTTGTTTTCAGCCCAATGCTCCAGCCTATTAAGTTCCCTTTGAATTTTGTTTCTGTCTTCCACGGTATTAGCTAAGCCCCCCAGCTTTGTATCATCTGCAAATCTGATACGCAAGCTTTGTACCTCCTCATCCAAGTTGTTGATATATATGTTAAAGAGCACTGGGCCCAGGACTGAGCCCTGTAGTACCCCAGTTGTTACTTCCACTCAGTTTGAAAAGGAACCATTGATAAGCACTCTTTGAGTACAATTCTGGAGCCAACTGTGGATCCATCTAATAGTTGTTCCATCCAGCCCACATTTAGCTAGCTTGCTAATCAGAATATCATGGGGCACCTTGTCAAAAGCTTTGCTGAAGTCGAGATATATTATGTCCACAGCATTCCCACAGTCTACAAGGGAGGTTACCTGATCAAAAAATGAGATGAGATTAGTTTGGCAGGATTTGTTCTTCATAAATCCATGTTGGGTCCTAGTAATCATTGCATTGCTTTCAAGGTGATTACAGATCGACTACTTTATAATTTGCTCCAGAGTTTTTCCAGGGATTGATGTTAGGTTGACTGGTCTGTAGTCCCCCGGTCCCTCCTTCTTGCCCTTTTTGAAGATAGGGACAACATTAGCTCTCCTCCAGTCATCTGGCACTTCACCAGTCCTCCATGATTTCGCGAAGATAATAGAGAGCGGTTCTGAGAGTTCTTCAGCCAGTTCCTTCAATACTCTAGGATGTAGTTTATTGGGCCCTGGAGATCTGAACTCATTCAAAGTTATTAGGTATTCCTTGACCATTTGTCTGTCAATCTCAAGCTCCAATCCTGCCCCTTCTACTTCATGTTTCCCGGGAGGGACATAGACCCTTTTTTGGGAGAAGACTGAGTCAAAGTAGGAATTGAGGACTTCTGCCTTTTCTTTGTCATCTGTTATCATTTTGCCATCCTCATTGAGTAGCTGTGCCACCATTTCTTTTCTTTGTCTTTTACTATGGACATACCTGAAGAAAGCTTTTTTGTTGCTTTTAGCATCGCCCGCTAGCCTCAGCTCATTCTCAGCTCTAGCCTTCCTGACACCATCCCGGCAATTCCGTGATACCTGTCTGTACTCTTCCTTTGTGGCCTGGCTTTCTTTCCACTTCTTGTATGTGTCCTTTTTTGTTTTCAGGTCATCTCTAAGCTTTTTGTGAAGCCGCATTGGCTTCTTCTGTTGTTTCCTCCCATTTTTCCTTGTTGGAATTGCTTGCCATTGAGCTTTTAGAATTTTGTTTTTAGAAACTCCCACCCATCTTGGACTCCTTTTCTCATTAGAGTCGCTTGCCATGGAACTGTACTTACAATTGTTCTGAGTTTATTAAAATCAGCTTTCCTGAAGTGCAGGGTGCGTGTATGGCTACTCTCAGCTTTTACTTCTGTTAAAATCAAGAATTTAAGTATGGATAAAGAAGGCGAAGGAGGCAGCAGCAGCAGAATGGAGCTAAAGAACTGTGGGGGTGAAAGATAACATGTGTGTATGTGTGTGAATAGTGTGTTTACACTTGGCATGCAAAGTGGCCTGTGCTGCCCTCCCTGGCTACTTTGTTGCATTTGCAGTTTTAACTTTTTTGCATCTCAGGGGAAAATGTTTGCTTGGGTGGGTGTCCCTTAGTTGGAGGTAGGGCAGGGTCCGGGAGTGGTTAAGTGAGATTATGCTTGCTGGCTGAGTGTGTGTGTGGGGGGGTTGCATTTGGTTTGATGTGCAAAGATCTGAGTAGTGGCGTCTGCCTCCCTCCCTGCCTCCCTTACCAGCGGAGAGACTACCACCATTACTATCTTATGGATTAAAAGAATTATTCTACTACCTCTGTGTTTGTCTTTATTTTTAATGTTATTTTAGGCGACAGTGTGCAGCAGTCAAGGCCAGCACCTTGTAGACACTCTAGTTTTTAAAAGTAACTTAAGTGTAATTGTAGTGATTACTTTTGAGTAACAGTAATCAATTTCTTTCTGAACAATTGTAATTGTAATGTAATTTATTCCTTTTGGGGGCCATGTAACAGTAATTGTAATTTATTCCTTTTTAAAAGTAATCTTCCAAGTTCTGACTGATTCACACTTTCATCTGGTATTTTCATCTGATTCACACTTTCATCTATTTGCAATTGGTCTGTTTTGCACAAGTCTGAGTTCCATTTCATTGTCCGCTAATGCAGACATATACATATTTCAACACATTTTATGTAGAATACAATAGCACCCACAGATATTTAAAAAACAATTACCTTCCCTCTGTGTTCCCTTTCAAAGCTAATGAATTTTTGGAGGGAGAGCCAGTGTGGTGTAGTGGTCAAGGTGTTGGACTATGACCTGTGAGACCAGGGTTTGAATCCCCACACAGCCATGAAGCTCACTGGGTGACCTTGGGCCAGTCACTGCCTCTCAGCCTCAGAGGAAGGCAACGGTAAAACCATCCCTGAATACCGCTTACCATGAAAACCCTGTTCATAGGGTCACCATGAGTCGGGATTGACTTGAAGGCAGTACATCAGCAGCAGCCCTGTTAGTCATTTGCAGCAAAACCAAAAAGGAACATTGTGACACCTGAGAGACTATGAAGTGCCTAATGTCCCACCACAAAGCCAGCTATGGCTATAAACCTAACCGTGTCTACTTGGAAGCAGACATGGAGTCAGAATTGCAGCCACTCTCATTACCTCAGTTTCACAATTCAGTATAAACTAGTCATCCTATCTTGTTTCCCTCACACAGGTATCAGGAAGGGGCAGTTTAAAAAAACGTTTGGGGTGGCAGGGGGAGGAAAGGAATTTTAAATTTAATTTAATTTTTAAAATGAAGAATTAGAGTAGTGACAAATTGGAAGTCAAATTCAAATTGTTCTCACTTTGACAAAGATGCTAGAACTTTAAATATCAAGTGAGGATACCAGCCTTGAAATATTTTTGCAGGATGTCCAGCATATCAACAAAGATTTGCTAAGGGATCATTGACTATTTCCCAAGTATCCTTCAAAATATGGTTGTCCAGGGATGGCTTCACATTGAAAAACAGATGAACAAGTGGCTAACGCTTCTGCTTTTCATTGTTCTGATGGAATTTGGAATATTCTTCCTGTGCCAAGATTCTTGAGTTCCACATAGGGATGTTAGAGGAATGGCGAAAACAGACTATCAAGCAAATTTCTTTCTGTCTGCCCATCAACCCCCACTGCAGAATGGACTCTTCCTGAGAAAGCTATTTACCTTAGTTCTCTACTTTTAAAAATATATTATATGAAAATAAATACATAAAATGTCTTGCAGTATGCATTATTTACATATTTTAAGGTGTACAGATGTCTCTTTGCGTTTCCTGTTTCTGAAGTGTTGTTTGTTGCCAAAGGCAGCCTATATGCACTAAGTCTATAATCCTAACCATATCTGCTCAAAAATTAATCCCATTGAATTTACTACTAAGGCTTACTCCCAGGTAAATGGGGTTAGAATTTCAGCCTTAATCTGTTTCCTATTGAGAATTCTAAAAACTAATGGAACACATCTCTCATTATTGTTCTTCTCACATGGAAAAAAGTGATCTCTTTTGTTACCTGTGGATCTCTTATTGTTACTTGCTCATCAGTTAAAATTGTGCTACTAGATATCATTTAAGATTCTACATATAAAACCCCATATTTCTTGATTTATAGAACACACTGTGGTAATCAAGACAAGCTGTCTCATTGTTAGGTGATGATTTTTACAGCGCATGTGTGCACACACATGCGTGCACACACACACGGTTCATGTAAAAGGCCTACTAACCATGTGGCAAACCTATCACATAATTATGCAACAGATACATATTTTTAGCCCCCAAGCCAACATATTTTGGAACAGTTATTGTGAATGCACACAAACCCCTAAAATAACACCAGTTATTTGTTGTGCAAGTTAATTGTTTAGAAATGTGCTTTGTGTTTTCCTGTAGCTCCAAAATCTGGAGCAGTTCGAACTGACATTGTTTTTACAGCTCAGTCTCTCCACAAGCTAGATAATGAAAGGTTTACAAGTCATGTGATGTTGGTAGATCACTCTGGTGAGAGCAGGAAATCCCATATGATCACTCTACCAAGTGGGTGGGGTAAAGGAGTCCCCGCCAAAACCATAGAACTTATTTTTCCTTGTTGTCCTGGAAATCAAATGCTTGATCTTTTTACTGATTTTTTTTCTATCCAGACAAATAATGTAGTTAAGATCAACAAACTCATCCCTTAGTTTGAATCTGCTTTTTCCAAGTGATCATGAGAAGAACTCACTGGCAAAGATAGCAATTCCCCATTTTGCTAGTATGTATAAACTTTATTGCAAGCTTAGCCATAGGCCATGTGCAAAATACAAACAAACATTTTAAAAAGACATATCTTGAATCAGGACATCTTGCATTGGTTTTGTCCTGACCGTCATCTCTAAAACAAAGCACTCTCTCAATTTTGGGCCGCTATTGCAAAATTGGCAGTAGCGGTAGTCACTAAGTTTGAGTTGTCGGCTAGGAGGGCAATTATCATCTCTCCATCAGAACGGAAGTTTACAGAGTTTAAAATTGGGGATAAAAACTTTTGCCTAGGGTCATTGTAAAGTGGGCAATGAAGTAAGTAATGCGCAAGCTCTTCAATGGCCTTGCAGCCATAGATGCACTGGCGCTGGGCCGCTGGAATGCCGAGAAAACGCCCTTCCAGGTATGCCATGGGCATTACTTGGAAGCGGAGGGTTGTAAATGCTCTTCTGATGGGTGGTCGATCCAAAACTTCCAGATAATTAGACATAAAATGATTTAGTTTAATATAGGGGTACCATCTTGAAAAGGGGGCCATCTCTATGGATGCACGATCCTGGGCTGCATCATAGTCAAAAATCCGTTCACGGAGGGCAGTATTACTTAGCTCCTGCAGAATGGATGGAGAGAGGTCGTATTTGGAAAGTATCGTCTGCCATTCTGCAGTTCCATTAGCGGACTGCGTTTGTTCTTGCCAACATTGCTTGGCCAGAGTTGTATCATCCATATTGGTAAGGCGAAGCCAATATCTTAAATAGGCCAGGTCAATGCGTGCTGCTATTGAAGGCAGTCCCAATTCTGCTCTAAGATGGGCAGCTGGTGTCCCCTGCGGGAGACCTAGTACTTGCCTCATAAAGAGATTTTGAATGGACTCCATTTTAGTTCTAGCAGTGGTTCCCCATAACTCAACCCCATATAATATTTTGGGCAGTATTTTTGTTTTCATTATTTTTAGCATAGGGGGAACTTGTTGTCCCCCTCGTGTGAAAAAAAACTTTTTGGCTGAGCCCAGTGCTCGGGTACCAGCAAGGGATGCTGCTTTGATTTGCGTGGTCCAAGAAAGTCTATTAGACAATTGGATACCGAGGTATTTGAAGGTTGAAACTTGATCTATTGAGACTCCATTCAATGGCCAGCTATTTTTGGCTTTCATAAATTTCCTGCAAATCATGATTTTAGATTTGGTTTAGTTAATTTTTAAATTTTGGGAGTCACAGTATTCTTCCAATTTATGGATCATACGCCTAACCCCGATTTTGGTTAAGGAACATAGAACCACATCGTCAGCATATAGAAGAGTGGCGATCTTTTTGTTTCCAATAGCGGGGGGGGGGGAAAGGAAGGCGAAGATAGTGCTCCTACGATGTCATTTATGAAAAAGTTAAATAAAAAGGGGGTCAATAGACAACCTTGCTTGACACCCCTTTGGACTGGAATTTTAGTTGACAGGGAGCCACTGTTCCCTTGTCGCACCCGGGCCACATTTGATTGGTGAAGGGCCCTAATCAGCCAATATAACCTTTTGTCTATATTTGTTTTGGACAATTTTTGCCAGAGAAGCTCCCTGTCTACTGAATCAAAGGCCGCGGAGAAGTCAACAAAAGCTAAATATAAAGATGGATAAACTTTAGATCTTGTTTTTTCCATAAGATGGGATAGAATGTAAATCTGCTCGACTGTACTTGTCTTGGGTCTAAAGCCGGCTTGTTCTTCACATATGATCGAATTTGACTGGTCCCATTCTTTTAACTTATTTAAAAGCAGCCGGCTATAGAGTTTCGATGTTACATTAAGGAGGCTTATGGGGCGATAATTTGCTGGTTTATTTGGGTCTCCTTTTTTAAAGATTGGGACCACGATGCTAGTTAACCAGCCCTGCGGGATGGTGCCTGTGTTGTTTATATGGGTAAATAGGGCAGCCAGTAGGGGCGCCCACCATGAAGACTCTTGTAATATGAAGTCAGGGGGTATCATATCTTCCCCGGGGGCTTTCCCATTCTTCAAGGAGGATATAAGCTCACCGACTTCCTCAGGAGTTGTTGGAGGCCAGAGCGGGAGGTCGGCCAGTTCCTTGGCTATCTCCACAGGGCTTGGGGGTAATAAACAAACGAAATTCGAGGTGAAATAGGCCACCCATTCTTCTTGTACGATAGAGGGGATGGATATATGAATCACTGGCTCTAAATTCCCCTTCAAGAGTCTCCAGAATTCTGACTCGTTCTTCGCGAGTGCGGCTTTTGCTAGTGCCCTCCAATTTGCCTGATAAAAGAGTTGTTTTTTTAATTTTAAGTAATGTTTTGTAAGCCCTTCTTTGTGTTATTAGCTGATGAAAAGTGTCAGGGTTATTATTTGCTCGGAATAGTTTAATTAATTTAATAAGATGTTTCTTTGAAGTTCTACATTCTTTGTCGAACCAGGTTTTAGAGTGTAAGGAAGCTGGAGCAACTGTTATGGCTGTCATGCGGGGGCTAAGTTCAGCTATTATTGAATCATATGCTCTGAGACAATTCTAGGAAAATGTTATAGCCATGTGGCATAGAGAAGGGAAGGGACTTTTCAATAACATGTTATGGGCCCTTGTCCCTATCTCCTGTGACCACCTAAGACGTTTTTGGCCGAGCTGGGGATCAATGCAAGTAATCTTTGTGAGGGCCACGTTACTATTGCAGGGGCCCACAAGAGTTAGCTTTAAGGGGAGGTGGTCACTTTCTGGTCTCGAGAGAACTTCCAGATGCTTGATCCTATTTATTAATAATTGGGAGCATATGAAGTAGTCAACTAGACTGGCCCCTGCTCTTGCTAGGTATGTAAAATTGCCTTTAGAGAGGTCCAAAAAGGATCCGTTTAGGCAAGCCAACTGGAATTGTTGTATAAGTTGGTAAAGAGCTAGCCCATGTTTATTGACTATGGGATCTCTGGCAGATATATTCGGAAGAAGAACAATCTCACACGATTCATCAAAATTGGCATCGGCCTCAGGGAAATTTGGTCCCAGTCTGGCATTAAAATCCCTGCCAAAACCATAGAACTTATTTTTCCTTGTTGTCCTGGAAATCAAATGCTTGATCTTTTTACTGATTTTTTTTCTATCCAGACAAATAATGTAGTTAAGATCAACAAACTCATCCCTTAGTTTGAATCTGCTTTTTCCAAGTGATCATGAGAAGAACTCACTGGCAAAGATAGCAATTCCCCATTTTGCTAGTAAAAATATACACTGAATAACTGACCATTTCTTTTCATTTTTATTGTATTCCACAGAGCTTGGAAATAATTAGTTACAAGTAATGAATTTATTGTAATTCATTGCTTTTTTGAAGAACAAGTGGGTAATTCCTTTACATCTTGATTGTAATAGAACTAGGAATAATTTTATTACTTTTATGGAGTAATTGTAATGTTTCCAGCATTACTTTGGGCATTACTGGGGGGGGGGAAGTAGGGGAAGCCTTCTGCTCCTCTGATTTGTGGATGAAAATCATGTGCCTCAAACTGGGTTTCTATGCAGCATCGTTCTTCCCTCATGCTCTGTGGGTGGGTAGGAGGTGACGAGGGAGGAAGTGGAGAGAGAGACAGGTGGAGTGGAGAAAACAAATGTTTTAAAAAATGGATGGTGGTGGTGAAGAATAAAGTGGAAGGAAAAAGGAGCCAGAGGGCAAGAACATGGATAAAGGAGGAGGAGGCAGCAGCAGAATGGAGATAAAGAACTTTGGAGGTGAAAAATGACAACATGTGTGTGTGTGTGTGTGTGAATACTGTGTTTGCACTTGGCGCACAAAGTGGCCTCCACCACCCTCTCAGGCTACTGTGCTGAATTTACAGTATTTTAACTTTTTTGCATTCAGGGGAAAATGTTTGCTTGGGTGAGTGTCCTTTAGTTGGTGGCAGGACAGGGTCCAGGAGGTGGTTAAGTGAGAGAGATTATGCTTGCTGGCTAAGTGGGGAGGTTGCACTTGGTTTGACATCCAAAGATCTCAGTAGTGGCCTCTGCCTCCCTCCCCACCTCCCTTACCAGCAGAGAGACACCATTGGTATCTTATGGATAAAAAGAATTATTCTACTACATCTCTATGTGTGTGTATATTTTTAATGTTGTTTCAGGCTACTTAGATGTGCAGCAGCCAAGGCCAGCACCTTGTAGGCGTTTTTTTTTAAAGTAACTGAAATGTAATTGTAGTGATTACTTTTGAGAAAAAGTAAAGCAATCACTTTACTTTACTCAAAGTAAACCGCCCAGAGAGCTTTGGCTATGGGAAGGTATATAAATGTAATAAATAAATAAATCAGTTACTTTCAGAGCAATTGTAATTGTAACGGTAATTACTGCTTTTGGGGGCCATGTAATTGTAACTGTAATTGATTACTTTTTAAAAGTAATCTTCCAAGCTCTGGTATTCCAAAATCTGCCACCTGAGAGGTGCTGCATCACTCACCCTAATAGGGTCAATCCTGTTCTCTAGGACTCTTTTCCTCAGAGTCAAACCAGCAGACACTTTGTTCAAATTAATGGAGGATGGGCTTTGATTATTGGTTTCCCTGTTATTAGTGGAGGTTTCTTTCATTGGTCACCAGAATAATCATAAAATGGCTTAGTAGAACGGGTACACAAAAGAAAGCAAAGGTCATCAAAGACTATTGTTCCATTGATCAGTTTTATGCCTGATATGCTGAAGGGAGAAAATTAAATTGCACAGTCCACTACTGACCCGATAAGTTATTGAATTATTTAAACTTCAGCTATTAATTGCTTTAAGATCACTGTTACGACTGTGCACCATACGCCTGAATAGAGGGGATGGGCAATTGCAAAGTCTTTTTGTGGAACAAATCTACTCAGTGATTTTTGATTAATGGCTATCAATGCCATTACTTTCCAATCAAAAAAGGAAGAGACTTTGCAGCATTTCCTTGCTATTTTACAAAAACCTGTCTGTACACATGCCTCATATAGGTCAACCCACTAATCTATACAATAAGAAAAAATACGGGTACAGAAAGATACATTGTGCATTCATCAAAAATAAGACGTTAGGAAGCCAAGGAGCAAAATCTGAATGGTATCTTTTCCACCTTGGCTGTTCCTTTGCCAAGAGATCGTAATTGAAATCTGTTATTACACAGCCACAAGAGTGGCTATATACTATAGTCAACATGGATTTTTCGCATTCCACAACGTTAAATTGAAAATACCCCCATGCCATTCTGATGCTTCCCATAAGCTCATTTCAAAACAAAACCTTACCAAACTTATAGTGCTGAACTCAGAAACACTTGCTTAACAACCCTCTAAATTTTCCTGGCAATACACAAAACACTCAGAGAGAATCCAGAGTTCAAATTGAAAAACCAGAGAAGCAAATCCAGACCCCTGTTGGACTTTTTTCTGTCAGTGGTTTCATAATTTGTTGAAACTAATTAAAAATCACCCATGTTCACAGAGTACCAATAATCCTAATACTGACCTTGCCTCATACTCTGACATTTATCTTCTGCAGTTTAAAAGTTTAAAAAATGCATGGTCGATTCTTAATTAATTTAAGAAATTTAGCATTAGAGTCAATAATAAACTCGGGCATGCTCAGTAAAAACCAACTGTCTGTTCTAAAAGTCAGACTCACAGCTGCTTGGCTTGGGTAATCAGGAGACCACACCCACACCAGACCTTTATTTCACTTTACACAGTCATGGCTTCCCTCAAAGAATTCTGGGAAGTGTAGTTTGTGAAGGGTGCTAAGAGCAGACTCCTATTCCTCTGACAGAGCTCCAGTGGCCAGAGTGATTTAACAGTCAGCCTCTCTGATGAATGCTCTGTGAGGAGAACAGGGCATCTCCTAGCAACTCTCAGCACCCTACACTAACAACATTTCCCAGGATTCTTTGGGAGAAGCCATGACTGTCTAAAGTGGAATAAATGTCTGGTGTGGATATTTAAATTGGTTTAAATTTAGGTGGGAGACTACATGTGCCTGCTGTAGTATACAAAGGCGAGGAAAATCCTGAAAAACAATGATACTGTTCACAGTGTTTTCCTTTTGGAAAGAAAAGGGCCTTCCCCTCTGCCCAGTGCCCACCCACCCAATGTCCTCCCTTCCCGTTCTTGCCCTCCTCCACCCCTCTCTGCCCCTAACCCCAGGTCAGTTTTGCCTATCCTAAGAATGACTGCACAGGAGTAAATCCCACTGAACTCATAAAGCATGCAAATGATCAAACGTGCCCTCCCCTCCTCCTCTCTCCTCTCCACTCCCTCTTGCCCCCTCCCTTCCCTTTCCTTTGCGCCTCCCCATCCCCCATCCCCTTCCAATCCCCTCCTTCACTTCCCCCCTCCCCCCAAGGTCAGTTTTACATATCTTAAGCATGATTGCAGGGAAGAAAATCCTATTGAACTCAAGAAGCATGCAAATGATCAAACCTGCCCTCCTCCTCCTTTCTGTCACTTCCCTTTTGCCCCTTTCCTCCCCCTTCCTTCACCCCTCCCTTTCCATTCCCCTCCTTCCCCCTGTCCAAGCATGCAAATGATCAGATCTGCCTTTTCCCTCCTTCTCTTCTCCTCTCCCTTCCTCATCCCTTCTTCCTCCCCTCCCCTCTTCTTTCTTCCTCCTTCCCTGCCCACTCCAACCCTCCCTCCCTCTTCTCCTCCTCCCCTCCATCAGTTTTGCCTATCTTAAGCATGATTCCACAGGAGTAAATCTCACTCAACTCAATAAATATGCAAATGATCAAACCTCCTCCTCCTCCCCTCACTCTCCTGCCTGTTCCCATCCCCTTCTCCCCTCTGCCCTTCCTCCTCCTCCCCTCCCCCTCCCCTTCCTCCTTCCCCCTATCCATCCCCTGTAGTCAGTTTCACCTATCCCAAGCATGATTGCAGGGGAGTAAATCCCACTAACTCAATAAGCCTGGAAATGATCAATCCATTTTCAGCAAACTTGCACAGGATTCCATTTCTTACCTCCCAAATTAAAAAGCAGAGAAATTCACTAATAGGCAAAAACCCTTGCGGTTTAAGAATGTGCTCAGAGGCACAAGTTAACAAATTCTTCCAAGCTACACCGGAAGTGGATTGGATTGTGAAAGACCAACCCAAATTGTGTTTGCAGTTTTACAAATGTGTAGGGCAGTATAATATCTCAGAGAGGAGGTCAGGTCTCCTGTTCCCCTGGTGCATTCTCTATAGCTGCCCAATTTCCCTGCTTTTTAAAGTTTGATAGAAATATCTGTTGGCTATAGATACGTTCTTAAACTGCAAGGGGTTTTTTTTGCATATTAGTGAATTCGCCTAAAGTTATTCACCCAGATCGGCAGCCCTATCTATGCAATAATGTCTACCCAGATTCATCCTGTGCATGGTCAAGTAAATATGTACAGGACTGAAATGTAATATGGAAGTAATACTATCCCATCAGGAAACACATTAAAATACAGGCCTTATTCTACAAACATTTTCTTCACACTGATGTTGGTGCTTAGTGCCTCATTATTTTTAAAGGTCTTGAAGCTCACAGGAGATTATGATTGCTCAAACAGCTTGAGACAAAATGATTGCCAAGTCTAGATGTCATCCCTAAGTTCAGTTATGTAATAAACTAAAAGGTGTTGGCCATAGAAGGTTTGAGCACCAAAATTGCACATAGCTAAAG
Source organism: Rhineura floridana (assembly GCF_030035675.1). NCBI lineage: Eukaryota > Metazoa > Chordata > Lepidosauria > Squamata > Rhineuridae > Rhineura > Rhineura floridana. The sequence continues at coordinate 134,046,850 of NC_084480.1, forward strand.
TACTCCTTAATTGTAACTATGGGTTAGGTTTGATATCAAAGCAGTTTGTTCATTTCTGGGAAAATATGTTTGTGAATATTTGAAGGTGAATAATATACCAAAAGATGATGGAGCTGCTTTGGATCATGAGAAAAACTAAGCATCATTCACTTATCATACTCTGATGACACTGAATTTTTAGCTAAGCCATTAGCCATTTGATATCTCAGTAGTTTTATTAGGAAGCAAATGTAGTCATTTCTTGTGAAAAGGCCAGGCACATTCGTTTGGCTCCTGCAGTGTTTGACAAACTAAAGACTCTGTATTACAGAATAAGGAAGAACTATTCAAATCATGACTTTCTACTTGGGAGGAAAAGTCACATATTTGCAGCATTTGACAGGGAACAGCAGCAAACAAGAAAAAGTTGGTTATCACATAAATGGGGAACAAGCATATTGAACAGCAAGCTAGATAGCATGTTGGATTATATGGCACATGCTTAAGTTGGGATGCGAAGCCAATTAACTATTCCAGAAATGAAACCTGAATATATGACACAACCTTTTCTTATCGGGCTTGAATATCAACGGAAATTGTAAAAAAAAAAACCATCCTCAACCACCCTTGCCTCCCTGGGCACCTGCTGGGAGAAAGAGCGGTATATAAATCAAATAATAAATAAATAAATAAATAAACCACCTTGGAATGCCGAGTAAGCTCAAACCCCACATCCATTAAGGACATTCCAAAGTGTCCTGAGAATGAGGCAGAAAAAAAATGAAACCCCTTTTGCAGCAGAATGCCAAAATCTGTCCTTCAATTTCAGAAAGTTTTTTCCCACTGCAAAAGGGGTTCCAACCCTTCTGCCTCATTCTCCAGCCCCTACTCAAGCAGTTTCATGGTCACAAGCTGGTAGTCACTAGTCATCAATGATCATTTAAAAAACCATATTCTGGCCATCAATGCCCATGAAATAAGACTTCTTTATAGAGCTGGAGACTAGCAGAGACTAGCAGAAGCGGAGCTGGCAGAGGCGGAGCTGGCGGAAGGGGCTGCCACATCGAGCTGCCGCTTGGAGGCCCCTTGGAGGGGAGGATGCTGGCTGCACTGGCAGGGTGCAGCGGAAGGAAAGAAAATACATGTTTCCTTCTGCCACCCCTTTTCTTTGTGTACTGGCTGCCATGACAGAGGGCTGCAGGAGGGAGCCAAATGGGACCTGGATATCAAGTAAGTCCCCTCCTCTGACACACCCCTGGAATGCCCCTTTTGCAGACCTTCCCCCAGCTTCCCTTATGCTTGGCTTGGTTTCCCTAGCAGATCTCTGGCTGAGCCAGGATGAGGGGGTTATGGCAGTGTAGCCCGGTGTCACTTGGATGAGCCAGGAGCCAGCCCACTCAGCCAGAAGTCTGCCATATCCAACTCACCTCAGCCTGGTGCAAAAAGCAGTTGGATTACCTTTAGTTACTAACTGTACAAAGTCTTATATGATGTCGCCTCCTCCCTTTCAATGGTAAAAATATGGAACAGGTTGCTGTAGTGTAGAGAAGGGACAAAAGCAGGAACTTGCCAGCCCCAGGGCTGCAGCAGGTGTTCTTACCTGATATAATGATCTTTGTCCTGAATATTCAAGGTGCACAGAGCATCTGAGCAGGGAGAGAACTGCAGGGAAATTTGACTTGGGGCTCAGCAGAGTTTTGGCACATTAAGAGGAAATCTGTCAAAAGATGACAAGACAAATGCTGTCAGTCTGTTTGAAGACTTTATTACTATCAGCATTATCAAACATATTTCTCTCAGTTTTAGAATTCCAATCTCAAATTTAAACATTCTTATTTTTAAGTGAATCTAACATTCTTTCTGCTCAGCGCTAGAAAATCTGACATTTATAGAAAAAAGTTTTGGGTACAAATAGTAACAGCTGTTGTGCATTCTGTCTCTCTCACATACAAAGAATTTTATAGAAACACTTCTTTCAGTGTTACGTATGCTTGTTCATGCACACTCTTCTCCTTATTCATTTAGTTTGAAGATTTCTACCCCTACTATATGAGACAAAAGCCACCCAAAATGGCCATAACATGAGAAGTCACTGTGGTATAGTGGTCAGTGTGTTTGACTTGAGAGACCAGGGTTCAAATCCCCACTCAGCAATGAAACACTGAATCCAGGGAAAATACAAAGAGAAAGCCACTATCTATAACTGGGTGCTTGTTTGTGCACAGCCTGAACTATAATTCCCTTAGTGGATCTTTGATGTTTTCCAAGTTGTCACATGCCTGATTAGATAGAATGTACTTTCTTCCCATCCTGCAGCCTCTTGAAAGAAAGCAAATCAGGGACTGTCTTAGCAAAAAGCTGTCTAGTTCCAAGCCTTCCAATCTAGTGGAATATATACAATGGCACTAGAAAGAATAAAAGAACAACAATTTTTCAGAATGTAAGAGCACTGCTGGATCAACCCAGAGCCTAACTTGTCCAACATTCTGATCTCACCGTCGCCAAATAGATATTGGGGTTTCTACACTTGAGAAGTGGAAAGTGTCCAATGTAACACCAGTTTTTTTAAAAAAAAAAACGTTTCCAGGGGTGATCAGGGAAATTTCAGGCCACTAAGTTAACTCCGTCTGTTCCTGGAAAACTGGTGGAAAACATTATTAAATATAAAATTACCAAGCATATAGATGAACATGTCTTGCTAAAGAAGAATCAGTGAAGGCATGTCCTGTCTAACTAACCTTCTTTCTGGTAGACAATATAGCCCACGTTTAGTTTTTTCCCAACCTCTGAAATCAAGTTTGTGTTTCTACATTGTGGGATGAGTGCAAGCCATCTCCTCAGTAGGAACTTGTGCACCTCTCTGTGATGGACAAAAATGTGACCAAATGGAGAAATCCAAGGAACAAGAAACACAAATCAATTGTACACCCTTTTCCTTTTTCTTTCAGACACCCAAAGAATTAGCTGGTGATGTGGATATTGCTGGACTATAAGGAGCAACAACCTTGTGATATTTAGCAAATAAATAATCTTCACATCTTTTAGCCTGTCACTCTGTGTGATACTTAAATACATTACGCCTAGCTTGCTTGATGTGACTTTGCTCTATAGGATAAGACATATGTCAATGCAACACACCTGAAAACAAGCCAACAGGAAAAGTTTTCAGGATCGCTCCACTTGAAAAATGCACTTGACACACAGAAGAGACAGAGTACCTGACCCAATGTTCCCATAAATAATTAGTGATCTGGAGGTAAAGTGCCTCTTTTTCTTTCAGGTCAGTGAGTAACTGGCTTCCTGGCACTGAGCATCTAAATCAATGGGTCCATCGCTAATTCAGAACATGCTGGAGTCTAATTACTAGTTACGAGCTTTGGCAGTGTCGTTTCTCAGGGCTTGCCTGCAATTCTATCCTTTCCAACCCCATTCATTTTCTAGCAGTATATGCAGATGGCAGAGGTAACCTGAGCAACAGAAAAAAAAAGTGGGCTCACAGGGACTGGTTTGACGTGAAAGCAACTGGAGTAAAGGAATCAGAAACTTCACAAATAATTTCCAACACCTGTAATTAGATGCGCTCACTCCCTTCAGAATCAGATTCATGAGTGAAGTAGGAAAACGGGAGCATACAAAGGAGGAAATAAAGAGTCACTTGGCAATTATGGTTTGGATTTTTCATTAGTTGTAATAGAGTGCCAGCTACTCAAATGGTCCTTTGCTGAAAGTTAAATTACCATTAGGTTCGACATCAGATTGTAGATGGTGTTGGCAGTGTCTATGTCTGACAGCCAGTGGAAGTGAGGATGGACAACAGAGCTAAATTAAACCTTCCAGAGCCTGTGGATGAACTTGTCAATCACAGACTGTGTGTGTGTGTGTGTGTAAGGCGAATGTAAGTTGAATGGTTAATATGCATAATAACCGGTCGTTGTGCATATTCACCAGGCCTCATGGAGAATGTGCACATTGACCTTCTATGAGAAGGGAACTGTGCACATTTCCCGGTTACTATGCACAATCTGCAACAGGCCTTCCATAAGAATCATGGGAGGGAAGTTTTAAACCTTTTCTCTCCATGCAACTCCCTTTGTGCTGCTCAGCTGACTGGGGAACAGGTGAGAATGGTGAAAAGGGGGCTGGACTACAGAAAAATGTTAATCTTTATATGGAGCTCCCTCCACTTCCTGTGGAGTGGGAGGTCAGTGGGAGGGTATGTTGTGGAACATGCATTATTAGGCAGTGTGGTGGGCCAGAAGCAACCCAGGGGCACAGACTGCACACTTGTGAACAAGAGAGAAAAAAGTCATGTTTCTTGGAGACTATGCATACTGACCAGAGAATGTGCATATTGCCCAATCAATGCAGTCAAGTCCCCAAGGTCTGTTGGAGACTATGCAGAATGGCTGGAGAATGTAAAAAACACAGTCAGTATATGCACATTTCCCATGTCCTTTTGGAGATTATGCATGTTAGCCAGAGAATCTACAAAATTCAGGCAATATATGCAGATTCTCCAAGACCTGTTGAAGATTATGCAAATGGACAGATAATGTACAGAATTTAGCCGAGATATGCACATTCCCCCAAGCCTGTTGGGAGTTATGTATAATGTCCAGAGAATGTCCAGAATTCAGGTGATATATGTACATTCCCCGTTGGCGATTATGTACAGTTACCGGAGAATGTTCACAATTCCTCGTGGGAGACTAATGAGCACATTCTCCATGAGGCCTGGTGAATGTGCACTATGGCTGGTTATTATGCACATTAACTGCTCAAATTACATTCCCCTTAATGTATATATCACAGTATTGCCAGAAAGCATGATAACAGACAACAAAATTTCTTAATTTAGTTAAGACGGGTGGCCATCATGGAGCCCATTATCACAATGGTCTCTTGAGGTCTTCCCCTTGAACTCACGAAACCTCTGAGACCTCCTACTCACTCAGCCTTTGGTCACGAGTTTGCTTACATTTTTTTCTCCCTTGAAAAGAGCTGAAGGATGAAGTTGGAAGACTCTTCCCCACTTCCTCTTTTAGCTCTATGGGGTTTTCAAGGCTCAGAATAATTCTACTGAACCTGACTGTTACCCAGATTCCTTGGGAATGTGTGTGTGAGAGAATCTCTGTGTGTGTGTGTGTGTGTGTATGCACTCTCTCTCTTTCTGTTTCTCTGTGATAAGGGGGAAAGTGAACAGAGGGGATTGTACCCATGGCATACTCTGAAAACTCCAAATGTGTGCCCACAGGCCTTAAAAGGATGGCAACTCCTGAGTTAAGATGAATATTGTCAGTTGTGATGGAGGAGCTACAATTACACTGATGGCAGGTTGCCATCTGGTGGATTACCTCCATTTTTTCCTTTACTCTTACTTTATATACTGACCAATCATTGTATTGTTTGTGGCCTACACAGTGATCCATATTTTAATTTCAGTTGCTTCCTCCTTTATTCCTTTCAGCGTAAAGAAAGGATTGGGTAACCTTCAGTATGAAAAATGATTGCACATACTCTCAAGTCAGAGGGAAAAGCAAAGACACTTCATGGTATTAGGTATATGCTCCCAGTGAATAAATCAGCACACCTTTTTGAAATAAATTAAAAAGAAGATCAATCAAATCACTTCCCGAGTTATGGGTGCACTGCAATTTCCAGGATTGGGTCCCACATAAATCAGATTGGATTTAATCAGATGGAGACAATCTCATTTCTAAATTTACACCTGTGCCTTATGAAACTTTAGTTCACCGTCAAAACTCAATAAAAATTATTCAGTCAGTCACCTCTATGAATAATGCCCTCATTTTGATATCATGCAAGCCAGTGGAACTTTTGGCTGATGGCTTTTTGCCATTCTCTTTTTGCACTAAGAGATTTTTGCCTCTGCGGGGTATAGCTCAGAAGCCCTGCACATTTGCAGGGCACCTTTAAGGCAGAATGCAGGAACAAGATGGGAAATCATAACACTAATCAATAAGTTATTAAAACCTTATTTTTCATTCTCTGGGTTTGTTTATCCAGCTAAATACAATGGAAGCATGGAATTGGATCACAAAATGAATACCTGCGGCAAGCTCATTCTTCAAGTTTACATGTATATTAGTGATTTCATTTTGAAATAAGATTTCCTTGGAAATATGTATATTTCTACTATGGAGCCATTATTATTATTATTATTATTATATTTATATTTATATTTATACCCTGCTTTTTGGCCAAAGGCCCTCAAGGTGGCTTACTAAAAACACAAATATAAAATACAATATAAAAATGCATCAATAAAACAATACAAAATACAAAATACAATCTGCAAAAGTTAAATAACAATACACATAGTAGCTCTTAATGGTGGCTTTATCCGTGGTACAAGTAACTGCATTTTCTGTGTTAAATTCCAGTCTCCTCAAAACCACCTGAATTGCATTTGCAACCAGGTCTATAGTTTCATATGTTTGTTGTTGGGAGGGGAATGTCCTGATTTTCTTGGGCGTCCAGCTGCCCTGTCGAGGCGACAGAGAGCAACCCCACTGCCCCCATTATGTATAGAATACAGGACGTTTTCCCACCTGAGTCCAAGTTGATTATGGTTTGAACATGACGTTGTTTGCATGACAAGGAACTCGCATGCCCTGCCATATCAATACCTACATCCCTCTGGGATTTATGCCAATTTTGTTAAATGTATGATACAACTGATTGAGATAATATACTTTATAAATAATTGTGGATAATTTGATATCTATGGCCCAGGACGACAAATGTCAAGAGAAGTAATCTGGTCCGAAGCTGTAAAAGGTCATAATCTTTGAATTGGCCATGGAAAATGGACTAGGAGAATGAAACTGATAAAACCCTGGATTAATAGGATCATAACATTCAGTCTCATAGCAATCTATCAGTTGTACTTTTGAACTAACAGTCATCTCTGAACAGTCTTCAAGGACAGTTCTACATACAATGTGTTGTACAAACTGTTCAAGCCCAGCAGCATTGGTAAACACAGCCGCCATCCCAGGACATCTAATTTTGCACAAAGTTCTCTTGTTCCCTATGAAAGAGGCAGGAAAAAAATGCCTATTTCACAGAGAGTGAAGACTTTGGCAAAAACAGCAGGTCAAGTTCGGCCCCATACTGATGTTTATACATATTTTCAAAATGCCTTGAGAAGTGTCCGTACTTATATTAAAGTGATTTTAAGCTCTTCAACATACATGCAGATATTTCACCGGAAACCTGAGAAAGAGACCTTGTGTATTCATCTGTTTCGGTGGCACCTGCCTGAAACACTGCAAGGTTGCAGACAGAGCTATCATCTATCCAAGAATATAGCTGCAGACAGAAAGAGAGAGACAGCATCCCAAAATGAAGCTTCAACATTCCTTACATTGCCAAAGCATGCTCACTTGTTTGACTAACATTTGTGCCACTTACAACATATAGTGTGTGAAGTACAGTACATAACCTGTAATATGACTGCCGGTGGTTGAATAATAATGCAGTTTTACTGCTCTCCCATTATGCGACAAGGAGGTGGTTTTTTTTAAAATGACAACATAAAAAATGGGGACCTGGGAGGACTAGCAATGCTGTTGTGATGTTGGCAGCCTCCTTAATGCTCCTCCGCACTGTAAATGACACCTGATGCAAACCAGATGGTTAATTTCTGAAAATGGATGAGCAATGACATACATAGCAGATGTGCATGTCTGCAAGACAGGTGTCTGATTTAGTACAACACCCAAAAGTGAGACAGCAAGAAAACCTTTTCTAGAATGACAAGCCAATAACATTCTTACGTTTATCAGAACAGTCTAATCCAACAGCTCAGCCACCTACTTCAATTCATAGATTCCAAATCTGCATCTGGATCCACTGCTGTTTCATCCAGTTTTTGGGAACATTAAAATTAGACAGGTCTGTGCATGTGTGCATGTGCATGAAGGAAATCAACCCTCTGCTGTCACCAGAGGCACATATGGAGAGGAAGGGGTTCAGAGTTTGCCAGATAGGTGAGGTAACTTTCAGCAGAATATGAAAGTGGAGTTTAAAAGAAAAAACAATATAGAAGGAAAGAGTATAGCGCATAGCAAGGGATGGATCCTTCCTCCAACAGTGGTGTACTGAAGGGTGACCACAAAAGCACAGCTCTGGGACTCCCCCCCCCTGAGCTGTAGTGATGACATAATTGAAGTGTGAGGGTACCTGAGAGATCCTTCCTGTTCTGGCAAGTGAATGAAGTGATAATAAGGCTTTTACGTTTGTGTGTGACAGATTAGCAGAAAGGAAGAAAACCTTTTCTTTGTTGGGATTCCTACGTCATGCTAATTTAAATTGTAACATTTCTTTGCAAAACAGATTGTATTTGCAATTAAACATTTGTATTTCATAATAAAAATGTTATGGAGATAGGAATCACTTGATCCTCCTACTTCTAAAGCATTTATTTGGCAGGCTGATGGGTGTTTTAGAATTCTGTAAGAAGGGAGATGACAAGCATATTAGAAGGGCAGCATTTTGTGTGTGTTTGGTAATAAAGGTAAGAGCTCAGATGATATCAGAGTCAGTTTTGGATGGATGTAAAGTTCTGTATGTCTTCATGATATATGGAAGATTCAGTGTTATTATGGGTCATGATATATGGAAGATTCCATGTTATTTGGGTATGTTACTTCAGTTCTACCTTGAAATAGGACTATGACCATATAAATAAAATATGATCTCATCCTAATGAATTGGATATTAAGCTACTGCTCCACCGATGTTCTTTGGTGTGTGTAATAATGAACACAGCTGCCTGAATTTTTTGTTTCTCTTTGGAGACATGGCTCTGGACTCTCCTTGGGGATGTCACTATGGGGGCTGTCATGATTGGCTCCTGCACTTCAATATTTACCACTACGCCACTGCATTCCAAGCAGATTCATGTTATGTCTGCCTTGCTGAGCTGTTCTCCTTTATCAGCTGCACATTTTAATTTCTCTCCATATAATGTATATTGTTATGTACACCTCAAATGGGGAAGATCCAGGAGTGCAATGCTTTGGAAGTTTAATGCCCTTTGGAAAGAGGTCACTAGAAGCTATGAAGTTTTAAAATATTTTAGCTTCTTTAGAAATTTACAGCTTGAACATTAGTAGAGGCATAGCTTAAACTAGTGGTGGGAAACCCCATTTGGTCCACGAGGTTGGTTTTGCTAAACCATGCCCACTGCCCTATACCTGACATCACATATGACATCAGGTGCAGTGCAGATAAGTGGGATTTGCAGGCACCACCAACCAACTGACTGGCAGTGCCTACAAAGCTCTGTGGCTTTTGCAAGAGCCAGTGATCAAATTGCTAGCACTTAAATATCCCTTGTCTGACAGCACACCTTCAAAGTAGTTTGTAAACTGAAAGGAAAAATGTCCATTTGCAGGTATGGTTTTAATGTAAACCTCACCAACAAACAGAGGGGGAAATTTTCCATTTTCAGGTGCAGTTTAGATTAAAATTGGACCTGCAAATTCTCATTTCTCTTCTCCGTTTGTAGGTGTGGTCTGAACGCAAACAGTGCCTGCAAACAGACTTCAAAGGGGTTCTTTGAAGGCATGCTGTCAGTGCCAGTTATCTGACTGTCATTGACAGCATGCCTTTAAACAAGCTCAGTCTCAGTGCCAATCAGAATATGACATCAGGTGATTGAGTAGTCAATCAATCAAAACTTTATTGTATATAGCCAAAGGCCTTAACAATGTATACAAAATATTGCTTAGAAGACCCATCTTACTCAAGGCTCTTATTAAAATAAAACATTTGTTAAAAGGCTAAACACTCGGGCCTTAAAGATAAAATTTTATAATACCGCATAATTCTTAATATGGAGAGCCCTCAACTTCTTAGCTGCCAGTGCAAACTGGGCTACAGAATATGTGATATATAAATATTTGTCAGCTAAGAGTTCCACTGCCATTTCTTGGGGCATTTGATCAGACAACATCCAAATAATATCTGCCAGAAATTTTTCTCTAGGATCCACATACAAAGGACAGTACAACAAGTAATCGATTATATCTTCGATCTGATTACACCCATAAATAAAGTTCCGTTCTGTGACTGGAATTCTAAGGTATCTCCAGTCGAGATATCCAGAGGGCATCTGCTGGAACCTGAGTTCTGTAAATGCCCTTCCGAGTTGGGGAAAGGTGGGAACCTCAAAATAATGACCTCTTGCATGATTGTAGGATACCAGGGAGAGAAGCGTGCAACAGCAATGGCTGTTCTATCTTGAGCGGCATCATGGTCAAAAATCCAGTTCCTGAGAGCGAGAGGACTAAAATTTAAAAGGTTTTCCATGGAAAGATTGTAACCCACGAGCTTGTCCTGGCAGTGCCTTGCTCAACCTCCAGATTTTAATTGCTCAAACCAGCAGAGTTTAGTAAAAGAGAAGTCCTCCATCCCATTTAGTCTGCGCCAATATCTAAAATAAGAAAGGTCTATTCTTGCAGTTATTGACGGGAGCCTGAGCTCAGATCTAAGGTGGGCAGATGGGGTCCCTGGTGGTAGCCCCAACAACTGTCTCATAAGTTTATTTTGAAGAACTTCCAGTGCGTGCTTAGATGTTTGTCCCCATAATTCTGCCCCAAAAAGCATTTGGGGTACAATTTTAGCAGCATAGACCTTAAGGGCGGGACTAATTAGCTGCCCCCCTTTGGTATGGAAGAAAACCCTAAGCTGACCAACAGATCTGGCACACAGTAATTTGATAGCTTCTAAGTGATGTTTCCAAGACAGTTTCTCGTTAAAATGCAAACCTAGATATTTAAATGAGTGGACCTGCTCCAGAGGGAACCCATCGAGTGCCCATTTGGACTTTGGTGCCCTTTTGCCAAATACCATAATCTTGGTTTTAGAGTATTTGACTGTCAGTTGCTCCTCCTTGCAGATCTCCCCGAATTTGGCTAACATCCTTTTAAGGCCAATTTTGTTCAAGGATAGTAATACTAAATAGTCAGCATAAAGCAAAATCGAAATCTTGCAGGTGCCAACTGAAGGGGGAGGAAGAAGGAGACACCATTCTGGGAATGAGATCATTGATATACACATTAAATAGGAAGAGCGCCAAAACACAACCTTGTTTCACCCCTCGGTTGATATAGATAGCTTGAGACAGAGCGCCTTGTAGGCCAGTTCGCACCTGCAATTAATTATCCTGGTGGAGTAGTTGTAATAACCAGAGTAATCTTTTATCAATATTAGTCTTGGCCAATTTATACCATAGGCGCTCTCTATCTATAAAATCAAAGGCTGAAGCAAAAACTACGAAGGCTGCATAAAGAGACTTATTTGGTCCCGTTATAGTTTTGCGAATTAAATGATGTAACACATAGGCCTGGTCTATAGTACTCCTACCCTTCCTAAAACCTGCCTGTTCATCATGAACAATAGATTGATTACTATCCCATTTGAGTAGTTTACTCAGAAGATATTGTGAATAGAGTTTAGAGGCCACATCTAAAAGGCCAATAGGTCTATAATTACGAGGGTCAGCTCTGTCACCCTTCTTAAAGATGGGCACAACAATACTAGAGCACTACCCTAGGGGGAGTTCACCAGTGGAGATATGTGTGAAAAGGTTGGCTAGAATTGGAGACCACCAACTGGCATCTAAAAGGAAAACCTTGAGAGGCATCACGTCTTCCCCTGGGGCCTTACCAGGACAAAGAGATGAAATCAGATCCTCTATGTCAATGGGGGAAACAGGCGGCCAATCGGGGAGGTCAAAAGGTTTTCTGTTCATGGCTTGGTGTGTATTTATATTGCTTCCAAAAATGCCGCCGAAGTGGGAAACCCATGCTTCAGGTGTAATTGGGGGGGGCAATCACAGGAAGATTATGAACAAATCCTCCCTGGATAATGTTCCAGAATTTGCGCTCGTTCCCCTCAGTAAGGGCAAGACCCAAGGATTTCCAGTTATTAACAAAAAAGGTCCTTTTTTTCCTCCTGAGCATTATTTTATCATCTCTCTGCTGCTGTTGCAGAAAGAGTAGCTTCGTCAGTGCCAATACTCTTTATCTGCCTTATTAGTTTGTGCAGCTCCTTTTTCTTTAGCTTGCATTCCTTATCAAATCAGGATCAGGGCGTTACAGGGTTTTTGTCTGACAGGGTAGTGATTAAGAGGGGTCTAAGTATGCCAATTATATCCTGGTAAATCTCACAAATATTCCAGGGTCTTTCAAGAGCAAGTTGTCGTAGCTCTTGAAGGTTATTTGTTTCCAGGAGCTGCCTAATGTTGGATCCAATTTCCAAAGACCATTTAAGCCGTCTCTCTCCTAATAAGTGGCCTGCCATAGTTAGATCTGTCAGCGCCCCAGATTGTATTTCCTGTAAATCAAGGATCAATCTAATTGGAAGGTGGTCGCTTTCGGATCTATCTTCTATTGACAAACATTTCACATAAGGAATGAGAGAAGGGGATCCTAATATATAATCTATGAAGCTGGCTCACTTATCAGTTATATATGTATAATACCCCTTTGAGTGGTCTAAATAGGTGCCATTAAGGCATGCCAGCTGAAATTTAAAAATTAAAAAGAAGAGGGCCTGTCCATACTTGTTAATTATCTTATACTGAGAAATTCGTGGAATGCTCACTGCTTCCCCCAGATCTATACCTAGGGCTATCAGGTGATTGACAAGTGTGCAGCCCCAGCCACTTGTCAAAGATGGCCCACGGGTGGGGAGGCAAGAATCTGGCTCACTTGCCAGATCCACTTTCCTGCCCCTGGCTTAAACTAGCAATGGGCTCCGTTTCTGCAGTACAGTAGGGTCCCACTTTACAGCACTTCGCTTTACAGCGCTTCACTAATGCAGTGGTCTCAATTAGATGCAATTAGACTAAAGCCCCACTCATATGGCACTTGTTCCACTTTTACGGTGGTTTTTGGGCATTGTGCGCCATTCTATTCAATGAGTTCAGCTTTTCAGTGGTTTTTGCTTTTCAGTGGGGGTCCAGAACATAACCCGTCGTATGAGTGGGGCCCTACTGTAACTGGATTTACCATCAGATTATTTATTATTTCTGATACTCTCTATCTTTGCGGACAGAATTTGAAGTAGCAACTCTCCACACCTGGTTTCAGATTCATTATTTTTTCTTCTAGTCATTTTTTTTAAATTGCTTTGAAACTGTTGATAGTGTGATACTTTTATCAATCTTCTTTCTATGTGAACTCATCAAATGTGTATTCCCTTTCACTGATGTCAATGAGGTGATGATTGTAACTGACAGCAACAGGGGGGCAGACATTACTTGATTATCTGCCTAATCTGTCTGCAGTGCACTTGAAAAGGAATGTAAACAGGCAATCATTACAGAGTTCAGAATAAAGATCAATATCAGTGGACACTGGTGAATAAATAGTGATTACAATATCAATAATTCTCTGCAAAGCAAATATATGAGAAGATCAGAAAAATGAAAAGATAGAGGAAAAAGGAATCTGATTGTTAGTGACCACTGCGGGCGGGGGCACACTTAAAAATGAAATGTAAAAAAGGAGAGGATTCCATCCTTACCTTAAACAGACCAACAGATAGCCAAATGACTGCCCCACACCAGATTTTCAAAGAGGAGCAGCCAGCACCTCAAAATACTGTTAGATTACAGCTCAAAATTTTCTCCAACTCTGCTTCCAGGTCTCATTCCAAAACCACACTCTGTTGTTTCTTTTCACACCAGACCTATATTGGATCATCCTTAGGTACGACTAGAAGAAGATGGAGAAGATGGGCATGCCTTCTTTTAGGCATCTCCCTTCAGAAAATTTGGGGAAGATTAAGCTACTGAAACAATCAGCCATTCTACTTAAGAGACGAAGTACTTTGCATCTTTGCCATGGTTGATCAGAGAGTCTCCAGCAGGACTTTTAGCTCTATTCACTTTCTCCTTCCAATCTTGCAACCATATATTACTAGTATGCCAGAGAGAAGGCTGATCTAGAACCCTTTCCTTTGAAATGAACTAACTTCTATAGTCACAAAGCATTGACTTTTAAAATATTTTATACATGAGGGACATGCAGTCCTCCATTGCAGTCTGATGGTGTGGAATCCTAGAATTGGGGCCTTGGAAGTCATCTAGCCAAACCCCCTGCTCAATCCAGGATCTACATTCAATGCAGGAAAATGCTACAGCCACCCTGACAGATGGTCATCCAGCCTCTGGTTAAACCCCTCCATCTAAGGAAAGCCCACCACTAGCACTGTGCCAAAATTTTCTTCTGTTTCCTCCCTAACCATTCTCCATCGATTAATGCAAACAGAAATTGCATTCACAAATTATCAAAGAGGGAGAGAAAATTTCAGAGGAACTGTTCATTAGATTGTGGATCATCTGTCCCCTTACGCTTTAAAGCAAGAAAATCTTTTCACTCCAGATTGTCTTTCCCTGAAGGATTAAATATCAGAATTTGAAAATAACTTGTGGTTGGTAATACGGTCTCCTTTTTAAAGGAACACATTATGAGTCACCAAGGTTCATATTCTGAGCCAAAGGATTATGAAATTTATAATCTCCAGGAGGGATGCATCTTTTAAATAGCATCGCAGCATCAAACACAAAAAGCCACACAGCTCTATGAATACGGAATTGTATATACTGATGCAAGGATGCTGAAAAAACCACAAAATAACATGCTGTTCAGAAAATTCTATAATTGGGGGTGGGATCTACTTTTATGGTTATAAATACTCCAGATATGCAATATCACTTTCTAGCAAGGCAGTATTGTCTGTGGTACATAATAAGGATAGTTTTACACCATCCCTTATATATATATAAGTATGAGAGACATTTCTCATTTCTTTTTGTATGTTCCAGTGTTGAGCAAATAATTCAGCCTGTGACAAGAAGTGGCAAAATATTACAGGATGTTATTGATAAATTGATTTTCTTGCCAGATTGATTTCTAGAGCATGACCATGAAAACTAATTGCCATTTCCCCGGATTAAACATGCTGTGCCTGGATCACTCTGGAAAGGTTTATTTGGAAGTAGTTTACCCCATTATTTACCCTTGTGAACCATATTGCCTGACCTAACACTGGGAGCAGAGGTGTGTGCTAGAACCAGATGTTTGTCCTTCACAGTGGTGACTGAAGTCTTTGAAGAAGAAGAAAAAAGATTCATAATTATTAGGGAGAAATATTAAATTGCTCTCTAGCCACTAGTATTTTTTAAAACCCATTTCTTAACCCTGCTTATTTATTTATTTATTTATTTATTTATATACTGTCCCATAGCCGAAGCTCTCTGGGCAGTTTACGATACCTAAAAACACTAAAAACACATATACAAATTTAAAACACATCTTTTAAAAACAATTTAAAAAACAATGTAAACATTTAAAACAATTTAAAAGCACATGCTAAAATGCCTGGGAGAAAAGGAAAGTCTTGACCTGGTGCCGAAAAGATAACAGTGATGGCGCCAGGCGCACCTCATCACCAAAATCATTCCATAATTTGGGGGGCACCACTCAGAAGGCCCTCTCCCTTGTTGCCACCCTCCCAGCTTCCCTCGGAGTAGGCACCCGGAGGAGGGCCTTAGATGTTGAGCATAGTGTACAGGTGGGTTTGTATCGGGAGAGGCATTCCACCAGGTATTGTGGTCCCAAGCCATGTAAGGCTTTATAGGTTAAAACCAGCACCTTGAATCGAGCTCGGAAACATACAGGCAACCAATGCAAGCAGGCCAGAATCGGTTTTATATGTTTGGACCATCTGGTCCCTGTTACCAATCTGGCCGCTGCATTTTGCACAAGCTGCAGTTTCCGAACCGTGTTCAAAGGCAGCCCCACATAGAGTGCATTGCAGTAATCTAACTTGGAGGTTACCAGAGCATGGACAACTGAAGCCATGTTATCCCTGTCCAGATAGGTGCGCAGCTAGGCCACCAACCAAAGTTGGTAGAAGGCACTCCATGCCACCGAGGCTACCTGAGCCTCAAGTGACAGAGATGGTTCTAGGAGAACCCCCAAGCTACGAACCTGCTCCTTCAGGGGGAGTGCAACCCCATCCAGGACAGGTTGGACATTCACCATCCAGTCAGAAGAACCACCCACTAACAGCATCTCATTCTTGTCTGGATTGAACCTCAGTTTATTAGCCCTCATCCAGTCCATTGTCGCAGCCAGGCACCGGTTCAGCACATTGACAGCCGCACCTGAAAAAGACGAAAAGGAGAAGTAGAGCTGTGTGTCATCAGCGTACTGATGGCAACAGACTCCAAAGCTCCAGATGACCGAACCCAATGGTTTCATGTAGATGTTGAACAGCATGGGGGACAGAACTAACCCCTGCGGACACCCATACTGGAGAGTACAGGGTGCCAAGCAATGTTCCCCAAGCACCACCTTCTGGAGGCGACCTGCCAAGTAGGAGCAGAACCACTGCAATGCACTCCCAACTCAGCTAGTCTCCCCAGAAGGATACCATGGTCGATGGTATCCAAAGCCGCTGAGAGATCAAGGAGAATCAACAGAGTCACACTCCCCATTTCTCTGCTTCACATTTATTTCACTTTTTAGTATATTTCCGCAAATGATAGGAATTCTAAGAGAAACAGCCTTGAATGAAAGTTCTATAAGGAAGGGCAGAAAAAAATACTCTGTAAAATAGATATAGTGCTTTGCAAGTCCAGAAAGATGTACAAGGATCATGAACTTGGCTTTAGCTTCTGTTGCTCCCATCTTGGCCCTTCCCCCCTCCAATATTAATATTGCTGACATTGTTACAGTTTGCAAATCTATATAAGAGAAACTCAACAAAACAAATATTACCCTCAGTATGTGCTCACATAAAAACTACAACCTACCTGAATTATGACATGAAAAATGGTGAAAGAGTCACCACCAAAATTTAACCTAAAGCAGCATTCAAGATGAATTTGGGAAATTTCCTGCTTGAGTAAAATATCTAGGCAACTAAGGGGAGCTAAAAAAGCTTCGATGGGTCTATGAAATCTGTGGGAAATTTTGCACATTTCTTGGAGGAAGTACCAACAGGGTTTCCTACTGAAGGATCCAGGAGACATTAATCTGGTTCACATTTAAATGCTAACCTACCTAATTTGCACTTCCCACAGGAACATGTTAACCAAAATGCTGCTAGCCTTTGAAATTTATACTTCTCTGAATTTTGTAATGCACTTTTAAAACCAAAAATGTGTAGAAAAATAGCATATATGAGGGGAAAGTGCTGAAACAATTTTACAGTAGGGCCCCATTCATATGACAGGTTAGGGCCAGACCCCCGCCGAAAAGCAAAAATTGCCGAAAAGTGGAACATCAATCAGCTGTAGTGCAGGGAGCTCCAGCTGACAGTGCTTGGCTCCTGAAGCTCCCCACACTACAGCTGAATGATGTTCCACTTTTCTCTGATTTTTTTGGTGGGAGCCTGTGGTGCGATCAGCTGTAGCTCGGGTAGCCTCAGCCCCCACGCTCCAGCTTCCACTACAGCTGATAGCATCACCCTCTCCCTCCAATCGCTCACCCTTGTTATGGTGGGGAGTAGTGCTCTGGATCGCAGGGAGGGAGCTGCCTGTCCGCCCATGTCTGCTCACTTACCCTCCACTGGCTCCCTGGCTCGTCCTCCCCCTCACCTGCTCACCCTCCCTCCTGCCTGCTCACTTGCTTGCTTGCCCTCTGCCACCTCCCTCGCTCATCCCCCCTCGCCCACTCATCCTCCCCCTGCATGCTCACTCGCTCACCCTCCACCGCCTCCCTCGCTCATCCTCCCTCACCTGCCCACCCTTCCCCCTGCCTGCTCACTCACCCTCCACCGCCTCCCTCAACTATAAAATGGCACCCTATGCCCTTCTCGGACTTAGCTGCTGAGCATGTCATCAGAGCTTGGAAATGTTCCTTTTTTGAACTACAACTCCCACCAGCCCAACTGTAGTTTTAAAAAGGAACGTTTCCAAACTCTGATGATGCGCTCAGCAACTAAGTCCAAGAAGGACATCGGGTGCCATCCGTTTGTGCACTCAGCGTCTCTCTGTATTCTGGCAATATTCTGCTGCAAAAACAGAACAAGCCCCGAACATATGGAACATGGATACAATTCAAAACCACCACATTAGTGAAGCTCCAAAAAGTGAAGTGCCGGGAAGCGGGGCCCTACTGTATACATGAGTGAAAAACCTAGAAAAACTAAAAATTATTTATTTATTTATTTATTTGATTTCTATGTCACCCTTCCTCCCAGCAGGAGCCCAGATTCATGCATATTTATTGCCAACTCAGTGTCATCTCTTAGACATTTGTATACGTCTTCATGTGATTACAGATAAACTAGCAGACATAAAACTGCGACAGGACTGGTCTTAAGGAATTCTGTCCTCACTTCTTCCAAGTTAAACATGGGCTCATGTGTTACTTAAAAGAGGACAGAAAGAAGGAGAGATTCTATAATCCTGGCTATTTTACCACCTTGATTTAAAAGGAAGCACAACCCAAAAAAACTCCCCCCCAAAAAAACCCATTCCACTCATTGAAGATGCTATAATATTGTATATCCTTTGGAATCATATCTATTACACTGGAAACAATAATAATGTGAGTTTACCTCCTCCTACAACAGTTTCTGTGAGCAACCAGCAAATCCCAGCAAAAACAGGGTGAGCTTTTCTGTCACAATGTTATGAGTCTATTCATATTGCGCTGATACAGGGATAAGCAGGATGAGTTCAAGGAAGGACAAGGCTCCTAGCCAGGCTTAGGGTGGCCACCTGGTCTTGCTCAGCAGCATGTTATGAAAAAAAATATTGTAGGTACTAGATCAGCCTTTCCCAACCAGTGTACCTCCAGATGTTGTTGGACCAGAACTCCCATCTTTCCTGACCATTGGCAATGCTGGCTTAGGCTGATGGGAGTTGTGGTCCAACAACATCTGGAGGCACACTGTTTGGGAAAGGCTGTACTAGATAAACAACCTCCACTAGCTTAACTTGTGAGTCAGGCTTAATTCAAGGTGCAAAAGTCTGCATGCTAGTTAGGAATGTTTGGTGAACAAGACAGTGAGAGATCTTCATGTTTCAAAGTAACACTGAAAAACCTAATGCTGTCCTAAACACGCCCGTTGCAAACAACTGTGTCCAAACGGTAAGGGACGTGATTTCCTATCAAATAAAAGTTCTCCTTCCTGGATGGAGAGAGAACTTGAGGCTGTTGATAGCAGCCCTATTTGCATGGCACTAAAAAACAATGCTTTAAAAATATACCTAGCTTTATTTAGAAATGAGAAAAATACTCTTTTAGACTCTTGCAAACTAGGAATCCTAAGGAATTTGATCTTTGTAAATTCCATTACGAACTGACCTGAACCATCCATACTTGGCCCATTAGCTACTGGGGCAGGTTTAAGGTTCTGGTTTTGGTGTACAAAGCCCCATACAGCTTGGGACCAGGATACCTGAAACATTGTCTTATCCCTTATATACCCAGTTGATCACTTCACTCTGCAGGCGAGGGCATCCTGCAGATACCATCTTATCAGGAGACCCATTCTGCACAACATAAGAAGCTGACTTTAGTGTTGTAGCACCGACACTTTGGAATTCCCTCCCCTTAAATATTAGACAGACACCATCTCTGTTATCTTTCTGGTGCCTACTGAAGACCTTTCTCTTTCAACAAGGCTTTTAAGTAAGGACTTTATCCTAGTCTGGATCTGTACTGGAATTGCTTTTTAAAGTTTTTTAAATAAGTTTGTTTTAGTAATATTTTAAAGAAGTTTTGTTTTAAGTTTTAAAGATGTTTTGTTTTAATATGTTTTAAAGTCTTTTGTTTTTAAGATGTTTTAGAGGGCTTTTAGTGTTTTTGTTTGCTGCCCTGGGCTCCTTCTGGGAGGAAGGCTGGGGTAACAACAACAACAACAACAATAATAACAATAATAATAATATCCTGGACTTGTGTGAAGCAGCTGTTGTCTCAAAAAAAGTATCGTGATGCATTTTAAATGCGTATTTTGAGATAAACGTTTTAAAACATTTATTTAAATATGTATTTAAATGCAAATTTCCATGCAGTTTTTTTAAATGCAGATTAATGTAGTAACATGATAGAATGGACTGATGAATGAATATACGCAAAAGCTACACAGGCAGGAAATAGACTAATTCATTCAATCATATTGCCCACTGTACTGACTTTTTTTAAAAAAACAACCCTCAAAGTTTTGTCACAGACACTCTCTGAAATGCAAAAAACTAATCATATGAAAGGAAGCAAATTGGTATGTTATCTGTATCCTGAACAACCCAAGAATAAATCTTAGTATTTATTTATTTATTTATATACCACTTATATTTAAATAAAACTCTAAGCAATGTACAAGTCCAATATCTTAAAGCAACAACTACAATAAAATACAGTTAACTGAACAAAACATCCTCTTTAATATCAACGTAATATAAACATTGCATATAAAATTAAGTTCAAGAAATACAAATCATAATATACATAATAGACTAAACAGAATATTCCCTACGTTTTAAGGAGAAACAAACATGTTAAAACAAGCTTATTTTAAAACATAATAGATTAAACAAATCAGATTTCTTAATCACAGTATAATAAAAAAGCAAACCAATTAAAACAGCCGGCTCCCATTATATCAGAATTTTGTCTTTCACCATTGGTAAAAGAAAAAAAAATATTTAGTTTACTCAAACACACCCTTACAAGATCAGCACATTCATATTTAGACATATCAACGTTCTAAGCCAACACACTCAGACTTATCTCAAATCACACTCTACAAGCACTCACATAATTCAACCACACATCCTAAAAACAGCATACTCACCTGTACACCCATGACAACCACTCAAATCTACATACAGCCAAGTAATGCACACACATATTCTAAGTACAACATTCATACCAAACTCTCACACCAAATATTCCCCCTTGTCGCTCACTCAAGGGGGCAGAAACTATGCTCACCAGGCTCTAACCCTGGGGTTATAGAAACCACTTTTTCCAACATAGTAGACAATGACACTTCCCTCAGCTCTCAACTGAGGAACAAAAAACATTTAAATCTCTTTTTTTAAAATTAATTTTTATTAAATTTCAAAAACCAAAACAATACAAAAAGGAAAAACACAAATCAACAACTAACACAATAAAAAAAGAAAAAATATATAAAAATATTGACTTCCGATTTGTTGTAGTTCAGCTATAAATCTATAATATATAACAAGCCTGACTCTAAACAGATTATAAAATCACCTTCCTCCAGCGGTTATCTTAATTGGTTTCAAATCTCATTAACATCATATCATTTTATTCTTCCACAAAAAGTCAAAGAGAAGTTTCCAATCCTTGAGATATATGTCCATCAATTTTTTTTCTAGATAAACATGTCAATTAATCCAACTCATCAAGTCTACTAAGTCCAGTAATTTCAAATAGCTCTTCTTCCATTATCCGTATTAGTTCCATCTTCCATCTTCCAACTTTACGCACCCAATAATCTTGCTGTCATAGTCATATAATAAGAGTCTGATAGGAATTTCCTTTATCATAGATATTTTCTTGCCCTCAATTCCAAACGTATCACTGAAGTATTGTTGCAAAGCCACATCTCTGTTCCTCTTTTTTACATGATACATTAGCACATCTCTTGAAGATTTTTCCATTGACACAAAGCAGGGATTAATTCTGTTAACTTTCTCCATTTCAAGTTCCATCAAATCCTTCCAGTCCAGGAATTTTTTTGAACTGATAATATCTTTATCTCCAATCTCTTCAATTCCTTCAGGGACAGCGCTGAGTTCCAAACCATAATATTTGTCTCCAGGATCCATCACAGCCAGGAAATCCAAATCTTTTTCCATGTCCATATTTAATCCAATCTCCATAGTTTGAACCTTGCCTTTAATTTCTCTTTCATCCTTTTTTGATTTTCCAGATCTATCTTTATTCTCCTTTTTCATAGAATCCTGAATTTCTTTCAGCTCCTGTCTCATTTCTTCAAATTCAATTCTCAACGCTTGTCTATTATTTCTTAGTTCTTGTTTTATTGACTTAATCCCATTCATTATTTTCTGAAACATGTCTAAAGATAAAGTTCCTTCTTGTACATCCATAATCTTCTTAATTGTCATTCTTAAAGCCAAAGGAACAAAACTCCTTCAATTTTCAATGTCCCAAGCAAAAAGCAGTTTATTTCTTTATCCAGTTACAAAGGAGTTAATCTTTCAAACCAACTTACGTCACATTCTAGACAGCTCTTATCTCTTATATGCCCAGAAGTGCAAAAACAGCTTTAGTTCACAGCGTCCAAATAACTAGTAGCAGAAAGAATGAGCAGATTCGTCAAAAAAAAAACAAAAAAAAACCCCAAGTAGATCAAAAAGTAGTCCCAGACATATATCACACAAAAGTCTTATAAATCAAAAATCTCTTCCAATCAGAAACCCCTCATCCGTTGAAATCTTTATAAAGCTTTTTTCCATGTCAGCTTTTTGCAATAACAAAAAGATAGGCTATTTTTATTTTCCTCCCCCTTAATTCCGTGGGTAAAAAAGAAGGAAAGTTTTGGCTCACCCAGGTTATCTTAATTGCTGAGTCTTTGACAAATCTCTTTAGCTGTATAGATAAGAAAGTGATTAGCATAGACAGGAGAATTCTTGCCTGTTAATCCGTTCTTTAAAGAAAAAAAAACGGGTCACTTTTTCAGCTGAGCTGGCTATAAATCCTTGCTCTGTCCGAGCAGCTGGAAGACCTTCTTTCACAGACAATTCTGATGAATTCCAGTCTCCAACAATCACAACAAAGCTGTGTGGGAAATTCACGTTTCTTCCTTATCCGGAAGAAATTATCCCCAGTCAAAAAAAACCCTTTCTGACTGGATTTATTACTGAAAAAGTTTCATCCAAGATGGTGGCCCATCTCAGAGCTGCGCAGGCAGAGGGATCCTCCTGGGAAGTCCAAAAAACATTTAAATCTCAAATGTTCACCCTAAAGTAGGGCAGGTTTCAATCACAACAGCTCGTTGGTTTGCCTTCTTTCTCCAACACTTGCTGCAATTATTTTTCTTGGCAGGTGATGGATTCCAGACCCCAAGACGACTCCAAGTTTGACGCTAAGTGCGTACTTAGCATTGCACTTTGAGCGATGATGAGGCACTGCCTCAGGCAGCCCCTCCCCTTTATATACCTGGAGCAGAAGAAAAGAATATGGCACAGTTGTGGGCAAATGGCAAAGCTGCAGCAGCACACAGAGTCCTTCCAAACACCCACACCTTAGTACACAAGGAAGTATTGTAGAAGGACATTTTGTCTCCACTAGCAACTGCTTTAACCATCATAAGACAGCCCTTCTCATATTTTGGGAATGGTGGCTTTACAAGCAGCTTGGGATTCTCATTTCCCCAACTAAAATTGTGTTTTTTCAGTTATAGTTAAGAGCACTACATAAACTAATAGTTTCCTAATGACTCATCAAAGACCAACAAAGACAAAAAGGAAAAGAAAAGGCAATTGGCAGAATGGAGTAGGAGCTTAAAATGGACACACGGTATCTAGGCGGTTCAAATATGATTGAGGGACTATTACCACTAATATTTATCTATTCTTCCAAAAGCAGCTCAGGTTAGGCAAGGGTGAGGAATACTGACTTGCCAAAGACCACCCAGCAAATGTCAAGGGCCTTCAACCCAGTTCTTCTTGTTCCAAGTTCAGTAACTCTATCTACTGCACAATACTGAGGAACTTGAGCTAGATTGGAAAGAGGCACAATAGCTAGCTGGGAAAGTTCATATAACATTTTAATCTCCCTCTCTCCCAAAGTAGTATGAGCCCTATTTTATAGGATAAAGGCAGGACTTATATCGGAGAAGACTTGATCAAATCATGATGTCTCTACAGACTCATTAACAAAAAAGGGCATAACTCAGCAGTAGAACACATGTCTTGAACCCATAAAGAATGAGATAAGTAAATAATCTTGGAACCTCCACAGGGTTGAGAAGGACAACCTGCCTTTGGTCTTGGAAGGCTGCTGTCTATTGCTACATTTCAGCAGATGTTCTGTTCATTCCCAACTGCTGTTCATTTGCGAGTGAAGGGGCGAAATAAGACAAGGACACATCAGCTTGGGTTGAACAAGGGCTACTTTATTAAACTATACAAAAACACCTTTTAAAGTGACCTGCAGAGGGAAACCTAGGTGCGGAACTATCTATAAGCAAGCATCTTGCCATACAGCTCACGGGCGACCAGCCCCTGCTTGGGACAAGGGCAAGCCCCATCTGCTTACCCCTTCCACCAGCCACACCCAGTAGGTGAGTAGGGGGGCCTTCTCAGGTCACCACCCCCCGGGGCCGCACAACTCTCGGGTGGATGAGTTAAGTTGGCCCCAAAAGCAGCCCATATCCTGCCCTCAAGCCGCAAAGCTCTGACAGACAGGCCTCTGGAACCACCAATCACCTCCAAAGGTGCCTAAGGGGGCCACCGAGCTGTCCTTACCTATTTCCCTTTCCGCACCTTCCCACACCAGTGCCCCAATTATAAACTGCCCTCCTAGGGCAATTAAACTTCGACCATAACAAAACGGCCAAATTAGCCAAATTCACCTATTAATCACAACGCCCCCTAACCCGATTCCATCCCACTCTCACAGTGTGGAGTAGGCAAAAAACCTGCCCGCCAAACAAGGGTGGGCAGGGTAAAAATTCCTACTCGGTCCTGAAGCAACCATTGAACACATTATAAGAGAGGGAGGGCAGGGTGGGTGTCGCTCGTTGAAAGAGGAGGTAGGAGGGGCAGCCTGGCCTTAAATAGGCCCATGGCCCCTCCCCTCCCTGCCACACGTCACGCACACATAATGCTGCGACACATGACGTTGCTCTTAACGAAGATGGCCACGGCAGCATCGCTCCCTCCTCGCAACTATGCCCCGCTTATCCATGCTGCACAGGTAAGTGGGGCTTCATTTGCGAGTGAAGGGGCAAAATAAGACAAGAACACATCAGCTTGGGTTGAACAAGTGCCACTTTATTAAGCTATACAAAAACACCTTTTAAAGTGACCTGCAGAG
This sequence comes from Rhineura floridana, assembly GCF_030035675.1. Lineage (NCBI taxonomy): Eukaryota > Metazoa > Chordata > Lepidosauria > Squamata > Rhineuridae > Rhineura > Rhineura floridana. The sequence goes on from NC_084480.1 coordinate 134,071,923, forward strand.
GGAAACCTAGGTGCAGAACTATCTATATGCAAGCATCTTGCCATACAGCTCACAGGCGACCAGACCCAGCTTGGGACAAGGGCAAGCCCCATCTGCTTACCCCTTCCGCCAGCCACACCCAGTAGGTGAGTAGGGGGGCCTTCTCAGGTCACCACCCCCCGGGGCCACACAACTCTCGTGTGGATGAGTTAAGTTGGCCCCAAAAGCAGCCCATATCCTGCCCTCAAGCTGCAAAGCTCTGACAGACAGGCCTCTGGAACCGCCAATCACCTCCAAAGGTGCCTAAGGGGGCCACCGAGCTGTCCTTACCTATTTCCCTTTCTGCACCTTCCCGCCACAAAAAGGGGACAAATCTCTATTTAGTCCCCTTTTACCCACTACCGAGAAGCACCTCTCGCAGACACCTCTGTAGGTCTGCCAAAAAGATGTTACCTGCGTCAGACAGGTGAACGCCATCGGCCCTGTGCAGTTCACCCATCCAATGCTGAATGCAGGGTGTGAAATAGCCAACCCCCCCTGCCCCAGAATAGCCAACCAAATTTGCTGGTTGACCTTCTTCCACGCTTGGTCCATCCCTATCGGGCTTCAGACACCACGCCAAACCCTTCGCGGGAGTATGTCTGACCAAAGCAGACGTACCCAAGGCCGACATTGCCTTATTAACTGCATGCCGTGCATGCCTGCCAAACTGAGGGCCATGCCCTTTCGTTGCAACTGAGGGCCATGCCCTTAAGTAACCAAGGCCATCGTTGCCTCCTGAACTGCATGTCCACACATGCCTGCCAAACTGAGGGCCATGCCCTTCCGTTGCCTCCTGAACTGCATGTCCGCACATGCCTGCCAAACTGAGGGCCATGACCTTCCGTTGCCTCCTGAGCTGCATGTCCGCACATGTCTGCCAAACTGAGGGTCATGCCCTTCCGTTGCCTCGCCAACTGCATGTCCGCACATGCCTGCCAAACTGAGGACCATGCCCTTAGGTAACCGAGGCCATCGTTGCGTCCTGAACTGCATGTCTGCACATGCCCGCCACCTGAGGGCCTTTCCTCAAATACTGAGTTGGGAATGACCACCATATGCGGAGATGTCTGCACTGAACCAAGCTGGGACAAAGTGGGTAGGAGCCCGTCCCAAAGTATTCCTCGCCAGCTAAGCCACCACACTGCAGCCCATTGACTGAGGCCTAACTGTAAGCCCAGGATAGGGTGAGCAGCTGCTCCATCCCTGTCCAGCAACATTACCAGTCCATCAATGTTATACAGGTACAACTCCCTTCCATGGAGACATCTGATTGCTGGAGGGCCCATCGAGACAAATCTCCCTTGGATCCGGCCACCACCTCACCTATCCTAAAAGCTCCAAAAACCAGCATAAGGGCTGCCGCTTCATAGCTTGAGGAGCATACTGTTTTTCACTGGCCCACCATACTCAATAAAATGTCCCATGAGAAAGGGCAACGGGGATCGAGGGTGGCAGGGTGTTCTCTAGCCCACCCAGCTAACATACGGCGGACTCTGAAGTCCCTGGAATAAGTGGGAAAATCATCAGCCTTTACCTTGAAGTGCTTGGACTGAAAGGCCCAGTCTCCAGCCATTCACTAGGCAATCCCAGCAGGTGACTCACTGAATAGGCCACTCTGGTGCATAGCCCTTGCCGGTCCAGAAGTCCTGGGAAAAACCCCTCCTGCATTCTGATAGCTGTTGAGCATGCTGGGGTGACAGACCGGCTTATGGCCATCTTTGACTCTGCTCCCCAATCTCCCAATGTGCAGTTGCACAGCACAGCTGAACCGCTCCACCTGAGTCTACTTTACCATGCCCCAAAAGAAAACATTAAAATCTGGGCACTAGAGAACAAAGGAACAGACAAGGGCCATAACCCTACCTAAAATGGACGGGAGAGTTCCCAAGCCTCACTGCCTATAAGTCCAAGCCTGCAGCCAGCACAAAAACCCCGATGCATCCACGGACTTCCAGTTCTACCTCCCAGCCCTACCTAGAGATGCTATGGACCTTCAGTCTGCAGTTCAGAGGCTCTAGCCCTGAGCTATGTCATGTAATTCTACAGTAAGTTAGTTAGTTCTTCCCCAGGAGTGTGGGAAAACTAGACCAAATGATTTGGGCAAGAATATAAAATGTAACCTGCAGTTTGGCTCTAATTTCTTGATCAATATTTGATCACAACAAGCATTAAATTATTATACAGCCACAAACCTGAACCTGTAGTAAGGCTGTGGAAGCCCAGCTACGACCTCATAAACCACCGGAAAAGACCTCTAATACCTGGAGGGCAGACAAGAAACACTTTCTTGGCCTAACTGTCATGAAACCCTTACTGACTGACCACATGAGTATGATTGGTGGTGAATTAGGTGGTATGCCCAGGAAGGTTAACACCGGGCAGGATGGTCCATTGACACAGCCATTAAGATGAACCAGTTACGTAGCCATTCCATAATCTGTGACATCAGGTGTTAACATGCATCCAAATTATTATTATTATTTTTTACCCTCTCATCCCAACAGCCCCTTCAAGGAAGGAGCTGAAGCTCTCCATGCGAGAATAGAGCAGCCTATATGTAATGCTCTACCTCATAGAATTGACTGAAAAGGCAAAAACCCAGCAGCTATAAATCCCCTTGTATCCCCACAGTAGATGAAAAAACAGATTAGATGTCATACTTTCCCATAGGCAGTGCATTAACTAACTGGTAGGAAGCAGAGCTTGGAAAAGTTACTTTTTTGAACTACAGCTCCCATCAGCCTAATCCAGTGGCCATGTTGCCTAGGGCTGATGGGAGTTGTAGTTCAAAGAAGTAACTTTTCCAAGCTCTGGTAGGAAGCCATTACTGATTGCCATTGCGTCTATGCCCAAGACAAATTTAAGAGTGCAGTCCCTTAAGGCAAGCCCTGAGACTACAATATGGGATCCAGAAACTGAAAGAAAACCCCATAACAAAACAAACCTCCCCAGGAACTGGGCAGTCTGCAAGCAAGGTCCCAGTACCTCGAGCTTAACAGGGGAGGGACGCTTTCCTTGAGCAGCTACTGCTGGGTGCTTCTCCTCACTGCTGTGAGGGCCACTGGCCTCATATTTCCCTGATTCACATAAAGAAAGGAAATAATTTATGAGTAAGCACACTTTCCCAGCCACCATTTTAGTGCAGCTAACCCAGTTCCCCAAAGCACAGATACTGGGGATATGGCGCTGCCACCCATATTTGGCCGACTGCAGCGACCTCCCCCTTGTAGGCTTCCAAACACCTATCATAATAGACAGAGCTTGGAAAAGTTACTTTTTTGAACAGCAACTCCCATCAGCCCAATCCAGTGGCCATGCTGGCTGGGGCTGATGGGAGTTGTAGTTCAAAAAAGTAACTTTTCCAAGCTCTGATGTCCAAAATGCAAAATTAACATCCTATATCCCTTTCTAGTAAATGATATCATAAATCCAACAGCAGCAGATGCTGAGGATGTGTTGCTGTCACCAATACGTGGCTGCACTATAGCAGGTTTTCCAACACATATCTAAATAGATGAGCCAATACAACAGTTGCACGCTATATGTAATTCCAGGTAATGATATCAGAAGTCCTAACTAAAATGTAATTTCAGGTAATGATGTTTCGTTGTTGGTGCCACAATCCTCAGTAAAGGGGGGAAGAGTCTGCCTGGACCTTAAAAGGCAGCCCTATGTCAATAAGAGTCTAAGATCCTGTAATATGAGGGATCTCTATTAGGCAAATCGGGCTTTCCTCTTTATTCCTATTCCCCAATCAATATGATTACCATCTGCTAAACTTTTCATTCCTAACTAAATTCAAGTAAATGCCTCTTCTGTCTCAGAGTGAACAAATAGCCTGAAATTAACACTTGGAATGCAAAAGGACCGCTCACTTAAGATACAGCGATTTAGACATTTTCTAGCAAACTGTTATCTCCGCCCTTATTATCATATAACTATGAAAGGCCCAAAGGCTAAAAAGGCTCACTAGGCCCCACCAATATACTAGTATGTAGTATAATAATCATATAATTAAGTACTTCAACCCTCATACATGCCCGGGCCTAGCAAGAAGTTGTACCTATGCCTGGGCCTAGCAAGAAGTCATAAGCCTCATGAAAGGGCTCTGCCATCACATCATGCATCCACCCTATGATAATATAATAAAGAACCAACCTGTGTATATCATCAGGGGGGGCTAAGCTGGATAACCTGCGGGGGTGGGCAATCCTCCCCCTATGTCTGGGCCTAGCAAGAAGTCATAAGCCTCACAAAAGGGCTCTGCCATCACATCATGCATCCACCCTGTAATAATATAATAAAGAACCAACCTGTGTATATCATCAGGGGGGGCTAAGCTGAACCTGTTGGGGGGAGAGTGCTCAGAGGGAACTTAAACTAGAAGGATTAGACACAATTTCTTTTGTTCGTCCCTTTTATTCTGATTTATTTTTAATTTCCCTTTATGTGCATGAGTCTGTCTTTAACCAGTGTACTAGCATGACTATATTTAATTTTGTTTGTATATCCAGTATAGTCTCATTTATTTTTAAACTTCCTGTGTCTTTCTTTTAACCAGCAGCAGCACTAACGTCGTGCTGCTCAATAAAAAGCCTCAATCAACCCCTCCACAACTGCTAGGTGAGGGGGTATCGGACGGGCCGCTGCTAGGCCCCACTACGAGACCCACTGGTCAGGCCCCTTTACTTTTTTTTTTTTTTCAATAATTTTTATTCAAATTTTCATAAAACATACAAGACGAAATCATAAAACATTCAAAGACAAAAAACAAAATCAAAAATAATTAAACAAAAAAAAAATAAAAATAAAAATAAAAATAAAAATAAAAAATAAAGAGTAAAATATTGACTTCCCATTTGTCAAAGATCAGATCAGTTATAAGTCTATAATATATAACAATCCTGTCTCTTAAGTCATATTATAAAATCACTTTCCTCCAATAGTTATCTTACTTAATCATCAAATCTCATAAACATTACTTTATTCTTTCCACAAAAAGTCAAAGAGAGGTTTCAATTCTTTAAGAAATATATCTATCAATTTTTTTTTTCCAGATAAACATATCAATTAATCCATCTCATTACTAATTATGATAATCTTATTGTCATAACCATAGTCAAAATAAACATTTCCATTAATCCATCACATCAGAATCTGTTAGGTTCAGTAATTTCAGTAGCCATTGTTCTATTATCCCTATTAGTTCCATTTTCCATCTTCCATCTTCAGTAGTCTTGTTAAGTCCAGTAATTTCAGTATCCAATCTTCCATTATCAGTATTCCATAATAATCTTGCTGTCAAAGCCATAGTCATATAGTAAGAGTCTGATGGGAATTACCTCTATCCCAAATATTTTCTTGCCATCCATTCTGAATAGGTTGCTGAAATACTGCTGTAAAATCATATCTCTGTTCTTTTTTTCAAAATACACTGGGTCATCTCTTGAAAGTTTTTCCATTGTCACATGGCTGCAGTTAATTCCATAGATTTTCTCTATATTGGGCTCCATCACATCATTCCAGTCCAGAAGATTATCCATGCCATTGATAACTTTATCTCTAGAATCTTCATTAATTTCTTCAGAGATAACATTGAGTTCCAAACAATAGATTTTATTTCTAAAGTCCATAGACTCCAAATCTTGTTCCTGTTCCACGTTTGTTCCAATCTCCGGGATCTCCTCTCTCACAGGGACCCCTGTTCCAGTCTCCAGGGTCTCCTCTCTCACAGGGACCCCTGTTCCAGTCTCCAGGGTCTCCTCTCTCACAAGGACCCCTATGTCTTTAATCTCCTGTGTCTCCAAACAATAGATTTTGTTTCTAAAGTCCATAGACTCCAAATCTTTTTCCTGTTCCACGTTTGTTCCAATCTCCGGGGTCTCCTCTCTCACAGGGACCCCTTCCAGGGTCACCTCTCTCACAGGGACCCCTATATCTTTAATCTCCTGCTTCATTTTACTCAATTCAATTTTCAGCTCCTTACAACCCTGTCGCAGGTTTTGTTTCGTTATCTCAATCTCATCCATTATTTTCTGAAACATAGTTATTTCCAGATTCTCAGCCACTTTCTTAATTGCCATTTTAAAAGAAAAATATAGGAAAACCACTTCTTATTTCAGCAACAATTGGGTTAATACTCCAAACTTGGTGACATCACAGTATAAACAGAGCAGACAGCCTTATCTCTCCATAGTTAAGTAAACAAAATGCAGTTCCCAGGATCGAAACAATTAATGGCAGTCGTCAAGAAACAGATTCGTCAAAATAAAATAGACCAAAAAGAGAGTAGTCTCAGACAGTATAATATTCTTCAAAATAAAAATCTGGAATAGAAATCCCTCTTCTGTGTATATCTTTAGAATGCAAATCCAGGACAGCTTTTTGCAACAAAAACAGAGATAAGCTATTAATTAGTGCGTAGCAGAGAGAAGTTATGGCTCCCCAGTAAGATGTCAAAAACCGATCAATCTGGCAAATCTCTTTTAAACAGCAACAATTTAAGTCAAGTAAAAGAAAAATATAGAAAGAAGGGTGCTTGCCTGTTAGTGCGTTCTCTCTTAGAAGATAAGATGAACGTTCGCTTTAACAGATAGAGCTTGCTGTTGAAAATCCGTCCCACCTTCGTCGGCTGGACCTCGTCCCATAAATTAATGAGATCTGGTCGTCCCAACAAAAATAGGCTTTGAGGTTAATCTCTTCGTTTCTCCCTACCCGGGAGAAGTTTAATCAGTCAAAAAAAAAAAAATCTGACTGATATATCTGAATAAGCTTCTTTTGTCTTTAACCAGTGTACTAGCATGACTATATTTAATTTTGTTTGTATATCCAGTATAGTCTCATTTATTTTTAAACTTCCTGTGTCTTTCTTTTAACCAGCAGCAGCACTAACGTCGTGCTGCTCAATAAAAAGCCTCAATCAACCCCTCCACAACTGCTAGGTGAGGGGGTATCGGACGGGCCGCTGCTAGGCCCCACTACGAGACCCACTGGTCAGGCCCCTTTACGAGGCCTGCCGCAGTCGCAGCCACGCCGCAACGCTACCACCCACAGCTGTTGGGGCTCCCAAAACCCCCTCTGGGGGTAACCAATTAAGCCTAATAGGCCCAACCAACGCCGACTGTCCTGCAGCTTTCTCTGCTATGTCCCTCATCGTTCTCTCATTGCTCGTTGAAAGAGGAGGTAGGAGGGGCGGCCTGGCCTTAAATAGGCCCATGGCCCCTCCCATCCCTGCCACACGTCACGCACACATAACGCTGCGACACACGACATTGCCCTTGACGAAGATGGCCACGGCAGCATCGCTCCCTCCTCGCAACTATGCCCCGCTTATCCATGCTGCGCAGGTAAGTGGGGCTTCATTTCTGAGTGTTAAGACTGCAGCAGAGAAGGAGGGTGGATTGTTTTATTGCAGTTAAGGCCTTGTGAAGAACATCAGAGATAGGTGACTAAACCGGCTTCCTTCTTTGTGGCTTCTGTGCAATCACACACATTTTTTTTTACTTTGGTTCAGGCTCCTCAATTTTAGTGTTTAGCATTAGTTCCTCTTTTGTCTTTTTGTCAACATCTTGCTGCTCCAAATAATATTCCTCTAGTGCCATGAATTCACCGAGTTCAGAGTGGTAACAGTCATTTTCATCTTAGAACACTGATTATGAAGGACTAAATCTGAAGATATATGTCTTTTTTGCAATAGGAAGGTAATGTTATAATGATCTTGACTTTTGATTCTATATGCAGCATAATTTCTGCAAAATGTTCTCTGATCCTCTCCTGAAATATGTATAACCTAAATGAAACATTAAATTTTCACAAAGGCTGCATGGATTGGAGGAAAAGTGGTGGTGGTGGGGGAATGAACAAAAGCAATGACATTCTATCTCTTCATTCTGGGAACAGGCCTCCTGTACAGAGTTGAACAATGTTAAATAGCAAAATTATATTGGCAGAAATGTAGTTACTTCATAGGTCAAAGAGCAGATTTTTAGCACTTTCAGATATGCCCTTGATCTTTAGCTTCTGCTGTAAAGCACTTATATTTTAATAAAAGAGGACCTGTGGCAATTGACAACCTTATGATATGTTCGAATCACAGGCACAGTCTGATGCTATCCGACTATTAAGCATCTTTTTTATGATTTATTCATTGGACAGGTTTGTTCTTTGGCTGTGCATTCATCTGTTTCACGGCAGGTATTCCCTGAAGACATGTTTTTAGACTGTGGAGATACACAAGTGGCGCTGTAGCAGAGACACATTTTCAAATGATAGGCACACTGCAACAAGCAGGAGTCCAATTCCACTAGCTTCAGTAGAATTGTTAAATACCAAAAACTAGACTGAAAAAAGAAGAAATGATGCAAGCTCATAAACAGGAACCCCAAAATGAGAGCCCACACAAATGTTAAAAAAAAAGTAAGCTTATCGGATATATAAAGAAGTTCATTAAACATTTTAAATACAATATATGAAAGACAGTCTTAAAATTATAATCTCACAAATGATAAAGGCAATATCACCATTCACCTGGGCTTTTTTGCGAGGAAGGGTGAGATTTAAAGTTAATCTTCATCATCATCATCATCATCAATTCACAAAAACGTGTCAATTACAATACTGCCATCCACAAACAGAAGCATGATTTTCAAGCTTCCCCTCTTATATAGCTCATTGGGAGGCCAGCCAACCAACCCATTTCTTTCTTCCCTATAACAGAGCCAACAGAATTCGAGCCAAAATAGGCTCATCAAGAAATAGGAGAGAAGTGTTAGTATACTTCTATGAACTTCCAGATACAAAACATTTAAGCACACAAAACACACACCCCTCTCTCTCACTCTCTCTCTCTCTCTCACACACACAAAGCCCAATAAAGACTGGGAATGTTAAATGGTCAGGAACTGCCAAATGTTGAGTGTTGGTTAGGGGGAAAATTGAGGTGTGTGTATAGATAGGGGAGGAGGCGAGTTCATACACGGCAAAATGTTGTTGCAGGTCTCACTTGTAACAATTTAATTGTAACAGCTCCCACAGTCAATATATCATTCTTCTGCTTTTTGAATTGATAGAGTGAATGCAATCAAAGATTTATCAACTAACTGTGAGGTTGCCAATATGGTGCCCATGGGTACAATACTACCCTTGTCACTTTTATTCCACATATGTGTTTTGCCATTTGTTGGTGCTTTTGTTGTCATCCTATGGAATAATCACAAAGATCCATGAGGATCTGTGCCCTAGATCAGTGTTTGTATGATATGGACAAGCACCAGATCTGCATTTTTACAAGGTCAAGATGATCTGTTTTAATTCTGATGGATCTGTTTTAATTCTACTGCATTCCATGGACAATCAAAGAATGAACATGCATATGTGTGTGTTCACTAGGGAGGGCATTCCACAAACAGGGAACCGGGCAGCACCCAGTGACAGCACCACCATCAGGGTAGTTGATATTGGGAGTGGTGTTCTTTTAGGTACTTGCATTTTCCAAGTATAGTTTACATTCATAGTTTACAGCGAAGGCCATCCCATGCAACTGCATATATTCTGGCACATCAGACAAAGGGCAGACCCAAAAGAGAAAAAAGAATGGACACTGCGTGCTATAACTCATGGCAATGGACTTCCCTATAATTCACATGTTCACTGTCTTTGCAGACTGATCTTCTTTGCTGCGAGCTTCTATGGCTTTTCCCCAACAACAGACTTTTAAAAAAAAAAAAAAACTAATTGAATACATCGTTATCATTGACAGCTGTCATTACCAGTCAGTGAGCCTGTTTCACTCCATCCTGCCCACTCTTGTTCCCCCCTCTCTCTGTCTTCCTCTCCACTTGAGTCATGTAAGTGATCCAAGCGGTGAGGGCGTGAAGGAGTTTGCACAGACTCCCCCACCCAGATGGAGAGGATGGCAGAAGAGGAGTCTGCCTCGGAGATGATCTCTCCTTCTCCTCCCCGCCTCCCATCTCACCTTTCCAGCTAGTTATTTGGCAATCAGTAAGGAGAACAGTTCTTGTTCCTCCCCCCATCTTATTTGTGATTGTGATCTCTCTCTCTCTCTCTCTCTCTCTCTCTCTCTCTCTCTCTCTCACACACACACACACACACACACACACACACACACACTTGTCCTTGTCCCTTCTTTCTTTTCAGCTTCTCCCCCCTGATGCTGCCACTATTATCACCATGCTCTCACCTCCTCTGCCCCTGCCTCAAGAGGGAGCCGCAGAGTCTGCCTCTATTTTCTACATTGAGCAGGGGGTTGGACTCAATTGCCTTATAGGCCCCTTCCAACTCCACTAGTATGTTATTCTATGAGTCATGTTTTCAGCTCCCAGCTTATCTATTGGGCAAAGCTTGGAAGTAATTAGTTAGGAAAACAAATTACTTGTAATATATTACTTTTTTGAGTAATTAGGAATCAGTGGGTAATTTCTTTACATTTTGATTGTAATAGAACAAGGAGTAATTTTATTACCTTTGAAGTG